>NC_041392.1:676249226-676338200 GCF_002162155.2 Triticum dicoccoides
TTTTGCAGGTTGTGAATTGCGTTTTGTGTTGTGTATTTTGAGAGTACTTTCAGATATGAATGTCTTTTGAATTTCAGATTTGCAGTATTGAGCATATGAAGTATTTTATGAATTCTAAAGATCTATTTTTAGCACTTAAAAAATGTAGTTTCATAGGAGTATAAAAGTGCAGACAATGTGATTCTCAGAGAAGAAACTGCAAGTTTCAGTTTCAGATAAGAAACTGCAACTTTCAGAGGCAGAGCATTTTATTAACATGGCCTTTTCAAACAGTGTTAACATCATGCTGGAAGTTTTATTTATGGTCGAAACTAGAACTACCAGCCAGTTAACATCATGATGATCAACATTCATGCATAGCACATCTTCATATGATGCACAGTCAAAAAGATATGTTGTTTTCAAAATTCCCACACAATGTCGAGTGTGCGAAAAACAGAGAAAACGAGGGACGAAGTTTTGGCAAGTGTAGGACGTGGGGTGCATAGATGACAATTGGGACCCACATGTCAATAAAGGCAGAGGCAAAAAAATTGGAGATATTTTCTTTGCACAGGTGGAATCGAACCCGGGCGGAACAGCCGTCGGGTAGTGTCACTCGGCCACTGGGCTAGTTCAGTTGTTTCGTTACTAATAAGGCACTTCCTCAGGTGGTCGAATCTCCTCCTGCGCCTTTGTGCGCTCGCCGTGATGCTGCTGTCTGCCGTTGTGAACATTCTGAACAAACAAGAGGAATCTGGAGAGGACTGTACGTGGAGAGGCAGACAGTCGGGACCCACCAGATCTATTGCCGTACGCAAGCAAGTGCCTCATCGAAAAAATACTTCCTTCTAATGCAATACTGACGTTGGGGCCCATGGGTTTGTCAACATAGTTACATTTCTTTAGGTGCTTCAACGTAGTTACTATAGGAGATAAATTCACAACGAAGCTGGGGAGCTGGCAGGTATCATTTATTATCACTGGGCAGCAAGTATCAGCTGGGTTATGGGCTGCCCCGTCTAGGCTTTCTTTTTTAACATGCGCAGCCCACGACCTCGGATGGGAGGTCCATAGGCCTGTTTGTATTTTCTTGAGGGTCGTCATGTATCGACCGGCCTATGGACCTCCCATCCGAGGTTTTATTTTCCTGAAACATCGGCAGCCCAATTTATGTATTTTTTTGAAGAAAAAGCAGAGGTCTATTCTATTTTTCTACATAAGAATAGGAATGCCTGGTCCAACTTATGTTTCCCTTCTAACTATATTATATATATTTAAATTATTTTATATGTTATTATATATTATTGTTATTTTCATCATATATTTAACAGATACTTACATATGTAAGAAAACAATATCCCACAGCCTGTTAACTTATAAAAATAATTTCTTAACAATAAAATCCTAGATTTTCTTTGGCAACGAAAATCCTGGTGATTGTGTACAAAAGCTTGCTAAGATTTAAGGACCAATGTAATAATAAATCACTTATTATTTTAATATATATATAAGAAAATGCTCAGCCCCTGTTTATTTTTTGATAACATTGCTGTGCCCACCGCAACATTATAATTATAATCATCCCAGCAAAATCGTGTATTTCAAGAAAGTGCAAATGGCCTATAATTTTTTAGGAAAAACATAAATGGGCCGCATGGACGCTACATTATTTGTTCACCCAGCCCAGCTAATGGACTGTAATTAAAAAAAGAGATCAAATGGACTGTAAATTCTACCCCCAAAAAAAAGACTGTAAATTCTGAAGAAATGGGTTGAATACATGCCACATTTTTGGAGGCTGAAATGTGGGCCAATAGGCTGAAGCCAAAGCAAGTCGTTGTCAACTTAGTCAACAATGATTCTAACATCGTTAGCCGTTGGATATACATCCAACGACCGACATCTATCTTCAATCTCTCGTCTTCTTCCTCCAGCGCCGCCGGGACCACCTGCACCCGCCTCCTGCTGCTAGCAGCTCTGCTTAGCACGCTTCGATGTGAAGCGCTACTCCATCGTTGGCTAGGCCATCCCTCCACCCCTCCACACCTCATGTTCTTCTCCACAGACTGCCGAACCACACCGCACCAGAACCAGTTAACCCTCGTACACCTCTCCGTCTGCGACTCTACTCCCGCGTCTTCCCATCTCGCTCGTTGCTGTCCGGGGTCTCGCCGTCGTCCACCACCTTGGATGCGCTCGGCACGGAGTGGTCAACGTGGTCAACGAACGACCCCATCGGAAGTAGACTGTGCATGGAGAGCCTGACAGCTGGGTCCATGGCCGCACGCAAGGAAATGCCTCCTTATTACGCGCAAAA
This sequence comes from Triticum dicoccoides, assembly GCF_002162155.2. Taxonomy (NCBI): domain Eukaryota; kingdom Viridiplantae; phylum Streptophyta; class Magnoliopsida; order Poales; family Poaceae; genus Triticum; species Triticum dicoccoides. The sequence continues at coordinate 676,251,526 of NC_041392.1, forward strand.
TAATGATTCCTCCACCTGACAGCTGGGACCCACCGGAAGGGCCTCTAAATTTCGCGAAAAAAACGTTCCCACCGCTGACAAGTCGGACCCACCAGCTATATCTTCGCACGCAAGGAAGTGCCTCCTTATTACGCACAAAAAAATGAATACTCCCCCTGCTAGTTGGGACCCACCTTGGTGGGAGGCTGACTTGTGGGCCTACTAAGTTGACGGGGACGGAGTGCTTTGTCAACTTAGCCAATATGAACGATTCTAGCTCAAGTGACCGTACGATGTCCATCCAACGGCCGTAGTGCTTCTTCAACCTCTGGTCTTCTTGCTTGAGCCGCCCAAAGCTGCGCCGGTCGTGCCGCATGCTCCTGCCTCCCGTGGCCGGCTGTGCTGCCGCGGAGGCCTCACCGCCCCTACTATTCCCACTGCTGGTCAGGCCCTGTGGCGACGGCAGCCTCACACCATAGCCGAACCAGTGAACCCTCGTACTCCTCTCCGCGCGGGCTTCCACTGCCATGTCTTACCCGGCTCCGCGTTTTCCCCTTCCTAGGCCTCGCCGTCATCCACCGCCCTAGTGCTCTCGGCTTGGCGTGGTCAACGTTGTTAAGGAACGACTTCCATCGGAAGAGTACTGTACGTGTAGAGGCTGACAACTAGGTCCATGGTGGCTGCAAGGAAGTGCCTCCTTATTACACGCAAAATAATTATTCCTCCACCTGACAGCAGGGACCCACTGGACGGGCCACCGTATTTCGCGAAAAAAATGTTTCCCCCTGACTGTTGGGACCCACCAGCTACATCTTCGCACGCAAGGAAGTGCGTCCGGGTAAAAAAAACGATTCGCCCCCCTGACTGCTGGGACCCATTAGCTACATCTTCGCAGGCAAGGAAGTGCCTGACAGTCAGGACCCACCTGGTCGAAGCGTAGGTAGCGTTGTCATTCTGGTCACGAACGTGTACGTACATACTGGTCGATGTAGAGGCGTGCACGTGTCATAGTAGAGGCACGCACGTAGCATGTACACGTACGTAAAACGGCCGGTGTGCAAGAAAGAAAATACGGCCACGTACGTACATACGGGCAGGGTCTCGAACGCCTACTCGCGCATATGTACGCCCAGGGCTCGTGTATATGGCTGGGTCGGAACGGAGAAACAGCATCGTCATCGTGTTCATCGGGAGGCGTGTGGCGTACCGCAAAACAGGACTCCACAGGATACTGTTCATCTCCACTGTCGACCCCCTCCAGCCTCCACGGGCTACTGTTCATCCACCGTCGACCTCCTCCAGCCTCCACCTGCGACTGTTCATCCACGGGCTCTTGTTCATCCAGCCTCCACCGCGCGCTACTCCACCGGCTATAGTTCAACCAGCCCTCTCCACGGGCTCCTGTTCAACCACCCCTCCACGGGCTACTGTTCATCCAGCCCTCCACCGTCTACTGTTCATCTAGCCCTCCACGGGGTGGTCCTATTCATCCTACCCTCCATGGGTCCTGTTCATCCAGCCCCAACCGGCTCGATCGATCGGGTTCCTGTTCATCCAGAGGCAACACCACGGGGTCCTATTCATCCACCCCCACCGGGAACTGTTCATCCAACCCCCCCTAGCAACGCTCACTGTTCATCCAGAGGTAGCATCGATCGGCTTCAGTTAGCAACAGTAGCGAAGGAATCGCTCGATCGGGTTCAGTTAACAGCCATCAATCGATCGCTCGGGTTTAGTAACGCGTAGCTTGCAGTGCAATCGCTCGGGTTCAGTTAGAGCCCAATGCCTCGCACCCACGCACGTGCATGTACGAGAGAAACGCGCATCGCTCGGCCCCGACCACCCACCATAACCGGGAACAGCCTGATATTTTCCTCGCCCTCGCTTCTACCATGGTTTTTTCTGTCATGGACGGCCCAAAGAATGTCATGCAGCTGCGTCTCCGGCCCGCCCAGGACGAAAAGCCCATTTTCTATCATGATTTTTTGTCATAGAAGTAGGACCCCACCACATCTATGATGATACCGGGTTTTGTCACAATTATCATCATAGAAGTGTCATAAGTATGACAGAAAATATTTTCGTTCAGCCCAAAATGTCACGGATGTGTCTTTTTTTGTAGTGCTGCCAAATACATCAACTACACATTCACACATGTGACATCATGTACCCCATTGATCTAAAAATCCATCTCTTCACGTGTATTTCGCATACAACATTCCTTTTGAATAAAGTGTGGCCAAAAAATTATTTTAGAATTTCTACATATATACAACATTACAAAGTTATATGGAGGAGTATGAACGTTAATTTGTTGCATGGTGCCCACAATGATATTTATTCCGCTCGGTGAATTTTTATATTTTTATACTATATATAAAGTTAGTCATAATAAAGAGAAACAAAGAGCATCTCTCTCCCCATCGCATACACCCCCTCTACGCCCCTTTCACGTACGCACACAAACTATCTCCAGGTCCTCTAAAATTAAGCCCCCATCACATTCACACATGTTTCATCTTTCTCTCATGATATATATAGTGACAATCATTGTATTTGGAGCGAAAGCACGATACGTACATTGGACTTCAGAATCCACTCATTACAGTCACCATTTATGTTTTGTGGTTATTATACAGTCACGGGCTCACAATACAGCTCTGTATTTGCTCAAGACACGACTAGTTGACCAGTTAAGCGCTCCACGTGGCACCTCTAGTGTTGCATCACATTATCTCACTACCATTCGGCCCACATGTTGGCTTGTATCTACTCTTCTACACTCTTATAAAAAACAAAGTTGGTGATAATGGTGTGCCTGCCATCCTACAATATAGGCCGCTCGATTTATATCTGACGGATAGGAAGGAAACTATGGCAATTTAGCAAAAAGGTACCCACACACCTCTCCACATTTGCAAATAAGGCCTTCCCTCGTCCATCCTTTTCTCTCACAAGATAAACTAGTCATACAAATGCATCTTGATGTTACGTGCAGCGCACGGGCATCTTGCTAGTAAGAATGAAAACAAACGACAAAAAAATATTGGACGGTGGTTCGAAGTCATGACCGCGGGCACAGCGGACACGGTGGCCTTGTATTGGTATGCTGAGCTGTCTGTTTCAACACACAGGAGCTGGTGTGGTGATTATACACACACGCACGCATGCACACGAACTACATGCACGGAACACTCACACGAACACATGCAGCCACGCACGCACGCAACACTCACATGTACACACGCAGCCACGCACGCACGCAACACTCACATGCACACACGCACGCATGCATGCACACACCACATGACCAACACACACTCTCACGCTCAAGTGCTCAACCTATACATGCATGCGCACACATCAGGCCCTGACACACATACACAACCAGGTGATTCCCGTGCACGGGTTGGAGTCTTGTCGCGCCTGCGTAAATTTGTGTTTATCTGACCTTTTTCCTATGCGAACTGATAGGTGGGACCCACAAGGAATGTGGTCAAATTAACTAGTCAACATGGTGCCATGCAGACTATTTGGCCGGTGAAAAGAGTGCAATCCGATGTTGAACGGTGAGCAAGTGATCGTATAATCACCGCAAAATGTATATAGTGACCGTAATGAGCGTATTCTGAAGTTCGATGACCGTATTATGCTTTCTATCTGTAGGCCCTCCAAAACTACATCTCTACACGTTCTCGCATGTTACATCTAACAACTATGCAATAGAGCACTACTACTACACTCTAACACAATAAATCATATGTGTTTTTAGTTTTACTAGATATCATACTGTTACTTAATTATTCAGTTTGCATACATTAAAATTGCCTTTAAAATGTATGGCCAGTATCATCTACCGCGCGGGAAAAATCCGCCCTTTCCTGTTTAATCGGGTTTGTATCGATGGATCGTGCAAAACAGCAAAACTATAGTACTAGTATACAGTACAAGTGACAATTCACTAGGTCGCCGTGTCGTGTACTCCTTCGTCGTAAGAGTGGAGTGCTCGCTTTCATAAATGTTCTAGTCCCTTTCGCCGACATGTGGGAAATCAAGCTACCAGATCCACGTGCCATACCGAAATAGAGTGCAGAGCAGCAGGGTGAAGCACCTTGGTCATGGCGCCGACGTATTAATGAGCAATGAGGCGTCAAATCAGAAAGCTACACCTTTCTCGCAGTTAAGTTGGAGGGACAAAGTAATAATAATGCTAGTAAAAAAAACAAGTCGGAGGGACGAAGCAACCATCATTTACTCATTGCTGAATCCACTTCTCTCTCATCTTCTTCAAGTTAACCACGTGTTGCTTCTGCCATTGTTCTGCCTCATGTGGGACGCGGATCGGCTTGGTAAAGCACTGACACGTGGGACCGCATGTGAGCAAACCGCCAGGCCAACGTCCTCTAAAAATAAGAAACCTCCCCCGCCATCCGCGCGGCTAAATCACCTCCTTTTTACTAATCTTGATTCTATAATTTTTTAGATCAATATAATTGAGATTTGTATAGATAGCACACATGAGCAAAACCAAGTGGTACGGTTAAGGGCATCCACAATGTGTAGCCAAATGTGAAAATAGCTTTTTGGCATCGATGGGAACCATTATGGACGGTGCTGCCAAAGCCAAAAAGATGGAATCGAAGCTCCCTGATTGATTGATTGAAGGAATAGAAAAATGCAACGTCTCTCCTCTTTCTTCCGTGCTTCGACGCATGTATATTATAGAGCACCGAGTCTATTCCCCTGTCCCTTCTATCACAAATCACAAAGCAGTGAGGCATCAAATCACAAACCACGAACGAAGCAACCATCATTTCACTCTTCGCTGACTCCACTTCTCCATCGTCTTCTTTGAGAAACCACCTCACCGCACTAAGATGGACGGACGATGCTATTGTGTACTACTAGTACATTTACACGTCCTTTGGTTCAACGGACTTCTGGATGCAAATAAGGCGGCTGCCTCGGCTTGTAGGCGGCACTTGCGAACGACTTACCGTGGTCTCCCTCAATGGTGTTCTCCGTCGAACACACTTTGTATACCAGGCCAGTATATCAAAATTACAATTTGTAAAAGGCCACTAACACTAATCGACGCAAAATTAATGCGGCTTGCCTCGTAGTAGCAACCAAGGACATTAATATACCCTTGCAAGCATGCATAAGTGAGAAGGTTTGTTTGCATGGCGCTGCATTAATCAAGTGATGAGGAGTGAGATGGTTAGCTCTTTGGGGCTTTGGAGAAAAAATATGCATTAACTGACACATTAAATGATGATTTGTATCGAACCGCACCCTCACACGGTTGCTCCTGCATGCCGCAGTCGCACCGCACCCTCACACAGTCGCTCCTGCACGCCGCAAACCCAACCAAGGGAACGCACCCTCACTAACACGTGCTACCGCTGACAGATAATTTTCGTTCATACATTATGTTTATCCAACCGCATGTTGGGGTGGATCCGTACGGCCCGTGCGGTGGTTTGTTGGGGAAAAAGAAGAGGTGGGGAAGAAGGGTTAGGAGACGTAGGATATTCATCCAACCGCCTGAAATGGTAGACTGATCCAAATGATGAAAGTCAGGCGACTTGCATAACAATATATGTTTTTACGCAGCAAAAGATCCCTAAAAACAACAACATAACGAAAAACTATGACTTCTCGCGGAATGAGACAGCCTCGTCATCTTTGGCTGCCGGCGCAAACCAACCGTAGATGCCGACGCATGTCTCCGCACCGTGGTTGTCCTCGGCCTGCAGTTACTCATTCACGCGGAGCGTGCGGGCGCTCTGCATGGACGAGACCACCGCCTGGTTCAAGTCGAGGACATCCGGTTCCGCCTGCAGGAGGGCCTCGATGGCAGCGGCATCCGCATGCTCCACGTCGAGTTGAGCCTCCGCCGCGTGGTTAAGGTCGAGGACATCCGGTTCCGCCTGCAGGAGGGCCTCGATGGCAGCGGCATGCGCGCGCTCCGCGTCGAGTTGAGCCTCTGCCTCCCAGTCCTCCTTTAGTATCACCAGGTTGAACCGCTGGTCCGCCTGCACCATGGGGGACCCGACACCGACACGAAGTTGACGTCCATCGTCTCATAACCATCGGGGTCCTTCTGTGCCATGACCTCCACCATGAACATTGGATCGACTTTGTCCTCCTCGTAGCTTGGCTCCAGAGAACTCGGGGATTGGCACGCTGCAAAGCGAGCTTGGGAACGGAGGTATGTGGTGCTGACCACCACCGCGATTTCTGCGCGGCGCTCCGGCGTCAGCATCTTGTAGTACGTGATCTTGCGGCGCACCATGGCTTTCCGACGAACTAGGGGACGCTTGATGCGGGCTAGGGGATCGAAAGGTGGGGGAATGGGCTGGAGAGGAGGTGAGGTTTTGGGGCAGTAACTGGCATGGGCCGAGCAGCAAAGGTTCTAGTGTGAATAGTGGTTCCGGCCGAGCAGCGAAGGTCAATCGGTTTTGACTGTACATCGCTCTTGTCGCGTTCCCGTTGCACCCCGACACGTTGGACACTCCATGTCGTTCACCGAATGGAACGCGCTTCGTCTTGCATTTTCGCTCGCTTGTGGGACCGCAGTTGAGAGAAAACCGACGTCCCTCCCCCTCCCCCGCCCCCGTCATTTATACTATCACTCCCTCCGTTTTATGTGGAGTAAATAAAAACAGAGGGAGTATACTATGGATGAGGATCCCCTGACGTGGCCGAACCCATTGAGTAACTGACATGTGTGGCCTAGCAAGCGTGGGTCCGCCAGTAAGTGACCGAAAGGGAGGGTAAAGCAGGGATCCTACATCATAGGATCCACTTCCACTACTACTCCCTCCTTCCATCTACAGGGCCTAATGCGTTTTTTGAGGCTAACTTTGACCAAATCTTAGAGTAATAATATATGACATGCAACTTACACAAAGCATATGGTAAAATTCATATGTGAAAGGAGCTTCCAATGATATAATTTTCACATTATACATCTCATGTACTATTAATCTTGTCAATAGTCAAACGCGGTTTTGAAAAATGCATTAGAGCATGGTTATAGCCAGCCGATGGCTATAAGGAACTACCATGTCATCTATAGCAATCATCTATATGCACTCATACAATAGTGTGGGCTATAAGGTTGGCTATTTCCCGCAAAAAAATAATGTAAAAGGTTGGCTATTGTATTAGTACTTTTTCCCATCTCCTCTCTACTATCTCTTTCTTCATATTTATTGTATTTACCTAGGAATGCGTATATAGCAGGCTCTTGCATGAGAGCTCACTCCCCTTACTTTTTCACATCTCTCTCCTTCACATCGGCAAAAGTGCCATGTAAGTTGGCTCTTAATGGCTATTAGGTTGGCTCTAAGCATTTAATATTTGCATGAGCAAGGTATATGATTGGAAGAGAGTTTCATGCATACTTTTTTTTCTTGATCTATGTGTTATGGCCGGTCTGTAGAATATAAGAGCCCGATTCACTCTCTCTCCTATCTTCTCACTCCTCCAAGTAGGATTTTAATGACATGACAAGTCTATAGCCTGCTGACTATGCCTTATTATTAGACTTGCTCTTAGGCCCCATATAAATGGAAGGAGGGAGTACTATGAGCACTGCATACTCTACTGCAGATGTTGTCAGTACTCCACTAGTACTATTGGAGAAGGAGCTTAAAAAGTTACTTTTGGACTGGCTATACGTTGCGAAATCCTAGTAGGAAGAGCATGTGCGAGAACAAGCACATTCACGTGGTTGAAAACAATTGGGAAACCATCTCTGTTTGAATACAAATCTAGGAGTACGTACGAATCTAACAATATTGATTGGGCGTTGTTGAATGTTGATACTTTTTTGTGTAAGTTTGATCAAAGTAGAGATACTTTGACTACACATAAAACTCATATGTAAACTACTCCCTCCGTAAACTAATATAAGAGCATTTAGATCACTAAAGTAGTAATCTAAATGCTCTTATATTAGTTTACAGAGGGAGTAGAAAGGATCGGAGGGAATATATTGTACATTCAAAAGAGAAATGAACATTGAATACCCTTTATATATGATTTGCGAATGCTATGATCACCGGTTCAAAATTTTGAATCCGCCTTAGGTATCACACATGCACCCACTCGTTTTCTCTCGATTTCATCTCGGGGTCCGGAGATCGATTGAAAGAGGACTAGGGTGGGTACAATATGTTCGTTTTGCTTATGAATGTACAATATACTCCCTCTGATCCCCACAGACCCCCCCACGGGTCATTTCTATCATTCTATCATACAAACAGACCAAACCTTTATCACCTTGCACGACACCCAATTGATCTCTCAAACATCAATTGATCTTGTCAAGATGTGTCGGGGCATGAACCGAATGGGATGTCAAAACTAAGATGGGAAGCGACACATAGTGGAGGCAAAGTGAAACTTTAAACGAACGTTCAAATGACGCATGCGGGAGGATGGACTCGACCGGAGGGCGACATGATCGATGGAGAAGAGGGTTGGAGAGGAATGAGAAATAAGCAACGCCGCATGATTATACTTGAACGGCTCAAATAAACAATAAGTTGTCTCATTTTCCCTTCTGTCCTGGTCACGGAGTAAGGTACTCCCTTTGTTTTTATTTACTCTGCATATTAGGTTTGACTGTAGTCAAACTTCATAAAATTTGACCAAGTTTATAGAAAACTAGCAAGATCCTCGTGCCTCGCATGGAACATCAAGATCTTGTGGGAGAAAAGGATGAATGAGGGAAGGCCTTATCTGCAAATGTGGAGAGGAGTGTGGGTAAATTGTCATAGTTTCCATCCTATCCGTTAGATATAGATCGAACGGCCTATATTGCAGGATGGCAGGCACACCATCATCACCAACTCTGCTTTTTATGTACACTAGCAAGATGCACGTGCATTGCATGGAACATCAAGATGCATTTGTATGAGTAGTTTATCTTGTGGGAGAAAAGGATGAATGAGGGAAGGCCTTATTTGCAAATGTGGAGAGGGGTGTGGGTAACTTTTTGCAAAATTGCCATAGTTTCCTGATACGTCTCGAACGTATCTATAATTTATGAAGTATTCATGCTATTATATTGTCTGTTTTGGATGTTTATGGGCTTTACTAAAAATTTATATTATTTTTGGGACTAACCTATTAACTGGAGGCCCATCCCAAATTATTGTTTTCTTGCCTATTTTAGTGTTTTGAAGAAAAGGAATATCAAACGGAGTCCAAACGGAATGAAACCTTCGGGAGAGTTATTTTTGGAACGGAAGCAATCTAGGAGACTTGGAGTAGACGTCAGGGAAGCTTCGACGAAGCCACGAGGCAGGGAGGCGCGCCCTACCCCCCTGGGCGCGCCCCCCATCCTCATGGGCCCCTCGTGGCTCCCCTAATCGACTACTTTCGCCTATATATGTCCATACACCCTAAAAACATCGGGGAAGAGAATAGATTGAGAGTTCCGCTGCCCGCAAGCCTCCGTAGCCACCAAAAACCAATCGGGACCCTGTTCCGGCACCCTGCTGGAGGGGGGAACCCTCATCGGTGGCCATCTTCATCATCCCGGCGCTCTCCATGATGAGGAGGGAGTAATTCACCCTCGGTGCTGAGGGTATGTACCAATAGCTATGTGTTTGATCTCTCTCTCTCGTGTTCTTGAGATGGTACGATCTTGATGTACCGCGAGCTTTGCTATTATAGTTGGATCTTATGATGTTTCTCCCCCCTCTACTCTCTTGTAATGGATTGAGTTTTCCCTTTGAAGTTATCTTATCGGATTGAGTCTTTAAGGATTTGAGATCACTTGATGTATGTCTTGCATGTGAGTATCTGTGGTGACAACGGGATATCACGTGATTCACTTGATGTATGTTTTGGTGATCAACTTGCGGGTTCCGTTTGTGAACTTATGCATAGGGGTTGGCACACGTTTTCGTCTTGACTCTTCGGTAGAAACGTTGGGGCACTCTTTGAAGTACTTTGTGTTGGTTTGAATAGATGAATCTGAGATTGTGTGGTACATATCGTATAACCATACCCACGAATACTTGAGGTGACATTGGAGTATCTAGGTGACATTAGGGTTTTGGTTGATTTGTGTCTTAAGGTGTTATTCTAGTATGAACTCTATGATAGATCAAATGGAAAGAATAGCTTCGTGTTATTTTACTACGAACTCTTGAATAGATCGATCAGAAAGAATAACTTTGAGGTGGTTTCGTACCCTACCATAATCTCTTGGTTTGTTCTCCGCTATTAGTGACTTTGGAGTGACTCTTTGTTGCATGTTGAGGGATAGTTATGTGATCCAATTATGTTATTATTGTTGAGAGAACTTGCACTAGTGAAAGTATGAACCCTAGGCCTTGTTTCCTAGCATTGCACTACCGTTTACGCTCACTTTTATCATTAGTTACCTTGCTGTTTTTATATTTTCAGATTACAAAAACCTATATCTATCATCCATATTGCACTTGTATCACCATCTCTTTGCCGAACTAGTGCACCTATACAATTTACCATTGTATTGGGTGTGTTGGGGTCAAGAGACTCTTTATTATTTGGTTGCAGGGTTGTCTGAGAGACACCAACTTCATCCTACGCCTCCCATGGATTGATAAACCTTAGGTCATCCACTTGAGGGAAATTTGCTACTGTCCTACAAACCTCTGCACTTGGAGGCCCAACAACGTCTACAAGAAGAAGGTTGAGTAGTAGACATCACTTCCTTCCTATCCGTCAGATATAAATCGAATGGACTCTTATAAAAACAGAGTTGGTGATGATGGTGTGCCTGTCATCCTGCAATATAGGCCGTCCGATTTATATCTGACAGATAGGAAGGAAACTATGGCAATTTTGCAAAAAGGTACCCACACACCTCTCCACAATTGCAAATAAGGCCTTCCCTCGTTCATCCTTTTCTCTCACAAGATAAACTAGTCATACAAATGCATCTTGATGTTATGTGCAACGCACGGGCATCTTGCTAGTAAGAGTAGAAATATGAACATTTACAATAGCAAATATATATGATGTGAAAGTATATTCAATAATGAATCCAATGGTATTGATTTGTTTTTGTATATGTTATTATTTCTGTCTATGAACTTTGTCAAAGTTTACAAAGTTTGACTATGAGCAAAGCTAAAATGGGGAGTAAATAAAAACAGAGGGAGTACGCAGGGACTAGTATAGATACTACCGCCTGAGCATGGTAAGTTGGACCCCTAAATGCGGGCACGGACCGGGCACACCTCAATTATTCTTTCAAATAGTCGGACACCTACATTTAGCACACCATCCGGCTACTTAATCAAGTGTTACATTTCACTACTTGAAAAGGAAAAGGGTGGCACCGTACCCAAAACCACCACACTTGGGGCTAGGGTAACAACTTGGTATTGTACCACATTTGAACCAGGGCACAAGAACCACATGTTCCGCGCCTAATGCGCAACGCGGAGCACTGACGCTCGAATATGGCTGGGAAAATAGGGAAACGACATGTGGGGCACACCTGTCGGGACGATGTGGCGCGGACTAGTCCAATGGAGGAGCTGGCCCACGACCTCCTTGCCACCGGCAACCTTTCATGTGGGTCGTGGGGGCCAGCAACGTGGCACAGCTCCAGCACCGCCTCTGGACAGGGCGACCGCGGTGAGCATCACGCTCATCGTCGCTGGACACGGTCGTTTTTAGTGTGCCGAGGGTGGCGTTAGCGATGTGGCACAACCAGTAGATCAACACCCGGCTCGTCAAGGATGCATGGGGCGCCGAAGTGCGCGCGCGCCACGACGCGTCCGCGGAGTGGTGCAGCGCGGCCAACTGCATCCCTATGACCTGAGACCATGCCGGGTCGTCTTGATTTTTCAATGACATGTGGGGGCGCATGTGAGCAAAGGGCATCTCCAACGTTGCCACGACTGCAACTGACTACCCGGGCACACCAAAAATCCTCGTCCCTCGCACCATCGCGTGGTGCGTTTCCAGCCGACGCCAGCTGCCCGCATTCATGTCGTCCGTCCGTATGTCGTCGTTAAGAGGCTGGGTGCCCGAGGAACAAACTCCGATGACTTAATGACGCGCCCGGATGCTTTGGCCTCACCGGAATGCGCTACTTAAAGCGGAAATGCCCAGCTAACCTCCACACCATAGCGCATCGTCCTGCTACCTGGCACCACATCCGCCATGACCGCGAGCGCGAACGCTCTACGGGAGAGCTTTGTCTTCAGGGATGAAGCTCGAGGTCGCCACCTGTAACGCCCCAAGACCAGAGCTTCAGATGCCTTCCGTGGTTTCCGGGTTTCGTCGTGTGATTTGTTTGGTTCTTTGCATTCATCATTGCATCATGTGCATTGCATCATGTCATCATGCCAACATCTCATAAATCTTTTGCATCTCAACTAAATAAATCGTATGGACCTTCGATCCATTTAAATCGAGGGAAGGATGATTTCTCTTTATAATATATCCTCCCGATATTAGTGGAGCTATTATAAAATAATCCATTCTTATGGAATCACCAAAAACACACTTGCAAATTTCCACATGCCTTTGTTATCTCGCTGCTTGACCTCGAACCTTGCCATTTATTCTTTCATCATTTTCCGGAGCTCTACCAAAATTCTCAACATTTTTGGAAACTCCTAGAACCTAGTCCTAGTTCAAACACATTTGAATTAAATTCAAATGAGTTTGAATTTACATCTTCCAATCTTGGCTTTTTCTATTTTCTCGGAACAAGCGTATTTTTGTGAGTTCGGGGAAATTATCCCCTTGTCCAAAATCTTTTCCTAAACCTCTCTTTCTTTTCCTCTCTTTTTTTGGTCTTTTCTGCTAAAGTAATATGAGAGAGGGAGTGGAGAGCCCAGCAGCCTCCCTCTCCTCTGGGCCGGCCAGCCAGGCCACCCTGCTCCCCTCGGCCCACCATGGGCCCAACCGGCACCCTCACTACCTAAACCTAGCCCGTTCGATCCCCTCGTTCTCTCCCTCTCGTTTCCACCAGCGCTGCCAGGAGCCTCGCTCCCCTTCTTTCCCCGTGCCCGATCCCCCATCTCCTTTCTCTGCCTCCTTCCTCCTCCGTCGCGCCAAGCACCCCCCTTCTCCTTCCCGAGGCTGCTGTCATCCGTCTCCTCCGCTTGGTGCCTGCGCAGCCGCGCGCCCAGAGGCTCCCGCCCGCTCCTCCCTCGATCCCGCCGGAATCAAGCGCCGCCGAGCAGCTCCCTCTCCTCGAGCACCTGCGCTGGTAGCCGTCGTCCTCCGTGCCCTGCTGCAGCTGCTCTTTCCAAGCGTCGCTGGACCTCCCCATCCACCAGCGCCTGACCCTGCCGCCGTCAGAACTCCGAAACTTGACGCCATGGACCTCCCCGTCGCCGGCCAAGACCTGCAGCCGTCGTACTTCGTCGTCGCGCCGGGCCCCGGACCTCCACTGCAAGCCTCGTCGCCCCTGCGTCGCGCGAGTCGCCGATTCCCTGCCTCCCCTACGACCCAACCGGGCTGCCACTGTGTCCTCTACATCCTCTACGTCACGCGACCGTGGCCACCCTCGAACCCTGGATCGGTCAAGACTTGTACAGGAAACAAGAAGATGGAAGACCACTGTGGACGTGTGCCCTAGAGCCACTCGGATTCGTCAAGACCGCCAAGACCTTCTCCTCTGGTACACAAGTACCACTTTGGTTTCAAAACGCGACAAGTACCATGATGACCTCTGAAGAACTCGGTTTCACCAAGTCCCACTACCGTCGCCTCCGAAAGCCTCGGATCCAGCAAGTCCCTCAACGACAAGTGCATGACTATGCGGATTGTATCAAGTACCCCTTCGGGTTGACGAGATCGGCATGTCCGAAGACCCCAAGTACCGTTCGGATGCGCCAAGTTCGACTACATGGACCGCCAAGTTCGCCTTCCGCCGTCTCCGAAATCGCCAAGTACCACGACGATACGAGAACAACTACCGTCGACCGTCGAAGACTCCGTGGACATCAAGTTTTTGCCGTACCCATGAACATCTACGGAAACTTGTGAGACTAAGAATTTGAACGACTACCATCGCCAAGTACCACTACTTCCCACGACGATCGTGAACGACTACACCGCTTGACCCGAACCATTCCGATAACGCACGCTTCGAAGGTATAACCCCAAGACGACGCCCATGGACCGAATGCATATGTTGTATGAAATGCTCGTGTTTGCTCCGTGTTGGAGTTGTTCGGTGCACGTTGCCCCTCTTTTGCCTTGCCACCGACATGTGGGAACCCGGTAATCGGGAGCACCCCACCATCCTTGCATGACACGCTCCCGTCACTTCCTTTTGCACCGGTATCCCCGTGGGCTACCGGATAACCGAAATGTTGTCATGGCATCATTTTCGGATTCGTCGTCGTGGCACCCTTTTCCTTTCCACCCCGATGTCAAATGCTTCATAATAATGCTCTTATCAAGTTTTAATAAAAATTGCATAAACTTGTTCATGTCATCTGCATCATGATAACAACAATTAGAATGTTTAAATTGTTGTTGCATTAAATTACTAAGGCATATGGGGATTTACCGGATTTGTTATTTGTTATGTCCGGCCCCATTTAAATTGTTTGGATGATATAGTTTTGTTATGCTTCACCACTTGCCATGCTTAAACAACATTTAATATTGTTGAGTACCTAACGAGAGAGAACTAAATAAGTCATGTGGTGTTTCGTCAATATGCAACGGAGTTGCATGTTGAGCTCCACTTAATTTGTAGGATTGTTTGTGCATTTTGCCATGCCATGCTTCATTAAAAACGGACATGCATCATACTTAGTTGTGCATCGTGCCATGCTTATGTGATGTTTGTTTTCTATGTTGTGTGCTTCTTTCCGGTGTTACTTCTTCGGGTTGGTTCCGGTAACGTCGCGTTTGTGAGGAACCGTTCGTCTACGTCCGTTTGTCTTCTTCATGGACTCGTTCTTCTTCCTTGCGGGATTTCAGGCAAGATGACCATACCCTCGAAATCACTTCTATCTTTGCTTGCTTAGTTGCTCGCTCTTTTGCTATGCCTATGCTGCGATACCTACCACTTGCTTATCATGCCTCCCATATTGTTGCACCAAGCCTCTAACCCACCTTGTCCTAGCAAACCGTTGATTGGCTATGTTACCGCTTTGCTCAGCCCCTCTTATAGCGTTGTTAGTTGCAGGTGAAGATTGACGTTTTGTTCCTTGTTGGAACATGGAGATGTTGTTCCTGGTTGGAACATGTTTACTTGTTGGGATATCACAATATATCTTATTTAATTAATGCATCTATATACTTGGTAAAGGGTGGAAGGCTCGGCCTTATGCCTGGTGTTTTGTTCCACTCTTGCCGCCCTAGTTTCCGTCATATCGGTGTTATGTTCCCGGTTTTTGCGTCCCTTACGCGGTTGGGCTATTATGGGAACCCCTTGACAGTTCGCCTTAAGTAAAGCTCTTCCAGCAATGCCCAACATTGGTTTTACCATTCGCCGCCTAGCCTTTTCTTTCCCTTGAGTCGGCCGGCTCAAGAGTCATCTTATTTTAACCCCCCCCCCCGGGCCAGTGCTTCTCTAAGTGTTGGCCAACTGAGCGATGTCCGAGGCTACCAGGGGCAACTCTGGGCTGGCTTACCCGACGTCTTGCTTATCCGGTGTGCCCTGAGAAAGAGATATGTGCAGCTCCTATCGGGATTTGTCGGCACATTCGGGCGGTGTTGCTGGTTTAGTTTTACCCTGTCGAAATGTCTTGTTGTACCGAGATACCGAGTCTGATCGGAATGTCTCGGGTGGAGGTCTATTCCTTCGTTGACCGTGAGAGCTTGTCATGGGCTAAGTTGGGACACCCCTGCAGGGATTTGAACTTTCGAAAGCCGTGCCCGCGGTTCTGGGCAGATGGGAATTTGTTAACGTCCGGTTGTAGAAAACCTAAAGTCGACCTTAATTAAAATGAATCAACCGCGTGTGTAACCGTGATGGTCTCTTTCCGGTGGGGGCCGGGAAGTGAACATGGTTGTTGGAGTTATGCTTGACGTAGGTTGTTCTAGGATCACTTCTTGATCATAGATTCTCGACCGTGCTTTGCTTTCTCTTCTTTCTCTCTTTTGCGTATGTTAGCCACCATATATGCTAGTCGCTTGCTGCAGCTCCACCTCATACCTTTACCTTACCCATAAGCTTAAATAGTCTTGATCGCGAGGGTGCGAGATTGCTGAGTCCCTGTGGCTCACAGGTACTTCCAAAACCAGCTTGCAGGTGCCGATGAGTCAGTGCAGATGACGCAACCAAGCTCAGGAGGAGCTCGATGAAGACCTTGTCCTTTGTGTTGTTTCGTTCTAGTTGATCAGTAGTGGAGCCCAGTTGGGGTCGATCGGGGACCTTTGTCGCATTTGGGGTTCTTCTTTTATTTTGGCTCCGTAGTCGGGCCCTGATTGTATTTGGTTGTTGTAATGCTTAATTCATGTAATTGTGTGAAGTGGCGATTGTAAGCCAACTATGTAATCTCTTCCCTTATTATATTACATGGGTTGTGTGAAGATTACCTCACTTGTGACATATGCCTTCAATGCGATTATGCCTCTAAGTCGTGCCTCGACACGTGGGAGATATAGTCGCATCGAGGGCGTTACACCGCCCTCGCTCAAGTTACCGCTCGTGATGAAATAGCGGCGTAGCCGGACGCAGACGCGACCACACAAGCGGTGGCCACGATGGTGGCCGACGACGGGAGCACATTCAAGTTTCATAGCCAAATATGAGTACAATTAAACAACAATGTCATCATGTCAACCCTAAAAGACAATGTCATCATGTTTTAGTCGTCATACAATGACCAAACACAAATGAACATACATAACAAGTGATGTTCTCACAGCAAAATACTAAACAACACGTTCATCAGGTTTCAGTTGTCATAGCAAACACAATTTCACATAGTAGATAAAAAAATGTCTTCTGATAGGCAAATATGACAAAAGCAATTTAATCATCATCCGCAACAGCAGCGTCAACATCTTCGCCATGTGTATTAGTCTGAATCGTAATTCCCCAGAGTGTCATCTTCTTCTTCATCCTCAATGTCCTCGAACGTTGGCTTCTTCTTGATCAACTCTTGTATGTCCACAGCACGACAGGTAATCTTTTCGCCAGCGTCATTGACGTGATGGTTCTCAAAGATATTAGGAACATCTATGGAATCTTATACATCGGGAGCGGTGTAAGCATCATCTTGTTGTGCAACTTCATTAAACGAATTCCTCTGCTCAAACCTTTGCAATACTCTCTAGTCATCGCTACATGCAAATGTGTCTTCCAAGAAAAATATCTGTGTTGCTTGGTTGCCAAAATAAAAGGATTGTTGGTCTTGTACGCCGCCTTGACATTGATGGATTTGAAATAATCATCAGCTCTGGGTTTTGCGATCCTGGAAAACAGGTTATACCAATGACAGCACAACAGAACCACACACCAATGATCCTCAAAATTAGAGATATACTGCAACTGAACAATGTCTGTTATGTTAGCATACATTTCAGTTGTCTCTCTGCCGTACGTATCCATGCTCATGATGGCACTGTTTTGTGTCTTCCTGCCTTCGTCGCGTGCAAGGGTGTTGTAGCGCACATCTCCAACAACGCAAGATACATAATGTCTTACCCGAGTATCAGGACCCATTGCTAGTGTGTAAAGGGCATCACCAACTGCCTGCCCATCCTCCCGCATCTTCTTAACCTATGGTTAGAAAATAGACAAGCTAATCATCTTATGTACTCAATATATTAAAAAACTGACAGTGCAATTCAAAAGCTTACATGGCTCTTGGACCATTTCGCAAATCCTTCCATAACTAGTTTGTCAATGTTTCTTGGATTTTGCGGCAGTAACTCCTTTTTGTAGATGCTGCACAACATAGTGATCACGTCAAACATCTAAATATATAAGAACTTGCTGCAAGTTTAGTAGATTACGATGTATAAGCTGCAGTACTTAGCACTTACTTGATATAAGGTAGTATCTCAGGACAGTTATTCAACACATACCAAACCATTTTGTCCAAATCTTTAGGTTTGTCCTCTTGTCGACTCTTCCCTGTAACTCGAATAGAATAATCGAATACATTGATCCCGGGATTGTCTTCACCCACCTCTTCGCTAAGTTGATGAGTTGTTTCAATGTATTTTGAGCAGAATGTCAATGCTTATGTTGCAATGTAGGCCTATGCAATGGAACCCTCGAGTCTAGCTCTGTTCCTATCATAGCCCTTGAAAGTGTCGAGCCGCCTTTCAATAGGGTATATCCAGCCATACTGTACTGGACCTCTAAGTAGTGCCTTATCAGGTAGATGAACAACCAAATGCACCATCACATCAAAGAAGGTTGGAGGATATATCTTCTCAAGGTCGCATAGGATAGTTGGTATCTTGTCTCTAAGACGCTCCAAAGCATCTACCCTGATATTTCTATTGCAGAGTGTTGGGGAACGTAGTAATTTCAAAAATTTCCTACGCACACGCAAGATCATGGTGACGCATAGCAACGAGAGGGGAGAGTGTAATCCACGTACCCTCGTAGACCAACAGCGGAAGCATTATGATAACGCGGTTGACGTAGTCGTACGTCTTCACGGCACGATCGATCAAGCACCGAAACTACGGCACCTCCGAGTTCTAGCACACGTTCAGCTCGATCACGATCCCCGGACTCTGATCCAGCAAAGTGTCGGGCAAGAGTTCCGTCAGCATGACGGCGTGGTGACGATCTTGATGTTCTACTGTGGCAGGGCTTCGCCTAAGCACAACTACAATATTATCGAGGACTATGGTGGAAGGGGGCACCGCACACGGCTAAGAGAATGATCTTGGAGATCAACTTGTGTGGCTAGGGGTGCCCCCTGCCCCCGTATATAAAGGAGCAAGGGGGGTGCGGCCGGCCCTAGGAGGAGGTGCACCGGAGGAGTCCTACTCCTACCGGGAGTAGGACTCCCCCGCTTTCCCTAGTTGGATTAGGACTTGGGGGGGAGGAGGAGAGAGAAGAAAGGAAAGCCCCCCCCTCCTTGTCCAATTCAGACTTGGGGGGGAGGGGCGCGCGGCAGCCCCTAGGCCTCCTCTCCTCTTCCTCCACTAGGCCCATTAAGGCCCATTAGGTTACCGGGGGGTTCCGGTAACCTCCCGGTACTCCGGTAAAAATGTCGATTTCACCCGGAACACTTCTGATGTCCAAACATAGGCTTCCAATATATCAATCTTTATGTCTCGAACATTTCGAGACTCCTCGTCATGTCCGTGATCACATCCGGGACTCCGAACAAACTTCGGTACATCAAAATATATAAACTCAGAATGAAACTGTCATCGTAACGTTAAGCATGCGGACCCTACGGGTTCGAGAACAATGTAGACATGACCGAGACATGTCTCCGGTCAATAACCAATAGCGGAACCTGGATGCTCATATTGGCTCCCACATATTCTACGAAGATCTTTTATCGGTCAGACCGCATAACAACATACTTTGTTCCCTTTGTCATTGGTATGTTACTTGCCCGAGATTCGATCGTCGGTATCTCAATACCTAGTTCAATCTCATTACCGGCAAGTCTCTTTACTCGTTTCGTAATACATCATCTCGCAACTAACTCATTAGTTGCACCGCTTGCAAGGCTTATGTGATGTGCATTACCGAGAGGGCCCAGAGATACCTCTCCGACAATCGGAGTGACAAATCCTAATCTCGAAATACGCCAACCCAACATGTACCTTTGGAGACACCTGTAGAGCTCCTTTGTAATCACCCAGTTACGTTGTGACATTTTGTAGCACACAAAGTGTTCCTCCGGCAAACGGGAGTTGCATAATCTCATAGTCATAGGAACATGTATAAGTCATGAAGAAAGCAATAGCAACATACTGAATGATCGGGTGCTAAGCTAATGGAATGGGCCATGTCAATCACATCATTCTCCTAATGATGTGATCCCGTTAATCAAATGACAACACATGTCTATGGTTAGGAAACATAACCATCTTTGATTAACGAGCTAGTCAAGTAGAGGCACACTAGTGATGTTTTAGTTTGTCTATGTATTCACACAAGTATTATGTTTCCGGGTAATACAATTCTAGCATGAAAAATAAACATTTATCATGATATAAGGAAATAAAATAATAACTTTATTATTGCCTCTAGGGCATATTTCCTTCAGTCTCCCACTTGCACTAGAGTCAATAATCTAGATTACACAGTAATGATTCTAACACCCATGGAGCTTTGGTGCTGATCATGTTTTGCTCGTGGAAGAGGCTTAGTCAAGGGGCTGCAACATTCAGATCCGTATGTATCTTGCAAATCTCTATGTCTCCCACCTGGACTAGATCCCGGATGGAATTGAAGCGTCTCTTGATGTGCTTGGTTCTCTTGTGAAATCTGGATTCTTTTGCCAAGGCAATTGCACCAGTATTGTCACAAAAGATTTTCATTGGACCCGATGCACTAGGTATGACACCTAAATCGGATATGAACTCCTTCATCCAGACTCCTTCGTTTGCTGCTTCCGAAGCAGCTATGTACTCCGCTTCACATGTAGATCCCGCCACAACGCTTTGTTTCGAACTGCACCAACTGACAGCTCCACCGTTTAATGTAAACACGTATCCGGTTTGCGATTTAGAATCGTCCGGATCAGTGTCAAAGCTTGCATCAACGTAACCATTTACGATGAGCTCTTTGTCACCTCCATATACGAGAAACATATCCTTAGTCCTTTTCAGGTATTTCAGGATGTTTTTGACCACTGTCCAGTGATCCACTCCTGGATTACTTTGGTACCTCTCTGCTAGACTTATAGCAAGACACACATCAGGTCTGGTACACAGCATTGCATACATGATAGAGCCTATGGCTGAAACATAGGGAACATCTTTCATTTTCTCTCTATCTTCTGCATTGGTCGGGCATTGAGTCTTACTCAATTTCACACCTTGTAACACAGGCAAGAATCCTTTCTTTGCTTGATCCATTTTGAATTTCTTCAAAATTTTGTCAAGGTATGTGCTTTGTGAAAGTCCAATTAAGCGTTTTGATCTATCTCTATAGATCTTAATGCCCAATATGTAAGTAGCTTCACCGAGGTCTTTCATTGAAAAACTCTTATTCAAGTATCCCTTTATGCTATCCAGAAATTCTATATCATTTCCGATTAGTAATATGTCATCTACATATAATATCAGAAATTCTATAGAGCTCCCACTCACTTTCTTGTAAATACAGGCTTCTCCAAAAGTCTGTATAAAACCAAATGCTTTGATCACACTATCAAAGCATTTATTCCAACTCCGAGAGGCTTGCACCAGTCCATAAATGGATCGCTGGAGCTTGCACACTTTGTTAGCTCCCTTTGGATCGACCAAACCTTCCGGCTGCATCATATACAACTCTTCTTCAAGAAATCCATTCAGGAATGCAGTTTTGACATCCATCTGCCAAATTTCATAATCATAAAATGCGGCTATTGCTAACATGATTCGGACAGACTTAAGCATTGCTATGGGTGAGAAGGTCTCATCGTAGTCAATCCCTTGAACTTGTCGAAAACCTTTTGTGACAAGTCGAGCTTTGTAGACAGTAACATTACCGTCAGCGTCAGTCTCCTTCTTGAAGATCCATTTATTTTCAATTGCTTGCCGATCATTAGGCAAGTCAACCAAAGTCCACACTTTGTTCTCATACATGGATCCCATCTCAGATTCCATGGCTTCAAGCCACTTTGTGGAATCTGGGCTCACAATCGCTCCTTCATAGTTCGTAGGTTCATCATGATCTAGTAGCATGACTTCCAGAACAGGATTACCGTACCACTCTGGTGCGGATCTTACTCTGGTTGATCTACGAGGTTCAGTAGTATCTTGTTCTGAAGTTTCATGATCATCATCATTAGCTTCCTCACTAATTGGTGTAGGTGTCACAGAAACTGGTTTCTGTGATGTACTACTTTCCAATAAGGGAGCAGGTACAGTTACCTCATCTAGTTCTAATTTCCTCCCACTCACTTCTTTCGAGAGAAACTCCTTCTCTAGAAAGTTTCCGAATTTAGCAACAGAAGTCTTGCCTTCGGATCTGTGATAGAAGGTGTATCCAATAGTTTCCTTTGGATATCCTATGAAGACACATTTCTCCGATTTGGGTTCGAGCTTATCAGGTTGAAGCTTTTTCACATAAGCATCGCAGCCCCAAACTTTCAGAAACGACAACTTTGGTTTCTTGCCAAACCACAGTTCATAAGGCGTCGTCTCAACGGATTTTGATGGTGCCCTATTTAACATGAATGCGGCCGTCTCTAAAGCATAACCCCAAAACGATAGCGGTAAATCAGTAAGAGACATCATAGATCGCACCATATCTAGTAAAGTATGATTACGACGTTCGGACACACCATTACGTTGTGGTGTTCCGGGTGGCGTGAGTTGCGAAACTATTCCGCATTGTTTCCAATGTACACCAAACTCGTAACTCAAATATTCTCCTCCATGATCAGATCGTAGGAATTTTATTTTCTTGTTACGATGATTTTCAACTTCACTCTGAAATTCTTTGAACTTTTCAAATGTTTCAGACTTATGTTTCATTAAGTAGATATACCCATATCTGCTTAAGTCATCTGTGAAGGTGAGAAAATAACGATATCCGCCACGAGCCTCAACATTCATCGGACCACATACATCTATATGTATGATTTCCAACAAATCTGTTGCTCTCTCCATAGTACCAGAGAACGGTGTTTTTGTCATCTTGCCCATAAGGCACGGTTCGCAAGTACCAAGTGATTCATAATCAGGTGGTTCCAAAAGTCCATCAGTATGGAGTTTCTTCATGCGCTTTACACTGATATGACCTAAACGGCAGTGCCACAAATAAGTTGCACTATCATTATCAACTCTGCATCTTTTGGTTTCAACATTATGAATATGTGTGTTACTACTATCGAGATTTAATAAGAATAGACCACTCTTCAAGGGTGCATGATCATAAAAGATATTACTCATATAAATAGAACAACCATTATTCTCTGATTTAAATGAATAACCGTCTCGCATCAAACAAGATCCAGATATAATGTTCATGCTCAACGCTGGCACCAAATAACAATTATTTAGGTCTAATACTAATCTCGAAGGTAGATGTAGAGGTAGCGTGCCGACCGTGATCACATCGACTTTGGAACCATTTCCCACGCGCATCGTCACCTCGTCCTTAGCCAATCTTCGCTTAATCCGTAGTCCCTGTTTCGAGTTGCAAATATTAGCAACAGAACCAGTATCAAATACCCAGGTGCTACTGCGAGCATTAGTAAGGTACACATCAATAACATGTATATCGTATATACCTTTGTTCACCTTGCCATCCTTCTTACCTGCCAAATACTTGGGGCAGTTCCGCTTCCAGTGACCAGTCTGCTTGCAGTAGAAGCACTCAGTTTCAGGCTTAGGCCCAGATTTGGGTTTCTTCTCCTAAGTAGCAACTTGTTTGCTGTTCTTTTTGAAGTTCCCCTTCTTCTTCCCTTTGCCCTTTTTCTTGAAACTAGTGGTCTTGCTGACCATCAACACTTGATGCTCCTTCTTGATTTCTACCTCTGCAGCTTTCAGCATTGCGAAGAGCTCGGGAATAGTCTTATTCATCCCTTGCATATTATAGTTCATCACGAAGCTCTTGTAGCTAGGTGGAAGTGATTGGAGAATTCTGTCAATGACGCAATCATCTGGAAGATTAACTCCCAATTGAATCAAGTGATTATTATACCCAGACATTTTGAGTATATGCTCACTGACAGAACTGTTCTCCTCCATCTTGCGGCTATAGAACTTATTGGAGACTTCATATCTCTCAATCCGTGCATTTGCTTGAAATATTAACTTCAACTCCTGGAACATCTCATATGCTCCATGACGTCCAAAACATCGTTGAAGTCCCGATTCTAAGCCGTAAAGCATGGCACACTGAACTATCAAGTAGTCATCAACTTTGCTCTGCCAAACATTCATAACATCTGGTGTTGCTCCAGCAGCAGGCTTGGCACCCAGCGGTGCTTCCAGGACGTAATTCTTCTGTGCAGCAATGAGGATAATCCTCAAGTTACGGACCCAGTCCGTGTAACTGCTACCATCATCTTTCAACTTTCCTTTCTCAAGGAACGCATTAAAATTCAACGGAACAACAACACGGGCCATCTATCTACAATCAAACATAAACAAGCAAGATACTATCAGATACTAAGTTCATGATAAATTTAAGTTCAATTAATCATATTTCTAAAGAACTCCCACTTAGATAGACATCCCTCTAATCCTCTAAGTGATCACGTGATCCAAATCAACTAAACCATGTCCGATCATCACGTGAGATGGAGTAGTTTCATTGGTGAACATCACTATGTTGATCATATCTACTATATGATTCACGCTCGACCTTTCGGTCTCTGTGTTCCGAGGCCATATCTGTATATGCTTGGCTCGTCAAGTATAACCTGAGTATTCCGCGTGTGCAACTGTTTTGCACCCGCTGTATTTGAACGTAGAGCCTATCACACCCGATCATCACGTGGTGTCTCAGCACGAAGAACTTTCACAACGGTGCATACTCAGGGAGAACACTTCTTGATAATTAGCGAGAGATCATCTTAAAATGCTACCGTCAATCAAAGCAAGATAAGATGCATAAAAGATAAACATCACATGCAATCAATATAAGTGATATGATATGGCCATCATCATCTTGTGCTTGTGATCTCCATCTTCGAAGCACCGTCATGATCACCATCATCACCGGCGCGACACCTTGATCATCATTGTAGCATTGTTGTCATCTCGGCAATCTTATGCTTCCACGACTATCGCTACTGCTTAGTGATAAAGTAAAGCATTACAGCGCAATTGCATTGCATACAATAAAGCGACAACCATATGGCTCCTGCCAGTTGCCGATAACTTGGTTACAAAACATGATCATCTCATACAATAAAAGTTAGCATCATGTCTTGACCATATCACATCACAACATACCCGGCAAAAACAAGTTAGACGTCCTCTACTTTGTTGTTGCAAGTTTTACGTGGCTGCTACGGGCTTAAGCAAGAATCAATCTTACCTATGCATCAAAACCACAACGATAGTTTGTCAAGTTGGTGCTGTTTTAACCTTCGCAAGGACCGGGCGTAGCCATACTCGGTTCAACTAAAGTTGGAGAAACTGACACCCGCCAGCCACCTATGTGCAAAGCACATCGGTAGAACCAGTCTCGCGTAAGCGTATGCGTAATGTTGGTCCGGGCCGCTCCAACAATACCGCCGAAACAAAGTATGACATGCTGGTAAGCAGTATGACTTATATCGCCCACAACTCGCTTGTGTTCTACTCGTGCATATAATATCAACACATAAAACCAGGCTCGGATGCCACTGTTGGGGAACATAGTAATTTCAAAAAAATTCCTACGCACATGCAAGATCATGGTGATGCATAGCAACGAGAGGGGAGAGTGTAATCCACATACCCTCGTAGACCAACAGCGGAAGCGTTATGATAACGCGGTTGATGTAGTCGTACGTCTTCACGGCCCGATCGATCAAGCACCGAAACTACGGCACCTCCGAGTTCTAGCACATGTTCAGCTCGATGATGATCCCTGGACTCCGATCCAGCCAAGTGTCGGGGAAGAGTTCCGTCAGCATGACGGCGTGGTGATGATCTTGATGTTCTACTGTGGCAGGGCTTCGCCTAAGCACCACTACAATATTATTGAGGACTATGGTGGAAGGGGGCACCGCACACGGCTAAGAGAACGATCTTGCAGATCAACTTGTGTGTCTAGGGGTGCCCCCTGCCCCCGTATATAAAGGAGCAAGGGGGGTGCGGCCGGCCCTAGGAGGAGGTGCGCCGGAGGAGTCCTACTCCTACCGGGAGTAGGACTCCCCCCCTTTCCCTTGTTGGATTAGGACTTGGGGGGAAGGAGCAGAGGGAAGAAAGGAAAGGGGGGGCGCCCCCCTCCTTGTCCAATTCAGACTTGGGGGGGAGGGGCGCGCGGCAGCCCCTAGGCCTCCTCTCCTCTTCCTCCACTAGGCCCATTAAGGCCCATTAGGTTACCGGGGGGTTCCGGTAACCTCCTGATACTCCGGTAAAAATGCCGATTTCACCCGGAACACTTCCGATGTCCAAACATAGGCTTCCAATATATCAATCTTTATGTCTCGAACATTTCGAGACTCCTCGTCATGTCCGTGATCACATCCGGGACTCCGAACAAACTTCGGTACATCAAAATATATAAACTCATAATGAAACTGTCATCGTAACGTTAAGCGTGCGGACCCTACGGGTTCGAGAACAATGTATACATGACCGAGACATGTCTCCGATCAATAACCAATAGCGGAACCTGGATGCTCATATTGGCTCCCACATATTCTACGAAGATCTTTTATCGGTCAGACCGCATAACAACATACTTTGTTCCCTTTGTCATCGGTATGTTACTTGCCCGAGATTCGATCATCGGTATCTCAATACCTAGTTCAATCTCGTTACCGGCAAGTCTCTTTACTCGTTTCGTAATACATCATCTCACAACTAACTCATTAGTTGCAATGCTTGCAAGGCTTATGTGATGTGCATTACCGAGAGGGCCCAGAGATACCTCTCCGACAATCGGAGTGACAAATCCTAATCTCGAAATACGCCAACCCAACATGTACATTTGGAGACACATGTAGAGCTCCTTTATAATCACCCAGTTACGTTGTCACGTTTGGTAGCACACAAAGTGTTCCTCTGGCAAACGGGAGTTGCATAATCTCATAGTCATAGGAACATGTATAAGTCATGAAGAAAGCAATAGCAACATACTAAATGATCTGGTGCTAAGCTAATGGAATGGGTCATGTCAATCACATCATTCTCCTAATGATGTGATCCCATTAATCAAATGACAACACATGTCTATGGTTAGGAAACATAACCATCTTTGATTAACGAGCTAGTCAAGTAGAGGCAGACTAGTGACGTTTTAGTTTGTCTATGTATTCACACAAGTATTATGTTTCCGGATAATACAATTCTAGCATGAATAATAAACATTTATCATGATATAAGGAAATAAAATAGTAACTTTATTATTGCCTCTAGGGCATATTTCCTTCATAGAGTTCCCTGAAGAATTGTCCCAAATCTGCAACTGCTATGTATAAGTCAGGGCGACCCAATCCTCTAAGGATAACAGGTAAAACCCTTTGAAGTAGGACGTGGCAGTCATGAGTTTTCAACACTTGTACCTTGTTTCCATCTGCACTGACTCTCCTTTCAGGGTTGGAAGCAAATCCATGTGGGAATTTCACACGTGACAGGACCTCGCTTCTTTTCTTTTTGCCTTGTCCAAGACGTACACAACTAGTGCCATATCCCGTGGTTTACCTTCATCTTGCACCTGCAAATCCTTTCTGATACCCAGGTGTGTCAAATCAATCCTAGATTTTAAGGTATCTTTCGTCTTGCCTTCAATATTAAGAAGTGTGCCGTTAATGCTGTCACATATATTTTTCTCGATGTGCATCACATCAAGATTATGCCGCAGATCCAAATCTTTCCAATACTCCAAGTCCCACAAAGTGGACCTGCGGGTAAACAATAATCTCTCTTCTGCCCTGCCACGCTTCCTTTTCCCGCTACCATTATCAGGATGGTTTCCTGGTGTAATATGCCTGACGTTCTCTAATTCCACTTGCAACTCATCAACGGTGAGCCTCTTTGGCGCATCGCGGTTTTCATGCTTTGCATTGAACACATGTCTTCGGTATTTTGTAGGACGCGGCTTGTCCTTGGCGAGGAAATGACGGTGTCCAATGTAACAGATCTTGCTAAGTATTGCGTATGATAGTGGATTCCTGTCACAGCGAACACATGCATTGTAATCATGTGTCGTTCGCCCTGACATAGTGCCCAAAGCCGAATAATCATGGATGCACCAAATTATAACAGCACGCAGAAGGAAATCAGCTAGCGGGCTGCTATATAGGTCTTGAGTGAGAACACCCCTCCATAGCTGTTGAAGTTCCTCCACAAGAGGCTCCATAAATAAATCAAAATCCTTTCTACGACTTTTTGGACCTGGGATGAGCAAGGCCATAATGTAGTTTGATTCTTTGGTGCAGACATTTGGAGGCATGTTGTAAGGGATAACAAGCACTGGCCACATGCTATATGTGGCACTCTGGTGGCCAAATGGGTTAAATCCATCTAAAGCTAAGCCAAGTCTAATGTTTCTCGGGTCAACAGCAAACTTTTTGTGTTTCTGACTGAAGCTTTTCCACTCACTACCATGTGATGGATGGCTCATTACATTTTGATCTCTGTACTCCTGGTTCCTAGAATGCCACAGTACATCCTCTCTTGTTTCAGCATCATGAAACAACCTCTGCAATCTTGGTGTAATTGGAAAATGTCTCAGAACATTATGAGGAATCCTCTTCACAACATTGCCATCTTTCCATCTTGATGATTTGCACTTCGGGCATTCACTTAAGTTGGCATAATCCTTCCGGAACAGAACACAATTATTCTTACAAACATGGATCATATCATATCCAATTCCAACTACACGAAGGAAATCCTTCATTTTACTATAGGTGTGTGGCATCTCAGACGCATCTAGGAAAGCTTTGCGGAAAGCAGCCAACATCACATCGAATGATTTGTTGGTCATCCGCTCAGATGTCTTCACCTGAAGAAAGGTGACCGTAGCTGAGAATACTGACAGCTTATTTCCTGGGGTGACAACCACGTTGCATTGTTCTAACATGCGGGCCCACCGTTTTTCTTCTGCAGGTGAAAGTTCACGAAATGCACGAGCATTTCGTAGCATTGTTTCAATGTTGGTCAAACTCACTGGCTCCGCTACCACCAACTCCTCTTCCTCTTCCACCTGAGCATTAGACAGATCAAGATGGTGATCTGCTGCTTCCACGTAGTCAGTGACACTGACGTTCATAGCTTCACCATGATGAACCCACCTAGTATATGTGACCGACATCCCACACAAGTGTAGATGATTTTGCACAGTTGACTGGGGTCTTGTAACTGAATTCATACAACTGCTACACGGGCAGAGCACATCTGATTTCAGACCACCGTACTCAGCTCTGATAAAGATCATGAAGTTTTCAACCCCCTCAACATATGCAGTGGAGAATTGATAACCCACAAGTATAGGGGATCGCAACAGTTTTTGAGGGTAGAGTATTCAACCCAAATTTATTGATTCGACACAAGGGGAGCCAAAGAATATTCTCAAGTATTAGCAGCTGAGTTGTCAATTCAACCACACCTGGAAACTTAGTATCTGCAGCAAAGTGTTTAGTAGCACAGTAATATGATAGTGGTGGTAAGGTAGCAAAAGAGTAGTGCAAGCAATAGTAAATATTTTTGGTATTTTGTAGTGATTGTAACAGTAGCAGCGGGAAAGTAAATAAGTGTAAACCAGTATATGGAAAACTCGTACGCACCGGATCAGTGATGAATAATTATGCCGGATGCGGTTCATCATGTAACAGTCATAACATAGGGTGACACAGAAGTAGCTCCAATTCATCAATGTAATGTAGGCATGTATTCCGAATATAGTCATACGTGCTTATGGAAAAGAACTTGCATGACATCTTTTGTCCTACCCTCCCGTGGCAGCGGGGTCCTAATGGAAACTAAGGGATATTAAGGCCTCCTTTTAATAGAGAACCGGAACAAAGCATTAGCACATAGTGAATACATGAACTCCTCAAACTATGGTCATCACCGGGAGTGGTCGTGATTATTGTCACTTCGGGGTTGCCGGATCATAACACATAGTAGGTGACTATAGACTTGCAAGATAGGATCAAGAACTCACATATATTCATGAAAACATAATAGGTTCAGATCTGAAATCATGGCACTCGGGCCCTAGTGACAAGCATTAAGCATAGCAAAGTCAAAGCAACATCAATCTCAGAACATAGTGGATATTGGGGATCAAACCCTAACAAAACTAACTCGATTACATGCTAAATCTCATCCAACCCATCACCGTCCAGCAAGCCTACGATGGAATTACTCACGCACGGCGGTGAGCATCATGAAATTGGTGATGGAGGATGGTTGATGATGACGACGGCGACGAATCCCCCTCTCCGGAGCCCCAAACGGACTCCAGATCAGCCCTCCCGAGTGGTTTTAGGGCTTGGCGGCGGCTCTGTATCGTGAAACGCGATGATTTCTTCTCTCTTATTTTTTTCTCTCTGAAAGCAAATATATAGAGTTGGAGTTGGCGTCGGAGGGCATCCAGGGGGCCCACGAGGTAGGGGGCGCGCCCTAGGGGGGCACGCCCCCACCCTCGTGGACAGGGTGTGGGCCCCCTGGTCTTCATCTTTGGCAAGGATTTTTTATTATTTTTTATAAGACATCCCGTGGAGTTTCAGGTCATTCCGAGAACTTTTGTTTTCTGCACATAAAACAACATCATGGCAATTCTGCTGAAAACTGCGTCAGTCCGGGTTAGTTCCATTCAAATCATACAAGTTAGAGTCCAAAACAAGGGCAAAAGTGTTTGGAAAAGTAGGTACGACGGAGACGTATCAACTCCCCCAAGCTTAAACCCTTGCTTGTCCTCAAGCAATTTTCAGTTGACAAACTGAAAGAAAGAAAGAAAAACTTTTACAAACTCTGTTTGCTCTTGTTATTGTAAATATGTAAAGCCAGCATTCAAGTTTTGAGAAAAGATCATGACTAACCACATTTGCAATAATTCTCAAGTCTCATAATTACTCATATCAATAGCATAATCAACTAGAGAGCCATAATAATAAATCTCGGATGACAACACTTTCTCAAAACAATCATAATATGATATAACAAGATGGTATCTCGCTAGCCCTTTCTGAGACCGCAAAACATAAATGCAGAGCACCTTTAAAGATCAAGGACTGACTAGACATTGTAATTCATGGTAAAAGAGATCCAATCATAGTCATACCCAATATAAATTAACAATGATGAATGCAAATGACAGCTGTGCTCTCCAGCTAGTGCTTTTTAATAAGAGGGTGATGACTCAACATAAAAGTAAATGGATAGGCCCTTCGCAGAGGGAAGCAGGGACTTGTAGAGGTGCCAGAGCTCGGTTTTGAAATAGAGATAAATTGTATTTTGAGTGGTATACTTTCATTGTCAACGTAGCAACTAAGAGATGGCGATGTCTTCCATGCTGAACACATTATAGGCGGTTCCCAAACATAATGGTAAAGTTTATACTCCCCCTGCACAAACAAGCATCAATCCATGACTTGCTCGAAACAACGAGTGTCTCCAACATACATCAGGTCCCAGGGGGAGTTTTGTTTGCAATTAATTTTGATTTAGTTTGCATAAAGCATGGGACTGGGCATCCTGGTGACCAGCCATTTTCTCGTGAGTGAGGAGCGGAGTCCACTCCTCTTGAGAATAACCCGCCTAACACGGAAGATAAGGACCGCCTTGGTTGATACATGAGCTATTTGAGCATACAAAACAGAATGTTTATTTGAAGGTTTAGAGTTTGGCACATACAAATTTACTTGGAACGGCAGGTAGATACCGCATATAGGAAGGTATAGTGGACTCATCTGGAATAACTTTGGGGTTTAAGGGATTGGATGCACAAGCAGTATTCCCGCTTAGTACAAGTGAAGGCTAGCAAAAGACCAGGAAGCGACCGACTAGAGAGCGACAACAGCCATGTACATGCATTAAAATTAATAAACATTAGATGCAAGCATGAGTAGGATATAATCCACCATGAACATAAATATCGTGAAGGCTATGTTGATTCGTTTCAACTACATGTGTGAACATGTGCCAAGTCAAGTCACTTAAATCATTCAAATGAGGATGCCACCCCATCATACTACATCATAATCATCTCAATAGCATGTTGGCACGCAAGGTAAATCATTATAACTCATAGCTAATCAAGAATGACACAAGCAACTATGATCTCTAATTGTCATTGCAAACATGTTTATTCATAACAAGCTGAATCAGGAACGATGAACTCATCATATTTACAAAAACAAAAGAGGTCGAGTTCATACCAGCTTTTCTCATCTCGGTCAGTCCATCATATATCATCATAATTGCCTTTCACTTGCACGACCGAACGATGTGAATAATAATAAGAGTGCACGTGCATTGGACTAAGCTGGAATCTGCGAGCATTTAGGGATGGCAGTTTTGCCCATGGGTATGGGTACCCGCAGGTACCCTACCCGAAAACAATGGGTATGGGCAAGAATTGAAGAGATTTTCTACCCACGGGTAATGGGTACCCATACCCGCAAAATATATTGGTAGGACATGGGTAAGAAATTGTGCCCATGGGTAACCAATGGATACCCAGAAAAAATTAATAAATGAAAATAACTCCTATAACATGTGGGGTTAACATCCAACTCATATGGCCCAACCCTAAATCTCATATTTCTTAAACAAGTCATAGCTCATAGGCTCATAATCACCTGCTCACCACTCCTCATACGTCCTATGTGACTCTTCAAAAGATGAAATATCGACTCTTAGCTACCAGACTCTTGTCAAACACTCGATCCAGTGATCCCCAATTTCCACCACCACGTTCCACTACGTCGGCCTTCCACCAACCGCTGCTCATACTCCCCTGATGCCTCCAAGAGGCCACCCACTGGAGGAGGCCACATACTTGCTATACTACTCTACCATGATCACTTGAATTTTGAACTCATTTCTCTACCTCTTAAGAATTTTAATGCTATATATTATACCCAATGGATACCCATTGGGTATAGGATACCCGATGGGTATGGGCATGGGTGTTAGTTTATACCCATGGGTATTGAAGTGGGTGGGTATAAAAAGTTCCTATGGGTATGGGTTTGGGTAGAAGGAGGTTGTACCTGCCCATACCCTACCCATTGCCATCCCTACGAGCATTCAATAAACAGGAGAAGACAAAGCAATATGGGCTCTAGGTTAATTTAATAATAATGCATATAAGAGCCACTTCAACAATTTAATCATGGTCTTCTCCTATCGACCCCGAAAGAAAAGAAAAGAAATAAAACTATTTACATGGCAAATCTCCCAACAAGCAAAAGAAGAACGGGAAATATTTTTGGGTTTTCTTTTTTAATTATTACTACTACAGCAAGAAAGTAAACTAGCTAGAAGCTATTACTAATTTTTTTTGTTTTTCTTAAGGTTTAACAAACACACAAGAAGAAAGTAGAAAAAAAGAAAATAAAGTAGCATGGATATTACAGTGAAAGAGTATGAGCACCGACATCTACCAATGAGTGTGTGTGAACATAAATGTAATGTCGGTGAGAGATACGTACTCCCCCAAGCTTAGGCTTTTGGCCTAAGTTGGTCTATTGCCAGGGATAGCTTGGCGGATGCCTGTAGGTGTAGCTGGGGTCGTACTACGACGAAGAATAGTTGGGATCATACTGTGATGAAGAAGAGGACTCTGACTGCCACTGGCTGACAGTGATATCTGGATCCCAAGAATAAACAGATTGTCATGGAGGCTCATCTTGTGGTTCCGGTTCTGGGGCTGGTGCAGGATTTTTGTAAGCTTGGACGGCAGCCCACGTAACGAGATAGGGTCCTACAAAATTAAACAACGAAGGAGCGGGCAACGTAATAGTTTCAGGATAACGTTTATCAAAGTATAACTTATATTTGAGCTCTCCATCCCTGCCCTTAACAAGAAAATCATGTGCTAACATACTCTTATAATCTAGATAAGCACTATGCAACAATCTTTCTTCTTTCTCATGAAGCCTAATAGCTATGTTAAAATGTGCAGCGAGGCGTGAAGCATAAATGCCTCCAAAGATGGGACCCTTAGTACGGTTCAGACTTAACCGTCTAGCAACAATTCCGCCCATACTAACAGTGTTGTCGCGGTATAAACCATGGAATAGAATAATAATATCAGGAACGCTAAGGTTCCCACAGTTCCCACGACCAATCAAGCATCGACTAGCAAATAAAGCAAAATAGCGTAACACAGGAAAATGTATGCTAGTGATCCTCGCATCTGAAACCTTCCTGGTTTCTCCCACAGAGATAAGGTTAATAAATGGTTCCAACTCCTTACGGGGTGGTTCCTCTAAGATACCCTCAGGGGGTATGTTGCAGACTGCACAAAATTCAGAAATGGCATTTCCTTCACAATGTCATATAAATGAAACTCTACTGAAGGAGGTGATTCCTTAGGGTAAAAGTAGAAGTTTTGCACAAAGGTATTTGTGAGTAAGAGATACTGTGGACGTTGGTCGCGGACGAAGTCGGTGAGGCCAGCATTCTCAATCAATGAATAGAAATCCTCATAAATCCCGGCCTCTCTCAGAAGGCCATTCACACGGCCGGATCTCCGCGGTACGACGAAAATTATATTTGGGCCTCTGAGCTTCTTCATTTTGTTTCTCCTTTGAGCATCGGCTCGATGAGCCCCTCCAAATTCTCTTCATCATTTCTCTGAAATAATCTGAAACTTTTAGTAACTTCAAACAAAAGTGAACCAACTTCAATAAAACTGATAGCAACTACTCCTACAAGTACCTAGAGCCTATATCAAGCATTAGAACTACATGGAACCATATAAATTTGGCATGCAATATCAAGAACATGGTCACCTATGCAGCACAAATTTGCAAAGAATAAAGCACTAGAACAAAAACTAATTGGACCAATGGAGGAGTCACATACCAAGGAACAATCTCCCCAAGCAGTTTTGCGAGAGGTGCTTTGAGCAAGGAGATCGAAAATCATAGCAAAAGTGGCTGGAACTCGTGCTTGAGTTGGTTTTTCGTGTTTGTGTGAGGCAGAGGAAGGAGATGGGTGCTGGGATAAGTAGAGGAGGGCCACTGTGGGCCCACGAGGCAGGGGGCGCGCCCTCCACCCTCGTGGCCAGGTGGCAGCTCCCCCCGCGGTAATTTTTGCACAGTAATGCCTCAAATATTCCCAAAAAAATCATATTAAATTGGCATGGCATTCTGAGGACTTTATTTTTGTGATATTTTTATATTGCACGGATAAGCCAGGAAACAGACAGAAAAATACTATTTTTGCTTTATTTCTACTAAATAACAGAAAGTATAGAAGGGGTACAGAAATTTGTGCTTCTAGTTTCATCCATCTCATGCTCATCAAAAAGAATCCACTAACAAGGTTGATCAAGTCTTGTTAACAAACTCATTCCGATAATCATGAAACCGGAGAAATTTCGAATAACACTAGGTTACCTCAACGAGGATATGCACAACCCCAATAATAAGTATATCATATTTCTTTTTGATAGTCGGAAGGGGAAATTCAAAACCTCCAAATATAATCGATGGAATTTTTCCAATAGAGTTGATACTATGAACTTGAGGTTGTTTCCTCAGAAAGTGTACCGTATGCTCATTACCATTAACATGAAAAGTGACATTGCCTTTGTTGCAATCAATAACAGCCCCTGCAGTATTAAGAAAAGGACTTCCAAGAATAATAGACATACTATCATCCTCGGGAATATCAAGAATAACAAAGTCCGTTAAAATAGTAATGTTTGCAACCACAACATGCACATCCTCGCAAATACCAACAGGTATAGCAGTTTATTTATCAGCCATTTGCAAAGATATTTCAGTAGGTGTCAACTTATTCAATTCAAGTCTACGATATAAAGAGAGAGGCATAACACTAACACCGGCTCCAAGATCACATAAAGCAGTTTTAATATAATTTCTTTTAATGGAGCATGGTATAGTAGGTACTCCTGGATCTCCAAGTTTCTTTGGTATTCCACCCTTAAACGTATTTCAGCTTCTGGTATCTTTCTTTTATTAGTAATGATATCTTTCATATATTTAGTATAAGGATTAGTTTTGAGCACATCAGTCAATCGCATACGCAAAAAGATAGGTCTAATCATTTCAGCAAAGCGCTCAAAATCCTCATCATCCTTTTTCTTGGATGGTTTGGGAGGAAAAGGCATGGGCTTCTGAACCCATGGTTCTCTTTCTTTACCATGTTTCCTAGCAACAAAGTCTCTCTTATCATAATGTTGATTCTTTGATTGTGGGTTATCAAGATCAACAGCAGGTTCAACTTCTACATCATTATCATTACTAGGTTGAGCATCATCATGAACATCATCATTAACATTTTCACTAGGTTCATGTTCATTACCAGATTGTGTTTCAGCATCAGACATAGAGATATCATTTGGATTATCAGGTGGTTCAGCAATAGGTTCACTAGAAGTTTGCACAGTTCTATCATTTTTCTTTTTTCTTCTTTTTAGAAGAACTAGGAACATCAATATTATTTCTCTGAGAATCCTGCTCGATTCTCTTAGGGTGGCCTTCAGGATACAATGGTTCCTGAGTCATTCTACCAGTTCTAGTAGCCACTCTAACAGCATAATCATTTTTCTTACTATTCATTTCATCAAGCACTTCTTTTTGAGCTTTAAGTACTTGTTCTACTTGAGTGGTAACCATAGAAGCATGTTTGCTAACAAGTTTAAGTTCACCTCTAATATTAGCCATATAATCACCCAAGCGTCTAATCATATAAGCATTTTATTTTAATTGTCTACCAAAATAAGCATTGAAATCGTCTTGCTTAAACATAAAGTTATCAAACTCATCCAAGCACTGACTAGCAATTTTAGTAGGAGGGACTTCAGCTTTATCATATTTATAGAGAGAATTTACCTTTACTACCTGTGTCGGGATATCGGGATTAGGAGGTTCTTCAATAAATAAAGGATTAAGATTGTATACTTCTTCAACAGGCGGTAAATTAAGACCATGTATTTCTTCAATAGGAGGTAAATTCTTAACATCTTCAGCTTTAATACCTTTTTCTTTCATGGATTTCTTTGCCTCTTGCATATCTTCGGGACTGAGAAATAGAACACCTCTCTTCTTCGGAGTTGGTTTAGGAATAGCCTCAGTAACTGGAGCAGGAGCTGGCTCTGGAGCTGGCTCTGGAGGTGCCCAATTATTTTCATTTGTCAACATATTATTCAATAGAATTTCAGCTTCATCTGGTGTTCTTTCCCTGAAAAGAGAACCAGCACAACTATCCAGGTAATCTCTGGAAGCATCGGTTAGTCCATTATAAAAGATATCAAGTATTTCAGGTTTCTTAAGAGGATGATCAGGCAAAGCATTAAGTAGCTTGAGAAGCCTCCCCCAAGCTTGTGGGAGACTCTCTTCTTTAATTCGCACAAAGTTGTATATTTCCCTCAAAGCAGCTTGTTTCTTATGAGCAGGGAAATATTTAGCAGAGAAGTATTAAATCATATCCTGGGGACTATGCACACAACCAGGATCAAGAGAATTAAACCATATCTTAGCATCACCCTTTAATGAGAACGGAAATATTTTAAGTATATAGAAGTAGCGAGATCTCTCATCATTAGTAAACAGGGCGGCTATATCATTTAACTTAGTAAGATGTGCCACAACAGTTTCAGATTCATAGCCATAAAAAGGATCAGATTCAACCAAAGTAATTATATCAGGATCAACACAGAATTCATAATCCTTATCAGGAACACAAATAGGTGAAGTAGCAAAAGCAGGGTCGGGTTTCATTTAATCTCTGAGTGATTCTTTGTTCCATTTAACTAATAACCTCCTGAGCTCATATCTATCTTTGCAAGCTAAAATAGCGGCAGAAGATTCCATATCAAAAACATAACCCTCAGGAATAACAGGCATATTTTCATCATCACTTTCATCATCGTATTCAGATTCAATAATTTCTTTCTCTCTAGCCCTAGCGATTTGTTCATCAAGAAATTTACTAAGGGGCACAGTAGTATCAGGCATAGAAGTAGTTTCATCATAAGTATCATGCATAGCAAAAGTGGCATCATCAATATGATGCGACATATCGGAACGAATAGCAGAAGCAGGTTTAGGTGTCGCAAGCTTACTCATAACAGAAGGTGAATCAAGTGCAGAGCTAGATGGAAGTTCCTTACCTCCCCTCGTAGTTGAGGGATAAATTTTTGTCTTAGCGTCTTTCAAGTTCTTCATAGTGTCCAGCAGATATAAATCCCAAGTGACTCAAAGAATAGAGCTATGCTCCCCGGCAACGGCGCCAGAAAAAGGTCTTGATAACCCACAAGTATAGGGGCCCGCAACAGTTTTCGAGGGTATAGAGTATTCAACCCAAATTTATTGACTCGACACAAGGGGAGCCAAAGAATATTCTCAAGTATTAGCAGTTAAGTTGTCAATTCAACCACACCTGGAAACTTAGTATCTGTAGCAAAGTGTTTAGTAGCACAGTAATATGATAGTGGTGGTAACGGTAGCAAAAGAGTAGTGCAAGCAATGGTAAATATTTTTGGTATTTTGTAGTGATTGTAACAGTAGTAGCGGGAAAGTAAATAAGCGTAAACCAGTATATGGAAAACTCGTGGGCACCGGATTATTGATGGATAATTATGCCAGATGCGGTTCATCATGTAACAGTCATAACATAGGGTGACACGGAACTAGCTCCAATTCATCAATGTAATGTAGGCATGTATTCCGAATATAGTCATACGTGCTTATGGAAAAGAACTTGCATGACATCTTTTGTCCTACACTCCCATGACAGCGGGGTCCTAATGGAAACTAAGGGATATTAAGGCCTCCTTTTAATAGAGAACTGGAACAAAGCATTAGAACATAGTGAATACATGAACTCCTCAAACTATGGTCATCACCGGGAGTGGTCCCGATTATTGTCACTTCGGGGTTGCCGGATCATAACACATACTAGGTGATTATAGACTTGCAAGATAGGATCAAGAACTCACATATATTCATGAAAACATAATAGGTTCAGATCTGAAATCATGGCACCCGGGCCCTAGTGACAAGCATTAAGCATAGCAAAGTCATAGCAACATCAATCTCAGAACATAGTGGATACTAGGGATCAAACCCTAACAAAACTAACTCGATTACATGATAAATCTCATCCAACCCATCACCGTCCAGCAAGCCTGTGATGGAATTACTCACGCACGGCGGTGAGCATCATGAAATTGGTGATGGAGGATGGTTGATGATGACGACGGCGACGAATCCCCCTCTCCGGAGCCCCGAACGGACTCCGGATCAGCCCTCCTGAGAGGTTTTAGGGCTTGGCGGCGGTCCATATCGTAAAACGCGATGATTTCTTCTCTCTTATTTTTTTCTCTCCGAAAGCAAATATATAGAGTTCGAGTTGGCGTCGGAGGGCATCCAGGGGGCCCACGAGGTAGGGGGCGCGCCCTAGGGGGGTGTGCCCCCCACCCTCGTGGACAGGGTGTGGGCCCCCTGGTCATCATCTTTGGCAAGGATTTTTTATTATTTTTGTAAGACATCCCATGGAGTTTCAGGTCATTCCGAGAACTTTTGTTTTCTGCACATAAAACAACATCATGGCAATTCTGCTGAAAACAGCGTCAGTCCGGGTTAGTTCCATTCAAATCATACAAGTTAGAGTCCAAAACAAGGGCAAAAGTGTTTGGAAAAGTAGATATGACGGAGACGTATCAAGAATCTTCGAGCAGAAGTTATCTAAGTCCTATCCATCTGTTAGACATACAAATTAGTTCTTCTACTAGATATTACAGGAAAAACATATATGCTTTTTATGAAGTCCAGAAAAAAACTTAGGTCGATGTCTAAAGCTATGGCAAGATATTTGGACGAGCAGATCTAAGTAACAAAATATATTTAAAGCCAATTCAGCAAACGGATTTGAGTGCTAAATAATGGCAGCCTGTTTCACCAGTCAACGAGGCCGAGCACACATCCATCGAACTATCGAAGGCCATCGCAGCAACAAAGATCGAGTATAAAACGGTGTAGATTTCACCTTGATGACATAGTTTGCTATTGGACTGCAATTTGCTCGACGTCTTCGAATACGAACATAGCTGACCCAACAGGGCCTCTCCTAATTTATTTATTTGTTACCAAAAGGGCCTTTGCTATTTATTTATTTATGAGCAGAAGGGGATACCCCCCGATTTCTGTTAATAGAAATCATTAGATGTTCACAACACTAAGCCCAGCCTGCTACACAAGTTTCATTCATTACTAGTTTCAACAAAGTGCTCATGTCATAGCCACAGAATACATCACGAGTGCTACATACATTGCAAATAAAGAGGCAATCATCCTACAGAGCACATCAATTTTGCCCATTATCTTCACAAGCTCTTTCATCTCCTCATTGCTGCCAAGGCCGTTAAGCAGATGTTGCTTGGCCATGATCAGAGGAACTACATCTTTAACCTTCTGCTCTACATCTTCCTCTTCTGTCGTTCCTTCAATTACTTGTCCAACACCCCAACCTGCTGGTATTGGGATTCCTCGGCTAACCAAATAATCAGCGTAGTTGCTTTCCCCCACATCAGCAACTTCCCAGAAATACAAACCACATGAACCTTCCCCTTTCTACATGAATCAAATTGGAATATCATCAACCAAACTATTAAAAATATCAGCAACTGAAGGAAGTAGAACAACACTTAAACATAGTATTATCCCATGATTCGGGCATTTGTAGAAGACTCGGCCAGGGTTGAGGATTATGGTTGAGACGCGACGGATGAATCTGCGTGATTTGCAGTAGTGGCACCACACCAATGGCAGCGGGTTGCGGTGAGCAACCGGCTGCAGTGCGTGTGTCGGCGGGGGTGTGATGAGACCCACGGGCGATGGTATGGGTGGCGACTTGGCGCATATCTGGTTGTTGCCTGCTGAAGAGCAGGTGGACGAGCAGCCAGCAGACATGGTTGCTGCGGCCAGAGCTTCTGATGCTAGGCAGAGTAAGTAGAGAAGAGGAGAAGTGAACGTTGGATATGTCAGTTTCATTACTTGAAGAGTAGCATAGCACCATATATAGTCATAGTCTAGGCTTGGATTCGAACCAGCTACAGGAGCACGTCTCTCTTTTTTCTAAAACTCAGCGACGTCTCTTTACTGGTACACTAGGTTGTTCTGTACGCCTTCTCAAGTCTTTGATTTTCTTTCTTTTTTGCGAGGAAGGAAGGAGGACAAAATTGAGATTTCCTAGGACTCGAACCCAAACTTCTCGGTTGAAAACCAAGGGTGCTAGTCACTTATGTGGCGAACGTTCCCCAGGAGGAGGAGGGCAGACGAATGCATTTTCCTCGCAGTTTTAGTTGTTGTGCCTGCTAGCTGGGACCCAACATAGTGGGAGGCTAACATGTGGGCCTACTAAGTTGACGGGGACGGAGGGCTTTGTCAACTTAGTCAATATGAATGATTCTAGGTCCAGTGACTATACGATGTCCATCCAATGGCTGTAGTGCCTCTTCAACCTCTGGACTTCTTGCTCCAGCCGCCCAAAGCAACGCCGGTCGTGCCGCCTACTCCTGCCTCCCATGGCCGGCTGTGCTGCCGCAGAGGCCTCACCGCCCCTACTACTCCCACCGCTGGCCAGGCCCTACGGCGACGACAGCCTCACACCGCAACCGACCTAGTGAACCCTCGTACTCC
This sequence comes from Triticum dicoccoides, assembly GCF_002162155.2. Classification (NCBI taxonomy): domain Eukaryota; kingdom Viridiplantae; phylum Streptophyta; class Magnoliopsida; order Poales; family Poaceae; genus Triticum; species Triticum dicoccoides. The sequence continues at coordinate 676,293,096 of NC_041392.1, forward strand.
TCTCCGCGTGGGCATCCATTGTCGTGTCTTCCCCGGCTCCACGTCGTCCCCTTCCTGGGCCTCGCCGTTGTCCACCACCTTGGTGCTCTCGGCGCGGCGTGGTCAATGTGGTCAACAAACGACTTCCATCGGAAGAATACTGTACGTGGAGAGGCTGACAGCTGGGTCCACGGCCGCAGCAAGGAAGTGCCTCCTTATTACGAATAAAATAATGATTCCTCCACCTGACAACAGGGACCCACCGGACGGGCCATCGTATTTCACAAAAAAAATGTTTCCCCCCTGACTGTTGGGACCCACCAGCTACACTTCACACGCAAGGTAGTGTTGTCATTCTGGTCGCGAACGTGTACATACATACGATCGGTCTGTCTACAGGCTGCAACGATGAACCGTGGCCGTGCAAGGAAGGGCACGTGTCGTAGTAGAGGCACGCACATGTCGTAGTAGAGGCGTGCACGTAGCATGTACACGTACGTACAATGGCCAGGGTGCAAGAAAGTAAATACGGCCACGTACGTACATACGGGCGGGGTCTTGAACGCCTACTCGCGCATACGTACGGCCAGGTCTCGTGTACATGGCTGGGTCGGAACGGATAAACTGCGTCGTCGTCGTGTTCATCGGGAGGCAATGGAACGCGTGTTGTTCATCGGGAGCCAACCGGCTTGTACGGAACAGCCGATGGAAACGAGGCCTAGCGTACCGCAGAACAAAGGAAACGGCCTTGTGTTCGACCGGCCATAGTGGAAACGGGATCCTACTCATCGGAAGGGGTCTGGCGTACCGCAAAACAGAGGAAACGGACCTCCTACGGTGGAAACGGGGTCCTGCTGACTGGGAGGGGTGTGGCGTACCACAAAACAGAGGAAACGGACTTGTGTTGGAGCGCTACGATCGAAATGGGGGTCCTGTTCATCGGGAGGGGTGTGGCGTACTGCAAAACGGGACTCCACAGGATACTGTGCATCTTCACCGTCGACCTCCTCCAGCCTCCACGGGCTCCTGTTCATCCACCGTCGACCTCCTCCAGCCTCCACCTGTGACTGTTCATCCACGGGCTCCTGTTCATCCAGCCTCCACCGCGTGCTCCTCCACCGGCTACTGTCCAACCAGCCCTCTCCATGGGGTCCTGTTCAACCACCCCTCCACGGGCTACTGTTCATCCAGCCCTCCACCGGCTACTGTTCAACCAGCCCTCCACGGGGTCGTCCTGTTCATCCAGCCCTCCATTGGGTCCTGTTCATCCACCCCTCCACCGGCTCGATCGATCAGGGTCCTGTTCATCTAGCGGCAACAACCTCTATTACCACGGGGTCTTGTTCATCCAACCCCCCACCGGGAACTGATCATCCGAACCCCCCAACAACGCTCACTGTTCATCAAGGGAAGGAGGCAGCGGTGTTCGATCGGCTTTAGTTAGCAGCAGTAGCGAAGGGATCGATCGATCGCTCGGGTTCGGTAACGTGTAGCCTGCAGTGCAATCGCTCGGGTTCAGTTAGAGCCTAATGCCTCGCTCGGGTTCAGTTAGAGACCAACGCCTTGCGCACACGCACATACGTACGAGAGAAACGTGCATCGCTCGGCACCCGACCACCCATCGTAATCGGGAACTCCCCGATATTTTCCTCGCCCTCGCTTCTACCACCGTTTTTTCGTCATGGACAGCCCAAAGAATGTCATGCAGCTGCGTCTCTGGCCCGCCCAAGACAAAAAGGCCTTTTTTTGTCATGATTTTTTGTCATAGAAGTAGGACCCCACCACATATATGATGATACCAAGTTTTGTCACAATTATCGTCATAGAAGTGTCATAAGTATGACAGAAAAAAAAATCGTTCGGCCCAAAATGTCACGGATGTGTCTTTTTTTGTAGTGATGGTCCTCGCTCCTGGCCCACGGCCATTGGTCCCGGTTCGTGCTTAGAACCGGGACAAAAGGGGGGCCTTTAGTCCTGGTTCCAGCAATGAACCGGGACCAATGAGTTGCCTATATATACCACATTACCGCAGCAGAGCACTCCACAGTGCTCTATTTTTCCTGGCCGGCAAGGGGAGAACTTTGTGGTGCTCTAGCTCACCTCCTATGCACATGAGGTGTTTGATGAAATGCCCGAGCCACACTAATTAAGCTTTATCCTCTCGAAGCTTGACCTCCAAGCTCCATTTTCCCTGAGATTTTTCTAGGTTTAGCGATCCCTCACGTCCCGTCCCCGTCTTCACCGTCGTCGATCGCCCGCGCCGATCTCGTCGACGGCACCACCGTGGTGAGCCTCTTGTTCTTATCTTCTTTCTGAAAGAAAAAAAATTCTTACTTTAGATAGATACTTGTCTAATTTTCTTACTTTTATTATTGCTTGTTATTATATAGTGCAATGGTTTTGGTATCCGCCCCCGTCGGCCCTCGTCCTGTCTATGATCCGGATGTGGTATATATATTATCTTTTATAACTATTTGGTTCATTTATTGTTTATGACAAATATGCCAACCAACGTGACATAGATTTTATTTATCTAGGAGGTATGTGAACCGGAAATTCCAACTGACCCTGCTGTCGAGAGGTTAAATTTAGTTGAAGAAGAAAACAATTACTTGAAGGAAAAAATAAAAAAATTGAGGAGATGATATTGGAGTTGCATGTTGCGGAAGTCGTCGATGATCACAAGATCAAGATGGACGCAATGCGTTTGAAGATTAGAAAGATTAGAAAATATGCCATTCATACCGAGGCTTTGTGACACCCCAAAAATTTGGCCTTGTTTTAATAAATTAAAATTTTGCCAGGAATTAAAACTTTGGATTTCTGAGCTCCATTTTGATTTTTAAATCATTTCTTTCCCTGTTTTGATGAGTTTTTCCCAAAGAGAAAATTACTTTTCAAATGTGTTATTGGACTTGTTTAACCTCTCAAGAAAAACTTTCCTTTTATCAGTGTAACTAATTAACTAATTTAATTGCTTGGTCTTTACTTTCTTGAAAATAGTTTTTCAAGGTTAAATGGCCATATTTGAACTACAACCATTTGATAAATTCACTTAAAATTCCAACAAAAATTTGGAGATGTCAGGTGATGTTTTTAAATCACTATTTTGCAAAAATATATTTCATACATGAAATATTTTGAGCCCTGCACTCAATTCTTCTTCTCTGGTCCAGAGTGCATTTTGCACTACAACCCATTTAAATATTTCTTCCTGGCCTCCACCAAAATTATGGGATATTGGTAATGGCCTAAGATTCCACTTTGTGCAAAAATCCACGGTTGTTCCTTGAAAATATTGAGTGAATCAACCTCATTTCCATTCTGGACCAACTTGATGATTTGTACAACAACCACCATTTTAGTTGCTCCTATATCCATGATTATTTCTCCTACTTGTAGTCCCCCATGTTAAACCCTTAAGTCCAGGAGCATGCACCTTTTGGATCATTTTTTGTTCATGAAATGATGCCAATTACTTCCTGTCCAGGATTGAAGTTTTGTTAAACTTACACTAGAAAGTTTCTGCTTTTGGCCGACTAACCTCACCACTCTCTCTTGCATCTAAAGAGACCCCCATCTGGAGTTTTTGGCCACTCCAAGACTTGCCTAAGTGCCCTTGGCATTTTGTCAAACACCTGGAGTGCATGACCAGTTTTGACATGAGTTGTGGCATTGCACTGTGAACTTGCACCTCTGATCAAACTAGCATGTCCACTAGACTCCCCGTTACTCCTAACCTGGGTCTATTAATTACCAGCCTCGACCGCGACCTCTAGCATGCTCTGGCATTACGTCGAGCACGTCCCGTGCACGCCCAGAGCGTGAGCAGAACGTGCGTTTGGCACGCACGCGCACCGAGCCGACACGCTGGCCCCCACGGTTTTGGCCCACACTGCAGAGCCTCGCCACGCACTCCCTTCTCACCACTATGCGCCAAGACGCCCCTCGCCACGCCCGGCAAGCCAAGAGCTAGCCGCCGCCGCCGCCCGACAGCCTCTGCCCATGTCGACGCCGCCAAAGCCACCTCCGCTCGCCAGCTCGCCCCTGGAGCAGTGCCCACTCGTCCGCTAGCTCCTGCCGTCATCCCCAGCCACGCCACGTTGCCCTGCAAGCTACAGGGAGGCGGTTCGCCGGAGAGCTTATCCGGCCGCCGCGGAACCGACCTCGACGAGCTATAAAAGGAGGCCCCCGAGCCTCCCCGAGCACACAGGAAGCCTTAGAATGTACCCCTAGTCCTCCCATGGCAGCCAATCAACCCGGGGGAGGTCTTCTTCCCCACCTCCGGCAACTGCAGCCGCCACCACTGCCCCGGCCAATTCGGCACCACCAGGGCCTCCCACTCTCCGTTCTCTCCACCAAGAGCACCCTCATCCTCCCGTAAACCATTCCCACTACTCGATTTTGATCGAGGACCACCGTAGCCCCAAAACCACTCTGCTCCCGAAGCCCTCCGTCCGCCGTGGAGCTCACCGCCGACGACCCTGTCCACTCCCGAGGCCGTAACACCCACCGGCGGGACCGCCTCGACCCCCTGAACCCGTGGATGACTTCGGTTTCTCGAACGGAGCCGCCAATCGCCGGCGGCGATCGCCGGAGTCCCGCCTCCGCTCGGGACAGAGAAAGAGGAGGGAGAAGACTGGTCAAACCTGACCAGTGGGCCCTCTGGACCCACTGTTAGCGACCCCGTGTCTGTCCACGTGGTTAAGTGGAGGCGTAAAGCCCCAAGTACGCCTCCTCTGCACCGAAAGCGTATTTCTATCTGAAACGTTTTCTTTTCTGAGTTATTTTAAAAATAACAGATTTTGACCACATCTTTGACTGGCTATAACTTTTAAAATATAACTCCAAATAAGTTGATTCTTTTTCCCACCTTCCTCAAATTTGGTCTAGTTTATTTTAAGATTTATTTGAAAAAATTTCAAACAACTTTTTTGTACTGTTTTGAAGTGTGTGTTAATTCAAATATATTTTTTAAATAGGATTTTGGGGAGAGAGAAGAAGCTTTCAAAAGTTTTGGAGAGCACCCCACCCCTCCACAACATTGAAGGCAAGCATTCTGAATCCCGGCATAATATTTTGGTGTGATCGTGGATACATTATAACACCACCGCATTTCGAAGGACTCGTTATTTCATGTGGTATGATCATATGCATGAGTGCATATTAGTGATTTCCAGGCTGTTGGAAATGAACACACTTGTGATGATAATCACCCTCATGTGCCTTGCATGCATACCGGCAGGAACCCGGAAAAACCTCTGCCTTGGGTAGGCATGAGTTTGTCGCCAGTCTCCGTCGGGACGGTTATGTCTAGTATGGCATGGTAAAGTGATATGAGCAGTGACCCTGTTGGTTGAACTATATTCGTTATATTAATCATGCAGGGAATACTTAAACCTCCTGAGTCGACCGTAGATCGAGTCTTGTGCCAGTAACCCCATACTTGTTTCGTGCTACCACTCGTCTCTACAGCAAGTGGAGTACGGTTTAGTAAGTTGTCAACCTCTTTCTAGCACACACCGTACAGAGAGGCCATGGTGGAAGGTACCGGTTGTAGCTGGTAGGCAAGCCACCTGGTCCGGGGGCATGGGTGTTTCCGGTTGGGACCGAGAGGGGAGGCCACCCCTTAGAGCGCGCGATATAAATTTGATCCCATGCTACGCGAGGTTGTAGCCTCCCCACTTAGAGTTGCTTAACAGGTGTCGTGGGTGATTCCAGACACGTGTGAGTTAAGCTGGTGTGTGCAAGTTAGGTGTGTTTTCAACAAAAAGACCGTAGACGGAATTAGTCCCGATGGACTAAAGAAATCCGTTACTCGTGGGTAAAGAGTACGCCCTCTGCAGAGATTAAATCTATTCGAATAGCCGTGTCCATGGTTAAGGAATACAGTCTGGGATGGGTCAGGTGTCGGTCTTAGTGTCGGTCTTCGGAGGTGAAACGGTTAACCAGAAATGGAATTACTACTCGTGACTTGTGATAACTATGATTATTATTATTGTTGAGTAACCCGTGATATTATTGTTATTATCGAGTATCTCAGGGATGGTTCTACCTCCGGAATATTCTCTATGATTGTTTATTTTTAAAAGCCCTTTATGTGGTGTCGCTCAGACGCCCGACTGTGGCATTTCCTTTAAAGCCCTTTACGTGGTGTCGCTCAGACGCCCGACTGTGGCATTTCTTTTAAAGCCATTTACGTGGTGTCGCTCAGACGCCCGACTGTGGCATTTATTTTAAAGCCCTTTACGTGGTGTCGCTTAGACGCCCGACTGTGGCATTTCTTTTAAAGCCCTTTATGTGGTGTCGCTCAGACGCCCGACTGTGGCATTTCTTTTAAAGCCCTTTATGCGGTGTCGCTCAGACGCCCGACTGTGGCATTGCTTGTTATTTGTTTTCATAAATTTTAATACTACCATGTTATTGCATCTTTATAAATAACTTGCTTGCACGCATCAGAGTTTCATTTATCATTTGTGACTGACGTCATGAGCATAAAATATTTTTAGCACATCATTGTTATATTATACCTGTGTTCATAATGTTTGCGAGTACATTCAAAGTACTCACTGGCTTGTCCCTGGCTATTGTCTTGGCCAGATTTTCTTGCTCGGAGAGGAGCGACGCGATGTCAGCCCCGGAACCCGCACAATGGAGATAGTACCTCGCGAAGATAGGAGTTAACCTGGTCAACTGTTCCCGTGGGAAATGGAGTCCCATAGACACTGATGTCTCACAAACCGCTTCCGCCATCAACCACTAGAAACCATTTGTTGTACTCTCAGGCCAGAATGGTCTTGTACTACATATGATGTATTCTGCTTGGAATTTTCTGTATCCAGTTGGGCCTCATCAGCTAACAGTAATCCTGGGGCTGATGAGCACGACGGTCTTTTTTGGAAATTTATTACCCGGAAAAACCGGTCGTGGCCGACTTGGTATCAGAGCCAGGCTGACCATTGGCTAATCCTATCTTAGCCAGGTCGAAAAACTTAGCAAACCAACCCACGAGACCTTAACCAAACCCCAGCCAAGCTTCTCGTGCAAGATAGCCACACAGTGACCCAACACCTTCTGGCAGTCGGTGCCCAACCTATCAACCTAACCTATCACTCATGCGCCAGTGACCGGCCCCTAAATAGTCCTTTCTCGCAAGCGTGCGAAGGAAGACTCCGCCCCCTTTTCCCTATAAAAAGGGCACGCTAGTCCCAACACAGCACCGCACAGCCGCTACCACAAACCGAGCCACAATGCCTGGACCCATAGTGCATAACGAGACCACAGCAACCAACCTTGGAGGTTTTGTGACCATCCTCGCAAACCTCACCCGTCGTGCCTATGCGTTAGAAGAGCCACCAGAATATGTTGTGTATCAAGGACCCATGAGCGGTGAAGACCGTCAATTCTGGGCCACTGTGCACATCTACGGTAGGGGTCTAGCACCCGAGCGCCCCTACAGGTTCACCGGAAGGACAACTTCCTTTGAGCCACAAGCCATCCAGCAAGCCGCTCGAGAGGCTATAGTTCATCTCAGGCACTTGTCGCCTAGAGTTAACTGTCGCTCGTTCCACTACTACCCCAGACGTGAAGGGTATGGTAGACCACCCCAAGTTGCCAACGGAGATCACGAGACGGACCCCGCATTGTTGCACCTAGTGCGCTATGTAAGTGCACTAGAGGCACTGTTCGACCAGATCACTATTGATTTAATCGCAGCTCGTGGAGAGCTGGTTCGTCGAGCCCCGGCGAGAGGAGAACACGAGCCCAACGCCGACAACCCGGTCGTGCTGTTTGGACAACCGATCGAGACCCCAAGATCTGCCCCAGCCATCGGCCAAGGTGTTGCGATAACCCCAGAGGTGCTTCGTCGCATATTGGGAGCACACTCCAACGGGGTTGTGGCCAACAATCCCCGCAATGGTCATCATCACTACCCCGACCCTGCAGTTCCTCCGCCATCTCCGACTAATCCCGGCAGAGAGACACGTGGAGAAGCCTCGACATCCACCAGGCACGCCCGTTTAGACATGAACGAGGTAGACTAAGCCGTATGAGTAGCACCGAGTTTCAGTGTACCCTCACTTTGTAATCATGCGACCATGTACATTAACGCAGCCTGTCGTTGTGCCTCTGTTTTAATAGTAGCCTTGCATATTTGGTCAGCGCATAGCTGCATATTTTTCCGGGCACAACTACCAAAACCAACCCGACGACAACCACAGTAACACGTCTCTTTATGAGATATGTGTATCTCTGACACTGACCCGACCTTTGGAGCTAAGCTGGCAAATTTATTACCTTTTACCACGATAAAACGATCCGACTCCATTGCTATATAAAGGCCACCTTGTGACCTTACCCAGCAACCCTCACTTTGTGCACCACACTCACACTTTATCCTGTCATGCCGAGCCCCAGCATTCATCTGAGAACCCCAGATGCAACCCCAGGTAGCTTTGTCAAAATATTGTGGGATTTTACCCGCAGTACCATGGGTTCTACCCAGCCACCTCAGTACGAGTTGTTCAAATCAAGGATCACCCCATCCACCTCGGAATATTGGGCAGCAGTACACATCCCTCCCGTAGACTTCAACCAAGATCCAACAGAAGTTTCCTTTGTGGGGAAATCTATGCCAACCCCACACCTAGCCATAGAAGCTGCTGCGAAAGAAGCAATTGCTCGTCTTCGATCCACAGTACCCTATGCCCGCGAACGAGGATATTATTACTTTCCGAGCCATGCAGCACCCGGAGAAGTAACATCTTTTCCCGGTGGACGTATTGAGAGAGACCCAGTTCTGGCCAACCTTATCCAGTACATCATTGCTCAAGAGCATTTGAACCAGCGAGTGATGGATTATCTCCAGAGCCTCGCAGATTCAAATCCTCAGATTGCCATCGGCAGACCACTGAGACTCGACACGGAGAGACGCATACATCGACTGGTCAATCCACTGCCTCCGATCGACTGGTCAATCCCTTTACCAGAGACATTTTATCAGGACCCCACCCAGTTACCATTTTCATTTTAGACGTCACTACTGTATTTGTTCTTTGCAACATTTATTTATGTGTGTGACGTATGCGTGATACCCTGAGTTTGTACGACGAGTCAATTATTTGGCTTCTACTAATGTGTGTAGTTTTTGTTGTGGTTTATGCTCCTTTAAATTAACTGTTTTTCCCTCGCAAAATCCTGGAGTGAGATTTCTTTTCCCTGAGTTGCTACACCTGCCCCTTCTCACGACATGGATTAATTAATTTCACACAGCCCCACGCAGCAGACTTACAACCATAATCATTCAGACACATACACTGTTTGCAAAACATTGCAACGGTGTTACATCCAGCTAATCACCCCCTAACAACAGTTAGCACCCGGCACACCTCCATCTACTCCTCATGATCACCACCACCGCGGAGAGCCAACACCCGAGCCGCAGCGTCGCAATACTCGTCGAAGATCATCGCGCACAGGAGCACAGAGAGCCCCAGCAGTGTCGCCAGCCCTCCGCATATCAGGATCACAAACCAGTCCGACATCGCCTCCGCCATTAGAGCCTCGCCCGAGCTTTGGTAAGCAGTAATGGAGAAAGGAGGAGGAGAAGTGAGGCCAGGTGCGAGGAAGAAGAGAGAGGCACCCCGGCCGTTTTTATAGCTCGAGCTCGGTGTACGGTGGGCAAAGTCCACCAACACCGCTCGTCGCCGATCGCCGGTATTCGGAGTCGAATCCGCGAGCAGTGCCGACAGCACGCTGGCCCGCGAGGTGAGTGCACGCTGCACCAGCAGCTAGCACGCCGCGCACTACCACGGTACGGCCTAGATGCCCTATGAGTTAGGCATCGCCGGGTGGAGAAAGCGCGAGAAAGCGCGCGGGAGAGAGGAGGTAGCAGAAAGAGCCAGAGGGAGAAGAGGAGACTGATAGTGGACCCCGGGTCCACCTCTCGGCCAGAGAGAGCACTGTGCTCTCGGGTACGACCAGCGTATATTTAAATTTAGGAGTTATTCTAAATTTTTATCCAGCGTAGAAATCACCCGTTTTTGTCCCAAACCGTAGACTCTTCCACGCAGCCCCAGTTTTCACACTGTGGTTTTTCACCACTTATTGCCCTCTCACTGTAGCCACATTTTTATTGCGTAATATTTTCTTAACACCGCTTTTAACAAATCTCGAGGATGAGATTTTTCTTAAGGGGGTTAGTATTGTGACACCCCAAAAATTAGGCCTTGTTTTAATAAATTAAAATTTTGCCAGGAATTAAAACTTTGGATTTCTGAGCTCCATTTTGATTTTTAAATCATTTCTTTCCCTGTTTTGATGAGTTTTTCCCAAAGAGAAAATTACTTTTCAAATGTGTTATTGGACTTGTTTAACCTCTCAAGAAAAACTTTCCTTTTATCAGTGTAACTAATTAACTAATTTAATTGCTTGATCTTTACTTTCTTGAAAATAGTTTTTCAAGGTTAAATGGCCATATTTGAACTACAACCATTTGATAAGTTCACTTAAAATTCCAACAAAAATTTGGAGATGTCAGGTGATGTTTTTAAATCACTATCTTGCAAAAATATATTTCATACATGAAATATTTTGAGCCCTGCACTCAATTCTTCTTCTCTGGTCCAGAGTGCATTTTGCACTACAACCCATTTAAATATTTCTTCCTGGCCTCCACCAAAATTATGGGATATTGGTAATGGCCTAAGATTCCACTTTGTGCAAAAATCCAGGGTTGTTCCTTGAAAATATTGAGTGAATCAACCTCATTTCCATTCTGGACCAACTTGATGATTTGTACAGCAACCACCATTTTAGTTGCTCCTATATCCATGATTATTTCTCCTACTTGTAGTCCCCCATGTTAAACCCTTAAGTCCAGGAGCATGCACCTTTTGGATCATTTTTGGTTCATTAAATGATGCCAATTACTTCCTGTCCAGGATTGAAGTTTTGTTAAACTTACACTAGCAAGTTTCTGCTTTTGGCCAACTAACCTCACCACTCTCTCTTGCATCTAAAGAGACCCCCATCTGGAGTTTGTGGCCACTCCAAGACTTGCCTAAGTGCCCTTGGCATTTTGTCAAACACCTGGAGTGCATGACCAGTTTTGACATGAGTTGTGGCATTGCACTGTGAACTTGCACCTCTGATCAAACTAGCATGTCCACTAGACTCCCCGTTACTCCTAACCTAGGTCTGTTAATTACCAGCCTCGACCGCGACCTCTAGCATGCTCTGGCATTACGTCGAGCACGTCCCGTGCACACCCAGAGCGCGAGCAGAACGTGCGTTTGGCACGCATGCGCACCGAGCCGACACGCTGGCCCCCACGGTTTTGGCCCACACTGCAGAGCCTCGCCACGCACTCCCTTCTCACCACTACGCGCCAAGCCGCCCCTCGCCACGCCCGGCAAGCCAAGAGCTAGCCGCCGCCGCCGCCCGACAGCCTCTGCCCATGTCGGCGCCGCCAAAGCCACCTCCGCTCGCCAGCTCGCCCCTGGAGCAGTGCCCACTCGTCCGCTAGCTCCTGCCGTCATCCCCAGCCACGCCACGTTGCCCTGCAAGCTACAGGGAGGCGGTTCGCCGGAGAGCTTATCCGGCCGCCGCGGAACCGACCTCGACGAGCTATAAAAGGAGGCCCCCGAGCCTCCCCGAGCACACAGGAAGCCTTAGAATGCACCCCTAGTCCTCCCATGGCAGCCAATCGACCCGGGGGAGGTCTTCTTCCCCACCTCCGGCAACTGCAGCCGCCACCACTGCCTCGGCCAATTCGGCACCACCAGGGCCTCCCACTCTCCGTTCTCTCCACCAAGAGCACCCTCATCCTCCCGTAAACCATTCCCACTACTCGATTTTGATCGAGGACCACCGTAGCCCCAAAACCACTCTGCTCCCGAAGCCCTCCGTCCGCCGCGGAGCTCACCGCCGACGACCCCGTCCACTCCCGAGGCCGTAACACCCACCGGCGGGACCGCCTCGACCCCCTGAACCCGTGGATGACTTCGGTTTCTCGAACGGAGCCGCCAATCGCCGGCGGCGATCGCCGGAGTCCCGCCTCCACTCGGGACAGAGAAAGAGGAGGGAGAAGACTGGTCAAACCTGACCAGTGGGCCCTCTGGACCCACTGTCAGCGACCCCGTGTCTGTCCACGTGGTTAAGTGGAGGCGTAAAGCCCCAAGTACGCCTCCTCTGCACCGAAAGCGTATTTCTATCTGAAATGTTTTCTTATCTGATTTATTTTAAAAATAACAGATTTTGACCACATCTTTGACTGGCTATAACTTTTAAAATATAACTCCAAATAAGTTGATTCTTTTTCCCACCTTCCTCAAATTTGGTCTAGTTTATTTTAAGATTTATTTGAAAAAAATTCAAACAACTTTTTTGTACTGTTTTTGAAGTGTGTGTTAATTCAAATATATTTTTTAAATAGGATTTTGGGGAGAGAGAAGAAGCTTTCAAAAGTTTTGGAGAGCACCCCACCCCTCCACAACGTTGAAGGCAAGCATTCTGAATCCCGGCATAATATTTTGGTGTGATCGTGGATACATTATAACACCACCGCATTTCGAAGGACTCGTTATTTCATGTGGTATGATCATATGCATGAGTGCATATTAGTGATTTCCAGGCTGTTGGAAATGAACACACTTGTGATGATAATCACCCTCATGTGCCGTGCATGCATACCGGCAGGAACCCGGAAAAACCTCTGCCTTGGGTAGGCATGAGTTTGTCGCCGGTCTCCGTCGGGACGGTTATGTCTGGTATGGCATGGTAAAGTGATATGAGCAGTGACCCTGTTGGTTGAACTATATTCGTTATATTAATCATGCAGGGAATACTTAAACCTCCTGAGTCGACCGTAGATCGAGTCTTGTGCCAGTAACCCCCATACTTGTTTCGTGCTACCACTCGTCTCTACAGCAAGTAGAGTACGGTTTAGTAAGTTGTCAACCTCTTTCTAGCACACACCGTACAGAGAGGCCATGGTGGAAGGTACCGGTTGTAGCTGGTAGGCAAGCCACCTGGTCCGGGGGCATGGGTGTTTCCGGTTGGGACCGAGAGGGGAGGCCACCCCTTAGAGCGCGCGATATAAATTTGATCCCATGCTACGCGAGGTTGTAGCCTCCCCACTTAGAGTTGCTTAACAGGTGTCGTGGGTGATTCCAGACACGTGTGAGTTAAGCTGGTGTGTGCAAGTTAGGTGTGTTTTCAACAAAAAGACCGTAGACGGAATTAGTCCCGATGGACTAAAGAAATCCGTTACTCGTGGGTAAAGAGTACACCCTCTGCAGAGATTAAATCTATTCGAATAGCCGTGTCCATGGTTAAGGATTACAGTCTGGGATGGGTCAGGTGTCGGTCTTAGTGTCGGTCTTCGGAGGTGAAACGGTTAACCAGAAATGGAATTACTACTCGTGACTTGTGATAACTATGATTATTATTATTGTTGAGTAACCCGTGATATTATTGTTATTATCGAGTATCTCAGGGATGGTTCTACCTCCGGAATATTCTCTATGATTGTTTATTTTTTAAAGCCCTTTATGTGGTGTCGCTCAGACGCCCGACTGTGGCATTTCCTTTAAAGCCCTTTACGTGGTGTCGCTCAGACGCCCGACTGTGGCATTTCTTTTAAAGCCCTTTACGTGGTGTCGCTCAGACGCCCGACTGTGGCATTTCTTTTAAAGCCCTTTATGTGGTGTCGCTCAGACGCCCGACTGTGGCATTTCTTTTAAAGCCCTTTATGCGGTGTCGCTCAGACGCCCGACTGTGGCATTGCTTGTTATTTGTTTTCATAAATTTTAATACTACCATGTTATTGCATCTTTATAAATAACTTGCTTGCACGCATCAGAGTTTCATTTATCATTTGTGACTGACGTCATGAGCATAAAATATTTTTAGCACATCATTGTTATATTATACCTGTGTTCATAATGTTTGCGAGTACATTCAAAGTACTCACTGGCTTGTCCCTGGCTATTGTCTTGGCCAGATTTTCTTGCTCGGAGAGGAGCGACGCGATGTCAGCCCCGGAACCCGCACAATGGAGATAGTACCTCGCGAAGATAGGAGTTAACCTAGTCAGCTGTTCCCGTGGGAAATGGAGTCCCATAGACACTGATGTCTCACAAACCGCTTCCGCCATCAACCACTAGAAACCATTTGTTGTACTCTCAGGCCAGAATGGTCTTGTACTACATATGTTGTATTCTGCTTGGAATTTTCTGTATCCAGTTGGGCCTCATCAGCTAACAGTAATCCTGGGGCTGATGAGCACGACGGTCTTTTCTGGAAATTTATTACCCGGAAAAACCGGTCGTGGCAGGCTTGGTATCATTATGCCGTTGGATCAATTCTTACCTTGGTTGCGATTATGATTGCCTTTGTTGTTGCATTGAAATGTTTTACATAGTTTCAGTGTATGCTTTAATTAGATGCTTTGGAGAGCTATATGTTGTTCAATGAGAACTATGTATGTACTTTGGTTTTAATGCGATGATGAACTTCTATTAATTTGGTCACTTATCTATCCATGATGTTCTGTAATGGTTTTTGACACACTTAATTATATATAATGCACGCAGATGAACCGGCAATGGATGTACGGTGACAGACACACCTCCGAGTACATTAAGGGCGTGCATAATTTTCTCGAAGTGGCTGAGGCAAACAAGCAGAATGGTTTTATGTGTTGTCCATGCCCTATATGTGGGAATACGAAGACTTACTCTGACAGGAAAATCCTTCACATCCACTTGCTTTATAAGGGTTTCATGCCACACTATAATGTTTGGACCAACCACGGAGAATTAGGGGTTATGATGGCAGACAGCAAAGAAGAAGAGGGCGATGACAACTATGTGCCCCCCGAATATAGTGATGCTGCAATGGGGGAAGCTGCTGAAGATCAAGAGGAACCAGACGATGTGCCCGATGATGATGATCTCCGCCGGGTCATTGTTGATGCAAGGACACAGTGCGAAAGTCAAAAGGAGAAGCTAAAGTTCGATTGCACATTAGAGGATCACAAAAAAGGGTTGTACCCCAATTGCGAAGATGGCAACACAAATCTCAGCATCGTACTGGAATTACTGCAGTGGAAGGCAGAGAATGATGTGCCTGACAAAGGATTTGAGAAGCTACTGAAAATATTGAAGAAGAAGCTTCCAAAGGATAACGAATTGCCCGATAGTACGTACGTAGCAAAGAAGGTCGTACGCCCTCTAGGATTGGAGGTGCAGAAGATACATGAATGCCCTAATGACTGCATCCTCTACCGCGGTGCGTACGAGGATTTGAACGCATGCCCGGCATGCGGTGCATTGCGGTATAAGATCAGACGAGATGACCCTGCTGATGTTGACGATGAGCCCCCCAGGAAGAGGGTTCCTGCGAAGGTGATGTGGTATGCTCCTATAATACCACGGTTGAAACGTCTGTTCAGAAACGAAGAGCATGCCAAGTTGATGCGATGGCACAGAGAGGACCGTAAGAAAGACAAGAAGTTGAGAGCACCCGCTGACGGGTCGTAGTGGAGAAAAATCAGGAGAAAGTACTGGGTTGAGTTTGCAGGTGACCCAAGGAACATATGGTCTGGTTTAAGCGTGGATGGCATTAATCCTTTCGGGGAGCAGAGCAGCAATCACAGCACCTGGCCCGTGACTCTATGTATGTATAACCTTCCTCCTTGGATGTGCATGAAGCAGAAGTTCATTATGATGTCAATTCTCATCCAAGGCCCTAAGCAACCCGGCAACGACATTGATGTGTACCTAAGGCCATTAGTTGAAGAACTTTTACAGTTGTGGAATGGAAACGTGTGCATGTGTGGGATGAGCACAAACAGGAGAAATTTAACCTGCACGTGTTGCTGTTTGTAACCATCAACGATTGGCCCGCTCTCAGTAACCTTCCAAGACAGACAAACAAGGGATACCACGCATGCATGCACTGTTTAGCTAACACCGAAAGTATATACCTAGACAAATGCAGGAAGAATGTGTTACTAGGCCATCATCGATTTCTTCCGACCAACCATCAATGTCGAAAGAAAGGCAAGCATTTCAAAGGCGAGGCAGATCACCGGAAGAAGCCCGTCATGCGTACCGGTGATCACGTACTTGCTATGGTCAATGATTTACATGTAATCTTTGGAAAGGGTCCTGATACGTCCATTTTGCATCATGCTTTTATATCGATATTTATTGCATTATGGGTTGTTATTACATGTTAAGGCACAATACTTATGCCTATTCTCTCTTATTTTACAAGGTTTACATAAGGAGGGAGAATGCCGGCAGCTGGAATTCAGGGCTGGAAAAGGAGCAAATATTATAGACCTATTCTGCACAACTCCAAAAGTCCTGAAACTCCACGAAAGTCATTTTTGGAAATAATAAAAATTATCCAGCGGAAGAAGTTCACCAGAGGGGGGCCCACCTGTCCACGAGGGTGGGGGGCGTGCCCTACCCCCCAGGGCGCGCCCCCCTACCTCGTGGGCCCCTTGTTGGCTCTCCGATGCCCATCTTCTGCTATATGAGGTCTTTCATCGAGGAAAAAATAAGAAGCAACCTTTCGGGACGAAACTCCGCCGCCACGAGGTGGAACCTTGGCGGAACCAATCTAGGGCTCCGGCAGAGCTGTTCTGCCGGGGACACTTCCCTCCGGGAAGGGGAAATCGTCGCCATCGTCATCACCAACGCTCCTCTCATCAGGAGAGGGCAATCTCCATCAACATCTTCACCAGCACCATCTCATCTCCAAACCCTAGTTCATCTCTTGTATCCAATTCTTGTCTCCAAGTCCGGGATTGGTACTAGTAGGTTGCTAGTAGTGTTGATTACTCCTTGTAGTTGATGCTAGTTGGTTTATTTGGTGGAAGATCATATGTTCAGATCCTTTATGCATATTAATACCCTCTGATTATGAACATGAATATGCTTTATGAGTAGTTACGTTTGTTCCTGAGGACATGAGAGAAGTCTTGCTATTAGTAGTCATGTGAATTTGGTATTCATTCGATATTTTGATGAGATGTATGTTGTCTAGCCTCTAGTGGTGTTATGTGAACGTCGACTACATAACACTTCACCATTATTTGGGCCTAGAGGAAGGCATTGGGAAGTAATAAGTAGATGATGGGTTGCTAGAGTGACAGTAGCTTAAACCCTAGTTTATGTGTTGCTTCGGAAGGGGTTGATTTGGATCCATATGTTTCATGCTATGGTTAGGTTTACCTTAATACTTTTGTTGTAGTTGCGGATGCTTGCAATAGAGGTTAACCATAAGTGGGATGCTTGTTCAAGTAAGAACAGCACCCAAGCACCGGTCCACCCACACATCAAATTATAAAAGTACTGAACACGAATCATATGAACATGATGAAAACTAGCTTGATGACATTCCCATGTGTCCTCGGGAGCACTTTTCCTTATATAAGAGTTTGTCCAGGCTTGTCCTTTGCTACAAAAAGGATTGGGCCACCTTGCTGCACTTTATTTACTTTTGTTACTTGTTGCTCGTTACAAATTATCCTATCACTAAACTATTTGTTACCACTTATTTCAGTACTTGCAGAGAATACCTTGCTGAAAACCGCTTATCATTTCCTTCTGCTCCTCGTTGGGTTTGACACTCTTACTTATCGAAAGGACTACGATAGATCCCCTATACTTGTGGGTCATCAAGACTCTTTTCTGGTGCCGTTGCCGGGGAGTGAAGCACCTTTGGTAGGTGGAATTTGGTAAGGAAAAATTTATATAGTGTGCTAAAATTTACTGTCACTTGTTACTATGGAAAGTAATCCTCTGAGGGGCTTGTTCGGGGTATCTTCACCCCGACCAGTAGAGCAAAGAATTGCTCCTCAACCTACTGAACCTATTGAAAATGAAATTATTCCCTTTGAAGTTCCTTCGGGTATGTTAGAAAAACTGCTTGATAACCCTTTTACACGAGATGGAACAAAGCATCCTGATGAACATCTACTCTATGTGGATGAAGTTTGTGGATTATTTAAGCTTGCAGGTATAACCGATGATGTTCTTAAGAAGAAGGTCTTCCCTTTATCTTTGAAGGGAGATGCATCGACATGGTATAGGCTATGTGATGATACGGGATCATGGAACTATAAACGAATGAAGCTGGAATTTCATCAAAAGTATTATCCTATGCATCTTGTTCATCGTGATCACAATTATATATATAATTCTTGGCCTCGCGAAGGAGAAAGCATCGCTCAAGCTTGGGGGAGGCTTAAATCAATGTTATATTCATGCCCCAATCATGAGCTCTCAAGAGAAATAATTCTTCAAAAAATTTATGCTCGGCTTTCTCATAATAATCAAACCATGCTCGATACCTCTTGTGTTGGCTCTTTTATGATGAAGACTATTGAATTCAAATGGAATTTATTGGATAGAATTAAATGCAACTCTGAAGATTGGGATCTCGAGGAAGGTAAGGAGTCAGGTATGACACCTAAGTTTGTTATTAAATCTTTTATGGATACCGATTTTTTCCGTAAATTTAGCACTAAATATAGACTTGACTCTGAGATAGTAGCTTCTTTCTTTGAATCTTTTGCTACTTATGTTGATCTGCCCAAGGAGAAGTGGTTTAAATATCATCCTCCCATAGAAGTAAAAGTAGCTGCACCTATTAAAGTTGAAGAAAAGACTGTCACTTATAATGATCCTATTGTTCCTACTTCTTATGTTGAGAAACCACATTTCCCTGTTAGAATAAAGGATCATGCTAAAGCTTCAACTGTTGTTCGTAAAAGCAATATTAGAACTTATACACCTCCTGAGCAAGTTAAAGTTGAATCTAATATTGCTATTGTTAAAGATCTCTTGTCTGATAATATTGATGGGCATGTTATTCAGTTCTGCGGTGAAACTGCTAGAATTGCCAAACCCGGTGCTAAAGATAAAGATAAACATAGACCTGTGGTAGGCATGCCTATTATTTCTTTTAAAATAGGAGATCATTGTTATCATGGCTTATGTGATATGGGTGGTAGTGCTAGTGTTATACCTTATGACTTGTATAAAGAAATTATGCATGATATCGCACCCGCTGAGATAGAAGGTATTGATGTTACAATTAAACTTGCCAATAGAGATACTATATCAGCAATGGGAATTGTTAGAGATGTTGAAGTCTTGTGTGGGAAAACTAAATATCCTGCTGATTTTCTTGTTCTCAGTTCCCCACAAGACAGCTTTTGTCCCATTATATTTGGTAGACCCTTCTTGAACACTATTAATGCTAAGATAGACTGCGAAAAGAATGTTGTTACTATTGGTTTGGGTGATATGTCTCATGAGTTTAATTTCTCTAAATTTAGTAGATAACACCATGAAGAAGAATTGCCTAGTAAGGATGAAATTATTGGTCTTGCTTCTACTGCCGTACCTCCTAGTGATCCTTTAGAACAATATTTGCTATACCATGAAAATGATATGTTTATGAATGAAAGAAGGGAAATAGATGAAGTATTCTTTAAGCAGGAACCTATTCTGAAACACAATTTGCCTGTTGAAATCCTAGGGGATCCCCCTCCACCCAAGGGTGACCCCGTGTTTGAGCTTAAACCGTTGCCTGATAATCTTAAGTATGCTTATCTTGATGAAAAGAAGATATATCCTGTTATTATTAGTGCTAACCTTTCAGAGCATGAAGAAGAAAGATTATTGAAAACTCTGAAGAAGCACCGTGCTGCTATTGGATATACTCTTGATGATCTTAAGGGAATTAGTCCCACTCTATGTCAACATAAAATAAATTTAGAAGAAGATGCCAAACCAGTTCGTGATCATCAACGAAGGCTTAATCCTAAGATGAAAGAAGTGGTAAGAAAAGAAATACTAAAGCTTTTGGAGGCAGGTATAATTTATCCCATTGCTATTAGTCAGTGGGTAAGTCCTGTTCATTGTGTCCCTAAGAAGGGAGGTGTTACTGTTGTTCCTAATGATAAAGATGAATTGACCCCGCAAAGAATTATTACAGGCTATAGGATGGTAATTGATTTCCGTAAATTAAATAAGGCTACTAAGAAAGATCATTACCCCTTACCTTTTATCGATCAAATGCTAGAAATACTATGCAAACATACACATTATTGCTTTCTAGATGGTTATTCTGGTTTCTCTCAAATACCTGTGTTAGCTAAAGATCAAACAAAGGCTACTTTTACATGCCCTTTTGGTACTTTTTCTTATAGACGTATGCCTTTTGGTTTATGTAATGCACCTGCTACCTTTCAAAGATGCATGATGGCTATATTCTCTGACTTTTATGAAAAGATATGTGAGGTTTTCATGGACGGTTTTTCCGTCTATGGATCTTCTTTTGATGATTGCTTGAGCAATCTTGATCGAGTTTTGCAGAGATGTGAAGAAACTAATCTCGTTTTGAATTGGGAAAAGTGCCAATTTATGGTTAATGAAGGTATTGTCTTGGGGCATAAAGTTTCTGAAAGGGGAATTGAAGTTGATAAAGCCAAGGTTGACGCTATTGAAAAGATGACATGTCCCAAGGACATCAAAGGTATAAGAAGTTTCCTTGGTCATGCCGGATTTTATAGGAGGTTTATTAAGGACTTCTCAAAAGTTTCTCGGCCTCTGACTAATTTATTACAAAAAGATATACCATTTGTCTTCGATGACGATTGTGTAGAAGCATTTGAAATACTTAAGAAAGCATTGATCTCTACACCTATTGTTCAGCCACCTGATTGGAATTTACCCTTTGAAATTATGTGTGATGCTAGTGATTATGCTGTAGGTGTTGTTCTAGGGCAAAGAGTTGATAAGAAATTATCCATTATGCTAGTAAGACTCAAGACAATGCTCAAAGAAATTATGCTACTACTGAAAAAGAATTCTTAGCAGTTGTATTTTCTTGTGATAAGTTCGGGCCTTATATTGTTGATTCTAAAGTAACTATTCACACAGATCATGCTGCTATTAAATATATTATGGAGAAGAAAGATGCTAAACCTAGACTTATTAGATGGGCTCTCTTGCTACAAGAATTTGATTTGCATATTGTTGATAGAAAGGGAGCTGAGAACCCCGTTGCAGACAACTTGTCTAGGTTAGAAAATGTTCTTGATAACCCACTACCTATTGATGATAGCTTTCCTGATGAACAATTAAATGTTATAAATACTTCTCGTAGTACTCCATGGTATGCTGATTATGCTAATTAGATTGTTGCTAAATTCATACCACCTAGTTTCACATACCAACAAAAGAAAAAGTTCTTCGATGATTTGAGACATTACTTTTGGGATGACCCACATCTTTATAAAGAAGGAGTAGATGGTGTTATTAGACGTTGTTTACCTGAGCATGAACAGGAACAAATCCTATGCAAGTGTCACTCCGAAGCTTATGGAGGACACCACGCTGGATATAGAACTGCACATAAGGTATTGCAATCCGGTTTTTATTGGCCTACTCTCTTCAAGGATGCCCGTAAGTTTGTCTTATCCTGTGATGAATGCCAAAGAATTGGTAATATTAGTAAACGTCAAGAAATGCCTATGAATTATTCACTTGTTATTGAACCATTTGATGTTTGGGGCTTTGATTATATGGGACCTTTTCCTGCCTCTAATGGATATACACATATTTTAGTTGTTGTTGATTACGTTACTAAGTAGGTAGAAGCTATTCCAACTAGTAGTGCTGATCATAACACCTCTATTAAGATGCTTAAAGAAGTTATTTTCTGAGGTTTGGAGTCCCTAGATATTTAATGACTGTTGGTGGTTCACATTTTATTCATTGTGCTTTCCGTAAAATGCTTGCTAAGTATGATGTTAATCATAGAATTGCATCCCCTTATCATCCACAGTCTAGTGGTCAAGTGGAATTTAATAATAGAGAGCTCAAATTGATTTTGCAAAAGGCTGTCAATAGATCTAGAAAGAATTGGTCCAAGAAACTTGATGATGCATTATGGGCCTATAGAACTGCATATAAGAATCCTATGGGTATGTCCCCATATAAAATGGTTTATGGAAAAGCATGTCACTTACCTCTCGAACTAGAACATAAGGCATATTGGGCTATTAAAGAGCTCAACTATGATTTCAAACTTGCCGGTGAAAAGAGGTTATTTGATATTAGCTCACTTGATGAATGGAGAACCCAAGCTTATGAAAATGCCAAGTTGTTTAAAGAAAAAGTTAAAAGATGGCATGACAAAAGGATACAAAAGCGGGAGTTTAATGTAGGTGATTATGTATTGCTATACAACTCTCGTTTAAGATTTTTTGCAGGAAACTTCTCTCTAAATGGGAAGGCCCCTATGTTATCAAGGAGGTCTATCGTTCCAGTGCCATAAAAATCAACAACTTCGAAGGCACAAATCCGAAGGTGGTGAACGGTCAAAGAATCAAACATTACATCTCAGGTAATCCTATAAATGTTGAAACCAATGTTATTGAAACCGTAACCCTGGAGGAATACATAAGGGAAACTTTACAGAATGTTTCAGACTCCGAAAAGGAATAGGTATGTGGTACGGTAAGTAAACCGACTCCAAAACAGTTTTTAAGGCAATATTTCTCCGTTTTGGAATATTTAGAAAAATAGAAAAATAAGTAGAAGTACGGGAAGGACACGAGGGCTCCACGAGGGTGGAGGGCGCGCCCTACCCCCCTGGGTGCACCCCTGCCTCATGGGCACCTCGTGTGCCTTCCGGACTCCGTTTTCTTGCACGATACGTATTTCGGTCGGTAAAAATTCATTATATATTCTCCTGAAGGTTTTGACTCCCGTATCATGCAAATATCCTCTGTTCTTGTTTCGTGTTGTTGCTGCTGCAGATTAGATCAACATGTCGTCCTCGGATTCGAAAGGAGAAAGCTATGTGGATGATTACTTAGCAAATCCTAAGGTCTATGGAGATGTGGAGCATGATGGTTGGACCATGGAGGAAGAAGAGGACTATGAACCCAAGGGAAAGGAGGAGACGAGCTCAGATGAAGATGAAGCCCCATTACCTCAACCTGGGACATGCATGTGGAGTTCAAAAAGTCAAGTCTCCCTGATAGGGTAAAGAAACCAAAGATCGAGCTTATCCCTTTTCGTCTCTTGCAGGAAAATAAGCAGGACCTATGCAAACAGATATTAACCCTAGAGTGGGAGATTGATGATTTGAGGGACCAAAATTCTGTCCTCAAGCGCAAACTAAGGGAGAAGTCTATGCCATCAACTAAGTCAACATCACCACCATCCTCTCCACCGACAAAGAAGGAGACATAATCACATGGGTATGGGCACTCCCCTTGGCAACTGCCAAGCTTGGGGGAGGTGCCCTGGTATCGTATCACCATCACACTCCTATCTTTACCATTTTTCTTAGTTCGATCCTATTAGTAGTATCTTGATCTAGTAGAATAAAGTTTATGGCATGATCTAGTTTTGAGTTTTTGCTTTACGATCTTTCTTTGTAATCGAGTCCGTGAGCTATATATATAATAAATATTAGTGTTGAGTCAAGGGCTTGATTGTTTTTGCCATGATCTTGAGTGAATAAAAGAAAAGAAGAAAAAGAATAAAAGAAATAAAGAGTTCATATTGATCTTATTGAAAGTAATGACTTCACATAGAAAGAGTATGATGATTAAAAGTTGTTGGGAGTTGGCAGACATAGCTTTGGTCATCGTTGCAATTAATAGGAAATAATAAGGAAAGAGAGGTTTCACATATAAATATACTATTATTGACATCTTTTATGATTGGGAGCACTCATTAAAATATGACATGCTAAAGAGTTGACATTGGACAAGGAAGACAATGTAATGAGTTATGTTTTCTTATATCTGAGATAAAGTATGTTGTCATGGATCCTCCAACATGTTGAGCTTGCCTTTCCCCCTCATGGTAGCCAAATTCTCAGCACCAAGTAGAGATACCACTTGTGCTTCCAAAAATTCTTAAACCAGTTTTGCCATGAGAGTCCACCATATCTTCCTATGGATTGAGTAAGATCCTTCAAGTAAGTTGTCATCGGTGCAAAGCAATAAAAATTGCTCTAAATATGTATGATTGATTGGTGTGGGAGAAATAAGCCTTATACGATCTTGTGATGTGGAAGAAATAAAAGCGACGGACTGCATAATAAAGGTTCATATCACAAGTGGCAATATAAAGTGACGTTCTTTCGCATTAAGATGTTGTGCATACAACCATAAAAGCGCATGGCAACCTCTGCTTCCCTCTGCGAAGGGCCTATCTTTTATTATTATCTTCTACTTTATGCAAGAGTCATGGTGATCTTCACCTTTCCTTTTGCTTTTATCCATTGGCAAGCACAGTATGTTGGAAAGATCCTGATAGATATATCTAATTGGATGTAGGGGAGCATGAGTTATTATTGTTGACATTACCCTTGAGGTAAAAGGTTGGGAGGCGAAACTATAAGCCCCTATCTTTCTCTGTGTCTGATTAAAACTCCGTAACCACAAGTATCGCGTGAGTGTTAGCAATTATGAAAGACTAAATGAGAGTTGAGTATGTGGACTTGCTATGGAGCTCTGACATAGACTCTTTCTGATGTTATGATAAATTGCAATTGCTTCAGTGACTGAGATTATAGTTTTTTGGTTCTTAATAAAATTTATGATTCGTACTTTTGCATTGTGAATGGATTATTACTTGAGCATAAGAAATCATATGACAATATCTATATATGTTGCTGTTATGAGAATAATCATGATGCCTTCATGTTCGTATTTTATTTTTATCGATGCCTCTACCTCTAAACACGAGGACATATTTAACGTTATCGGCTTTCGCTTGAGGACAAGCGAGGTCTAAGCTTGGGGGAGTTGAAACGTCCATTTTGCATCATGCTTTTATATCGATATTTATTGCATTATGGGATGTTATTACATGTTAAGGCACAATACTTATGCCTATTCTCTCTTATTTCACAAGGTTTACATAAGGAGGGAGAATGCCGGCAGCTGGAATTCAGGGCCGGAAAAGGAGCAAATATTAGAGACCTATTCTGCACAACACCAAAAGTTCTGAAACTCCACGAAAGTCATTTTTGGAAATAATAAAAATTATCCAGCGGAAGAAGTTCACCAGAGGGGGGCCCACCTGTCCACGAGGGTGGGGGCGCGCCCTACCCCCCAGGGCAGGCCCCCCTACCTTGTGGGCCCCCTGTTGGCTCTCCGATGCCCATCTTCTGCTATATGAGGTCTTTCATCGAGGAAAAAATAAGAAGCAACCTTTCGGGACGAAACTCCGCCGCCACGAGGTGGAACCAATCTAGGGGTCCAGCAGAGCTGTTCTGTCGGGGACACTTCCCTCCGGGAGGGGGAAATCATCGCCATCGTCATCACCAACGCTCCTCTCATCGAGAGAGGGCAATCTCCATCAACATCTTCACCAGCATCATCTTTGTCGGAGTAATGGGCCACGGGTAGGCCAACCCGAGCCCCAGAACCTTTCAAGACATCAGGGCAGGCTGTGCCCCTCAAGACCCCAGGACGAAGAGCCGCCTTCTGAGAAGTCGGCGGCAAGACGGCCGACTGCCCACTCGCGGCCGAGTCCCCGGGACGACTCCAGGGTAAGCCGACTCCTGACTGGCGACTTCCAGAGAAGCCGGCTTTGGGGAGTCGGCCCGCGACTCCAACGAACCCCATATCCTCATCGGGAGGGACGGGACCGGGAAGTGGCTATAGGAAAACCCGCTCCCGCCCCTTACCAAGGGCAGGCATGGCCACAGCACGCCGTACCCGGGGAGATCTCCGTGCGGCGTGGCACTGTTGCCGTGCCGGCCCTGACATCAGCATCGAAGGACCGAATCCTACGCCCACGACGGCTTGTCTGTACGACCCTGGGGCGGCGGGTCCCACCAGTTAGTGGGACCCCAAGAGACGGCAAGTGCGCCACCAGTCGGCCCCCGGAGTCGGCCAGACCCTTCCCCGGGGCCCATGCACCGTTCATCAGATGTGACGGAGAGTGGCAATAGTGATCGCCCGCTAGGCGGCGGGGCTGTTGCCACGACTCCATGATCAAGCCCGTGTCATCAGAAGCACGGCTACAGTAATCAGCAGCCGGCAAGACCCGCCCGCGGCGGACGCGGCCTGTCGGCTCCGTACCAGGCCAGTCAGCGGGGCCCACCAGTTGGCGGGCCCCAGCAGTCGGCAGAGAAGACGGAGGCCAGAGGCACTGACGGCTGGGCCCGCGTCCAGCCGGATTACCATTGTACCCCTGGGGGGTAGGCCTATATAAACCCCCCAGGGCACCCATGCAAAGGGTTGGAATCCATTAGCTCTAGACCAGATCATATAGGAGGGAGAGAGCTAGCCTTGCCCTCTCCTACCTCTAGGAAACAGCTCAAGGAGCAATCGTGTAAACACCTTGCCATAGTGATCATGCGGAGACCT
Source organism: Triticum dicoccoides (assembly GCF_002162155.2). Classification (NCBI taxonomy): domain Eukaryota; kingdom Viridiplantae; phylum Streptophyta; class Magnoliopsida; order Poales; family Poaceae; genus Triticum; species Triticum dicoccoides. The sequence goes on from NC_041392.1 coordinate 676,319,506, forward strand.
CGTAGAGCAGCAGTAGGGGTATTATCTCCCCAGAGAGCCCTGAATCTGGGTAAGATTCGCCGGCGTGCATGTCTACGCCTCATCCCATTTCCAGGAACCGGCGACGTTCTACTCGCCCCCACCATGATAAGCCATCCTTTGGCATATGTCGCACCCAACCCCCGACATTTGGCACCCACCGTGGGGCCTGGTGCACCGCCATCCGGAGACCTGTTCTGGACGGGAACCCTTTTCCTCCCTGGCGAGCGCAGCCAGCCAGGCACGCCAGACGGAGTTTGCGCCGACGCACTGCACGGCGTTGAGATCGCCTGCGCAGCCAGCTGCCTCGCCGAACTTGTCGGCGAGGTTCGCCTCTCCGACAAACCTGCATCCAACGCAGGCACGGGCGGCTCCGAGAGCCTCCTCGCGGGCCTTCTCGATCAACTCCACGTTCCGGCGATCCTGCCGTGGACTTGGAATTTGTAGGCTCCACCGACCCGATGCTGGTCGACTCCGACACCGCGTCGCTCGACGCGTTCCCCACTAATGTGGTGGTCTACGACGAACCTCTCCCTCATGCGGAGAGCGACGGAAGCACCGTCACCGAGGTGCTCGTCATTAGTCATGACGAGCCTCCCGGCGGAGGAGCGCATGACCTACTTGGCGCGGCGCTGCAAGACCTAACTGTGCCCATTCCGGAAGACGCTGACGCGGAAACGTTGGAGGCGCACCGCCTTCAGCTCGTCGAAGGCGCGAAGAAGCTGGCTAGCATGAGACGCTTGTGAGAAGCCTACCAGCGAGAGATGGATCGCGCTGTTGGCAGCTTGCCGGCCCTAGTGGGGCCCAACCACCTTGGCGCGGTCTAGCAGCGCGGCGTAGCCATCACCGACCTGTTCGGGGCAAGCCGCCCTGTGTATGCTACACCAGCGGAGAACATCCGAGCCGCCCAGGCGGCGGCGGACGAGCTGGACAATTTCGAGGGCAAAGAACGCCGCCTCATGATGGAGCGAGTCCAGCGGCTCCTAGACGCGGCTGCTGCGCAGAACGAGGCCGGCTGCCGCACGGAGGCACCGCAGCGGCAAAACGATGACCTTCGCCAAGATTAAGGCGCGACGTCTCGGACGCCGACTGGCGGTGCCCGAGGAAGAAGAGACAAGGATCCAGCTGTCAGCCACAGTCGGACTCACATTACCATAGAGCGCGACCAAGACGGCCGCCTGAGAGCAGTGGAACGACGGGACGACTGTCCGCCTCGCCCTCCGCGCAAGGAGAGGCGAGTCTCCCCGCTGCCTATTGACCATCCGACTCTCGGCGACCGCCTTGGCCGCCGAGAGGGAGTCGGAGAAAACGACGCCCACCACCGGATCGACCGACTTCACCGATCCCTGGCGCTAGAAGAAGAAGATGAGTTGGGTCCACCTTGTTTCGGGCCCCGCATTCGAGACGAGCCCTTTTCCAAAGGTTTCACGCTCCCAAGAGACACGCCCAAATATACCGGCTCCATGAAGCCGGAAGACTGGCTAGTCGACTACTCCACGGCTGTCAGCATAGCGAATGGCAACAAGCGTGCCGCCGTAAAGTACGTTCCACTCATGCTCCAGGGCACGGCCCGGACATGGCTAAACAGCCTGAAGCCCCGCAACATCAACAGCTGGGTCGACTTCATCGAAACATTCATCTGCAACTTCACCAGCACATACAAGCGTCCTCCCAAGACTCGTCAGCTCTCCTTGTGAATGCAAGGTCCCGACGAGTCGACTCACGACTACCTCACGCGTTGGGCCGAGCTTCGGAACTCCTGCGAGGGCATGCACGAGGTGCAGGCTATCGAGTACTTCACCGCCGGGTGTAGAGAAGGCACCCTCCTCAAGCACAAGCTCCTCTACGACGAGCCAGAAACCCTCGATGAGCTGTTGATCATAGAAGACAAGTACGCCACGGCCGACTCCTCCATGAAGGCGGAGATTCAAGTCAGCGCGACTGGCAAAGTGGCCCCTCAAGCTCCAAGAACTCCGGCGGGAGATCCCAGTTGGGGACAACAGCAGGGCGACCACAAGCGCAAGGCCCCGCAGCCGGCTTCCAGCAGCCGACAAGTCACAACAGTTGAAGCCCAGCAGCCGGATGGGCAGCCCCCGCCCAAGCGACAGAAAGGCGGCAAGCCCAACTGGTTGCCGGCCTTCTCCTACGAGCAGACTCTGGATGGACCTTGCAAGTTCCATAGCGGCGCGAAGCCGTCGAATCACACCACCCGGAAGTGCCACTGGCTCACCAGGATCGCCAAGGGAGACGGCCTCCTGCCTCCCCCGCCTGCTGGGCAGCCGCCTCTGCCTCTGCCCCAGCAGCCGGCTGTCAGACCAGTCGGCGCAGTACAAGACGAATACCCCGAAGAACACGGAGCCTACGTGGTGTTTATCAGTATGGCTGATGATCGACGCAGCAGGCGGCTGCAGCGACAAGAGGTGAATGCAGTAGCATCAAAGATGCCAGAGTTCATGCATTGGTCCGAGAAGCCTATCAGCTGCAGCAGGGATGATCACCCGGAGGTGATGCCGAGTCCGGGCTCATATGCCCTGGTCTTGGATGCCACCTTTGCCACGGATAGGCGAGCCGCTCGTTTCTTGCGAGTTCTGATAGACGGAGGCAGCAGCATCAACATCCTGTAGAAAGACACCATGGAGAAGTTAGGAATCAAGCAAAGACAGCTTCAGAACAGTCGGACTGTGTTCCACGGCATTGTTCCTGGGCTTTCCTGCTCACCAATCGGCAAGATCCTGATGGACGTCCTCTTTGGAGACAAAGATCACTTCCGCCGAGAGTCAGTTTGGTTTGAGGTGGTGGACCTTGAGAGCCCATACCATGCGCTACTCGGCCGACCCGCCTTGGCCAAGTTCATGGCGGTCCCCCACTACGCCTACCTCAAAATGAAGATGCCCAGTTCCAGGGGAATTCTGACTATAGCCGGCGACTACCGGAAGTCGTCTACCTGTGCGGCTGAGAGCAGACGGCTAGCCGAGTCCCTAGTGATCGCAGCCGAGAAGCGGCTCCTGGAGCGGGTTGTGGCGATGGCTGGCAAGCAGCCAGAGGTGTCGCCCAACCCAAAGGACTCGGAGGCTGAGGGTTCGTTCAAGCCGGCCAAAGAGACAAAGAAGATACCCTTGGATCCGGAGCACCCGGAGAGGTACGCTGTCGTAGGTGCAAACCTCGACAGCAAATAGGAAGGCGAGCTCGTCGATTTCCTCCGTGACAACCGGAACATCTTCGCATGGTCCCCCAAAGACATGCCAGGTGTACCGACGGAATTCGCCGAGCACAAGTTACATGTCTGATCTGATGCAAAGCCGGTCAGGCAGCCCCTGCGCCACCTATCAGAAGAGAAGAGAAGAGTTGTCGGAGAAGAGATAGCCCGACTCCTAGCAACCGGCTTCATTATGGAAGTGTTCTTTCTAGAATGGCTAGCAAATCCGGTCCTGGTACTGAAGAAGAACAAGCAGTGGCGAATGTGTATTGACTACACGAGCCTCAACAAGGCCTGCCCCAAGGACCCGTTTGCTCTACCAAGAATTGATCAGGTGATAGACTCCACAGCCGGATGCGAGCTGTTGAGTTTTTTGGATGCATACTCAGGATATCACCAGATCAAGCTGAACCCGGCTGACAGACTGAAGACCGCCTTCATCACGCCGTTTGGAGCGTTCTGCTACCTCACCATGACGTTCGGCTTGAGGAATGCCGGCGCCACCTTTCAGCGTTGCATGCAGAAGTGCCTCCTCAAGAAGCTCGGCAGGAATGCCCACGTCTACGTGGACAACGTGGTGGTGAAGACGGAAAAGCGTGGAACACTACTGGAAGACCTCAAGGAGACCTTTGAGAACCTGCGCCGATTCCAGATCAAGCTCAACCCCGAGAAGTGTGTCTTCGGAGTACCAGCCGGCCAGCTCCTTGGCTTCCTGGTCTCTGAACGCGGCATAGAATGCAACCTTGTAAAGATCAAGGCCATTGAGAGAATGGAGGTACCCAGCCGACTGCTGGATGTGCAAAAGTTCACTCGCTGCTTGGCGTCCATCAACCGATTCATCAGTCGGCTGGGCGAGAAAGCTCTCCCCTTATACCAACTCATGAAGAAGACCACTTTTTTCGAGTGGAACCACAAGGCGGACGAAGCTTTTCTCCAGTTGAAAAAGATGCTGACTACTCCACCCGTTCTGGCGGCTCCGACTCCTAAGGAACCTATGCTCCTGTACATCGCCGCCACTAGTCGGGTAGTCAGCACCTTCATTGTAGTGGAACGCAAGGAGGAAGGCAAGGCGCTACCTGTCCAGAGACCAGTATATTACCTGAGCGAAGTACTGTCGACCTTCAAGTAGAACTACCCCGGCCCCACTACCAGAAGATGTGCTATGGCGTACACTTTACCGCCAAGAAATTGAAGCCTTACTTTCAAGAGCATACAATCACTGTGGTCTGCACGGCCCCACTTGTCAAGATCATCGGAAGCCGAGATGCTTCTGGCCGAGTGGCCAAGTGGGCCATAGAGCTGGCTCCTTACAACATCCACTACCAGCCCCGCACCGCCATAAAGTCACAAGCATTGGCCGACTTTCTCGTCGACTGGGCCGAGACCCAGTACCTGCCTCCAGCGCCCGACTCCACCCATTGGCGGATGCATTTTGACGGCTCCAAAATGCGCACCGGCTTGGGAGCCGGCGTCGTCCTCACTTCCCCTAAAGGCGACAAGCTCAAATACGCACTGCAAATCCATTTTGCCGCCTCCAACAACGTCACTGAGTACGAGGCGCTCATTCACGGGCTCCGGCTTACCAAAGAACTTGGCATTCGCCGGATCCTGTGTTATGGTGACTCGGACTTAGTGGTCCAACAGTCATCTGGCGACTGGGATGCCAAAGATGCGAACATGGCGAGTTACCGTTTCCTCGTGCAGCAACTCAGCAGGTATTTCGAGGGGTGCGAGTTCCTCCATGTGCCAAGAAACGACAACGACCAAGCAGACGCCTTGGCACGAATCGGCTCTACCCGCCAAGCAATACCATCCGGCGTCGCCCTTCAACACCTCCTCAAGCCATCTGTCAAGCCTTCACCAGAATCAGACTCCATCTTTGTGCCGGCTCCTCCCGAAGAAGACGGATCTGACTCCAGAGCCTCGGCAGACGATACGGGGATTTTGGCAGATGGCTCCAAAGCCAGCACAGTCGAGGCCGGCCCAGGGACCGCAGTACCCGGCCCGGGGACTGCGGCGGCGGACTCGAAGACTCCGGAACTCGGCCCAAGAACCGCGCCAGTCGGCCTAGGGACTTCATTAACCCAGCAAGCGGTTGTTGACTCCAACCCACCGCCTCCCAGCCCAGCCGCCCTCGTCCAAGTCACAGTTCTGGCAGTCAAAGAAATAGCAGCACCCTCATGGGCCCAGCTCATCCTCAAATTCCTGGTGAGCAAAGAGCTGCCGACTGATGAGACCTCAGCTCGGCAAGTACAACACCGAGCGGCAGCCTACACCATAGTCAACAGAGAGCTGGTCAGGCGCAGCATCACTGGTGACTACCAGTGTTGCGTAGAGCCAGAGCAAGGCCAAGCAATTCTCAAAGACATCCATCAAGGCGAGTGCGGACACCATGCGGCTTCAAGAGCACTCGTCGCAAAAGCCTTTCGACACGGTTTCTTCTGGTCGAATGCCTTAGAAGAGGCCAAGGAATTGGTCCAAAAATGCAAAGGGTGCCAGAAGTTCAGCTCCAAGCCGCACCAGCCGGCTTCTGCACTCAAGACCATCCCCATTGCCTGGCCTTTCATAGTTTGGGGTCTAGACATGGTGGGACCATTCAAGACAGCACGAGGTGGCTTAACTTACCTACTTGTCGCAGTGGACAAATTCACCAAGTGGATAGAAGCGAAGCCAATCAAGAAACTGAACGGTCCGACTGCCGTGACTTTCATCTCCGATATCACAATTCGGTACGGCATACCACACACAATCATCACCGACAACGGCACAAATTTTGCCAAAGGTGCCTTGGCCCATTTCTGCGCAATACAGGGCATCCGACTAGACCTAGCGTCCGTCGCCCATCCACAGTCAAACGGCCAGGTGGAGCGAGAAAACGGCCTCATCCTGTCCAGCATCAAGCCCCGACTGGTCGAGCCTCTGGAGCGCTCGGCTGGCTGCTGGCTCGACGAGCTGCCAGCCATCCTCCGGAGTCTGCGCACGACTCCAAACAAGTCAACCGACTTCACGACTTTCTTCCTCGTCTACGGTGCCAAAGCCGTCATTCCAACGGACATAGAGTTCGACTCCCCACGAGTCACCATGTACACCAAGGAGGAAGTAGAAGAAGCACGTCAAGACAGCGTTGATCTGCTGGAAGAGGGCCGGTTGTTGGCACTCAGCCGGTCCAGCATCTACCAGCAGAGCCTGCGCCAATACCACAACAGGAAGGTCCAGCCAAGATCTTTCCAAGAAGGCGACCTTGTGCTCCGGCTGATCCAGCGAACAGCCGGCCAGCACAAGTTGTTGGCGCCTTGGGAAGGCCCTTTCATCATCAGCAAAGTGCTGGGTAATGACTCCTACTACCTGATTGATGCTCAGAAGCCCCGAGCACGCAAGAGGGACGACTCCGGCAAGGAGACAGAGCGGCCATGGAATGCAAATCTCCTTCGAAGATTTTACAGTTGATGCAGTATGTACCACGCTACCTTTTGTATTAAAGTACCAAGACTTCGGGCCCCCCGAGACGAGCTCGGGGACTGCCCTCTTTTGTCTGTATGATAAAAATTATGCCTGCAAGTATGTTACTCTCTGTTATGCCGCTTGGCACCGGGCTCGACAAGTCGGCCCGGGGACTTGCCGCCTTGCACTATGAAATGCTTCCTGCAGCCAGACAAGTAGTGTGTAACGCCTAAGCCGTCTCCTGTCAGAAGCCACAGCTCGCAGAGCGACTGTACGGTGGGCAGGAGTAAGGTAGAATGGGCGTTCGCATGAAAAATGGCTAAGGACTCAAAGCATAAAACATAGCTCAAGACGGCTTCCAGCCTTTCTTCGCAAACCGACTCTTGAATAGTCGGATTGCCGCCTTCTATTCAACTTGCTCAAAAACTCTTAAAAACGGCTAAGTACTTGCCTTCCCAAAGTAGCCAAGCATTTGATCCAACGGCAGTCCGTAGAGCGGCTGTCCGATTGGCAAAGCAGGTAATTAAGGGAAAGCAGCAAAGGAAAAAAGCCAAAAGAGCAATGAGCAAGAAAAGATAGAAGTCAGATAAATATTTACATAACATAGGCCCTTGGCCGAATCTTCGAGCAGAAGTTCAAAATACACCCCGCGGGTGGAATTGTGCAGATTAACAAGTTCTTCAAAGACTACTAAAGCAGATAAAATAAAGATAAGGCGGCAGCTTAGGAAGCAGCAGACGGATTTGGAGGGTCGGAGGAGGCGGCAGCGTCAGGTGTTAGGGCAGCCGGCTGGGTAGTCTCGGCTTAATCGCCTCTGGCGGCAGTCGGCTCGGTCGCACGCGGCTCGTTGCTGGAGGCGCGGTCGAGCTGAGGCTGGTCGTCTGCTCCGTCTTCTGGCGCTTCCGTCTTGCCTCCGTCCTCCGCCTCGCCTTCCTCCTCGACGCTGGAGCCGATCACCTCTGCCGAGTCCTCGCCGTAGTCTGGGTTCATCCCAAACCACTCCGGCGGTACCTCCTCGCCGTCTTCAGACCGCTCGGGGAGGAAGATGCTGGTGTCGGTGTACTCAGCGATCGCCGCGGCACGCTTGACGAGGGCGTCTTCCGCGGCTGCCAGCTCCGGCTAGGCCTCTAACTGGAGGATGGCCAGCTGGTCTAGATCCAGCCCCGGATACCATGCCTTGACGAACTCCAAGGCCCGGCGCGCTCCAGCTCGGGCCGAGGAACCCTTCCAGGCCTCAAGACGACCAGCCGCGACCTCTAGCCAGTCGGCAGTCAGGCTAGGGGTGCGCGGAGCCTACATGTCCGGCCACAGGGCGGCAATCGCCCAGGCGCCGACACATTGAAGCTGGCGCAGCATCCGGTGAGTCGGCCGAAGGCGAGCCTCGATGCTCAGGATATGCTCATCAAGGGTTCGGGGGGTGTCGGCGGCGATCTCTTCACCTTCCGCCCTCCGACTTTCACGGTTAGCCTCGATGGCTTGGATGGCGGCCTGCGAGTGCCCAGGGAAGAAGTCTGCCAAGATGGAAGAGACGAAGAAGCAAGTCAAAAACCAGGAGTCGGCACGACTTATAATCCGCAGCTCGAAGAAAGAAAGTAAAGAAACTCACCAACAACGATGTCTTCAATCTCATGGAAGCCGGAGGCCAGCATCGCCTCCTTGTCAGTCCAGGAGGAGCGCTCGCTCGCGAACTCGGCCAGGAGGGCGGTTTCCGTCTCTTCCGCCTCCTTCTGGGTCTTCGCAAGCAGCTCCCTCTGCTCTGCCAATTGAGTGGCCAGCAGATCGCGCTCTGTGGCGAGCTTGCTGCATTCCTCCCCCTTGGCGCACAATGCAGAGTTGGCTTCGCTCAGCTGCTGTTGAAGAGCAGCGTTCGCTCCTGAAGAGAAGGAAGAAAGAAGGCGTTAAGTCATCAATAAAGAAGGTCATCGGGGAGATCCGGCCCGACTGCTCAGTAGTCGGCCCGAATCTCGGGGACTATAGCCCGCGGGTGCGCCAGCGCGCCCCCGCAAAGAAGAAAAAGGACTTACTCCGGCTCTCCGACAAGTCGGCGGTCCGCTTGCCCAGCTCTTCAACGTTACGGTTGAAGGCAATAACGCGAAGGTTGTGGTAGTCCTGCGACAAGTGTTTCAGACAAAAGTTAGTACCCGGAGCTCACCAATTGGAGTTCCGGGCCGCCTGCTCAGCAACCGGCCTGAAACTCGGGGACTACACCCAGTGGGTGCGCTGGCGCGCCCCCACAGAGTGGAACAAGAAAACAAGGACCAAAGAAAAAACATACCCGGACGGCTGCCCGTGATGCCAGGTACGCCTTGGTGCAGTTTTGGAGGGCGTCGCCCTCAGCTCGAAGCTTCGCCTGAACGTCTAGAAGCGCCTGGTTCAGCGGCCCTATGTCGCCTCCTCGCACCCACCCAATGGGCACGGCGCTCGTCGCTTCAGCGTTTGGGATCACTAAGCTGGCGGTGCCGGCCTCCAGGGGGCGGGGTGCCGAAGTCACCTTGTCCAGACGGCGGCGCGTTGGCGAGCCGACTTGGAGGAGTAGCCTCGCCATGGCCTCGTCTTCGGTCGGCGGCACCAGAGGGTCCACTGGTTGTTTGCCTTGCGCGCTCCCAGACGGTGGCGGAGGCGGTGGCAGAACGATCACGTCCGGCGTGGAGGAGTCGCCGCCTTCCCTCTCCATGAAGGGTTCTCGCCGCCGGCTTCCCAGTCTGCCCCGTGAACTCCGGAGGCGGCGGCGCAGAGTTCAGCGGGGTGACGAATACCGCCTATTAGCGGTGCGCGGCCTCCTCAGCCTGCCGCTTCGTCGCGGCGATGGCTTCGGCCTCGGACAGTTTCTTCTTAGTGGAGGCCTCCGCCTTATCGGCCTCCACCTTCTCCAGGCGGGCGGCCTCTTCCTCGTTGCGCTTCTCCTGCGCATTCCTCTCCGTTGCCTCCCGGAGGTCAGCAGCAGGGTCAATGCACCGAGTGGAGGCGGACGTCTTCGCTGACCCCATGACAGAGGTGGCAACGACCCTCTCAAGAGTGAGGGGAGCCCTGAAGCAAGGGAAGCAAGTAAAAGACTCAGACAAAGCCACAAAGAAAGAATAAAGCGTTGAGACGGAATACTCACGCAGAGACCAGCGGCGGCTTCTTCACTTCCTTATGGAAGCGGATGGCCTTCGCAGCCGCCTCGTCCCGCTGGGTCGCCGCAGCCGAACCCTTGGGCTACTTCGGCCGACTGTCGAACAAGGTCGGCACGGCCCAATGCTTCTTCCCGCCGCCTGGAGCACCCGGCGCGGCAGAAGATCCCGCGCTAGGCTGGCTGGCTCCTGGCCGATGGCGAGGGGCGACTTCTCCCTCGGCCTCATCGTCAGGCCAGTCGGCGAAAGTGGCCGAAGGCCTGGAGCCGCCTGCTGCTCCTCCTCCTCCCTCCGCGTCGTCTTCCAAAGCCGCCGCTCCCAGATCGGGGTCGTCGACGTCGCTCTCTGCCCGGTCGGCAAGGAACTCGCGGGCCGGCCCCGTGGTGCCGGCTGGTGGATGGAGGAGGGGATTCTGACCAAAGCCGGCTGGTCAGGCCGCACAAAACAAACTCGGCAAGAAAGAAGACAATCCAAAGAAAGAAAGAAAAGGCAACTCACTACGGGCGGGGGGTTGGTGCGGGAGTACGGCTCCTTGCCGAACCGCTAATCCTCCAGGAGCTTGCTGTCTAAGAGGTAGTTCACCATGTAGGCCACCTCCTCGTGAGGCATGTCCTTGGTGCACATCCGACTCGGGTCACGGTGCCCGCTCATTTGGCATATCATGTGGGGGCGACCTTGGAGCGGGAGAACTCGGCGCGCCACGAAGGCGGCCAGCAGGTCTAGACCAGTCAAGCCCTCCGACTGCGTCAGCACTCGGAGTCGCGTGACAGCGCTGGCTCCCGCAGGCGTCAGCGACTTGGCCTGGTATGACCAGTTGGGCAGTCTCCCAGCCAGTGGGCCGGCTTCGAAAGCCGGCAGGTTAACCTAGTCGCCCCTCGCGGAGACGCTCCTGACGTAGAAGTACGACCGCTGCCACATCTTCACCGACTTTATCAGCGAGATGGTGGGGAAGGGGTTGTCGGCCCCCAACCTTCGCACGGCGATGAAAGCGCCGCACTGAGCCGGCACGCCTGCAGCCTGGGTGCCGAGCTTGGAGAAGAATAACTCCCCCAGAGCTCGAGGGTGGGGAGGACTCCGAGGAAGCCTTCACACAAGGCCACGAAGGCGGACAGCAGCACCACCGTGTTGGGCGTGAGGTGGTGCGGCTGGAGGCCGTAGAACTCCAGAAAAGAGCGGAAGAAGCTGCTCGTCGGCAGCCCCAACCCGCGCAGGCAGTGCGAGCGGAAGATGACCCGCTCGCCCTCCTGCAGCGCGGGGGAAATCTCCCCCCTCGGTGCAAGACGCACCCGCTCGTAATCTTCGCCGGGGAGCCGACGAGTCTTGCGGAGGAACTCAATGTGGTCATCATGAACTTCTGAGTCGTCCCAGGTGCCGGAGCGCACCGGGGGAGGCGCGGCGGCAGAAGAAGAACTCATCGCGAGCTGATCGCCGCGGCGTTCGTCGAAGCTTGGGCACGCAACGGAGCGAAGAAGAAGAAGGAGGAGAAGAGCTAGGAGTAGTGAGAAGGAGGGGCGCGCGTGCTCTGCCGCGCCCCCCTCTTTCCCCTACTTATAGCCTCATGGGCTGCGAAGCCGAGGGGGCGGTCATGGGATTTACTGCACCCACGACCCCACGACCCCCACGTTTCCACGACAAAGTTACTGCACACAGTAACTTCACAAGAATCCCAACCATCCGCTCGGGCCACAGCGGATCCGCTCGAGCGCCGAGGCACAGTAATGGCGCCCCCCCCCCTACGGGCCTGTCCCGTCATGCACGTAGGCTGGCAGACTGGCCCGGCCACGCGTTGCCACGTGACAGGCCCCGAACAGGCGGCAGCCTGGAAGCTTAGCCAGCACGCTTCTTGGATCCCGCCATGACGTTCGAAATACTGTGCAAGCCAGAGTTGGATGGGTCCGACTCCTTCTAGTCGGCCCGGCGGGAGTCAAGCAAGAACCATGTGGCGAGCACCCGGAAAGAGAAACTGCTGAGGCTTCTCGGCCGATCGTCCGCGGCGCCTCACCAGCTTCGAGGACTACTCTCGGAGTAATGGGCCACGGGTAGGCCAACCCGAGCCACAGAACCTTACAAGACATCGGGGCAGGCTGCGCCCCTCAAGACCCCAGGATGAAGAGACGCCTTCTGAGAAGTCGGCGGCAAGACGGCCGACTGCCCACTCACGGTCGAGTCCCAGGGACGACTCCAGGGTAAGCCGACTCCTGACTGGCGACTTCCAGAGAAGCCGACTTTGGGGAGTCGGCCTGCGACTCCAACGAACACCATATCCTCATCGAGAGGGACAGGACCGGGGAGTGGCTACAGTAAAACCCGCTCCCGCCCCTTACCAAGGGCAGGCATGGCCACAGCACGCCGTACCCGGGGAGATCTCCATGCGGCGTGGCACTATTGCCGTGCCGGCCCTGACATCAGCATCGAAGGACCGAATCCTGCGCCCACGACGGCTTGTCGCTATGACCCTAGGGCGGCGGGTCCCACCAGTCAGTGGGACCCCAGGAGACGGCAAGTGCGCCACCAGTCGGCCCCCGAAGTCGGCCAGACCCTTCCCCAGGGCCCACGCGCCATTAATCAGATGTGACGGAGAGTGGCAATAGTGATCGCCCGCCAGGCGGCGGGGCTGTTGCCACGACTCCATGATCAAGCCCGCGTCATCAGAAGCACGGCTACAGTAATCAACAGCCGGCAAGACCCGCCCGCGGCAGACGCGGCCTGTCGGCTCCGTACCAGGCCAGTCGGCGGGCCCCAGCAGTCGGCGGAGAAGACGGAGGCCAGAGGCACTGTCCGCTGGGCCCACATCCAGCTGGATTACCATTGTACCCCTGGGGGTAGGCCTATATAAACCCCCTAGGGCACCCATGCAAAGGGTTGGAATCCATTAGCTCTAGACCAGATCATATAGGAGGAAGAGAGCTAGCCTTGCCCTCTCCTACCTCTAGGAAACAGCTAAAGGAGCAATCATGTAAACACCTTGCCATAATGATCATGCGGAGACCCCGTAGAGCAGCAGTAGGGGTATTATCTCCCCAGAGAGCCCTGAAGCTGGGTAAGATTTGCCGGCGTGCATGTCTACGCCTCATCCCGTTTCCAGGCACCGGCGACGTTCTACTTGCCCCCACCATGATAAGCCATCCTTTGGCATATGTCGCACCCAACCCCCAACAATCTCATCTCCAAACCCTAGTTCATCTCTTGTATCCAATTCTTGTCTCCAAGTCCAGGATTGGTACTAGTAGGTTGCTAGTAGTGTTGATTACTCCTTGTAGTTGATGCTAGTTGGTTTATTTGGTGGAAGATCATATGTTCAGATCCTTTATGCATATTAATACCCTTCTGATTATGAACATGAATATGCTTTGTGAGTAGTTGCGTTTGTTCCTGAGGACATGGGAGAAGTCTTTCTATTAGTAGTCATGTGAATTTGGTATTCGTTCGATATTTTGATGAGATGTATGTTGTCTAGCCTCTAGTGGTGTTATGTGAACGTCGACTACATAACACTTCACCATTATTTGGGCCTAGAGGAAGGCATTGGGAAGTAATAAGTAGATGATGGGTTGCTAGAGTGACAGAAGCTTAAACCCTAGTTTATGCGTTGCTTCATAAGGGGCTGATTTGGATCCATATGTTTCATGCTATGGTTAGGTTTACCTTAATACTTTTGTTGTAGTTGCGGATGCTTGCAATAGAGGTTAATCATAAGTGGGATGCTTGTTCAAGTAAGAACAGCACCCAAGCACCGGTCCACCCAGACATCAAATTATCAAAGTACCGAACGTGAATCATATGAACGTTATGAAAACTAGCTTGACGATATTCCCATGTGTCCTCGGGAGCGCTTTTCCTTATATAAGAGTTTGTCCAGGCTTGTCCTTTGCTACAAAAAGGATTGGGCCACCTTGCTGCACTTTATTTACTTTTTTTACTTGTTGCTTGTTACAAATTATCCTATCACTAAACTATTTGTTACCACTTATTTCAGTACTTGCAGAGAATACCTTGCTGAAAACCGCTTATCATTTCCTTCTGCTCCTCGTTGGGTTCGACACTCTTACTTATCGAAAGGACTACGATAGATCCCCTATACTTGTGGGTCATCAGGTCCCGGTGGACTATCTGTTCTGAATGACGCTGAGGTACGCGCACCCATGTGGAACAAGAAATCTATATTCTGGGACCTACCCTACTGGAAAGACCTAGAGGTCCGCTCTTCAATCAACGTGATGCACGTGACGAAGAACCTTTGCGTAAACCTGCTAGGCTTCTTGGGCGTGTATGGGAAGACAAAAGATACACCGGAGGCACGGGAGGACCTAGAACATTTGCACGAAAAAGACGGCATGCCTCCAAAGCAGTATGAAGGTTCTGCCAGCTACGCTCTTACCAAGGAAGAGAAGGAAATATTCTTTGAATGCCTACTCTGTATGAAGGTCCCGTCTAGCTTCTCGTTGAATATAAAGGGAATAATAATTATGCCAGAGAAAATGTTCTAGAACCTAAAGTCTCATGACTACCACGTTATTATGACGCAACTACTTTTGGTTGCATTGAGGGGGCTTCTACCGGAAAACGTCCGATTAGCCATTGTGAAGCTATGTGCATTCCTCAATGCAATCTCTCAAAAGGTGATCGATCCAGAAATCGTACCAAGGCTAAGGAGTGATGTCGTGCAATGTCTTGTCAGTTTCGAGCTGGTGTTCCCACCATCCTTCTTCAATATCATGACACACATCCTAGTTCATCTAGTCGACGAGATTGTCATTCTGGGCCTCGTATTTCTACACAATATGTTCCCCTTTGAGAGGTTCATGGGAGTACTAAAGAAATATGTCTGTAACCGCGCTAGGCCAGAAGGAAGCATCTCCATGGGCCATCAAACAGAGGATGTCATTGGGTTTTGTGTTGACTTCATTCCTGGCCTTAAGAAGATTGGTCTCCCTAAATCGCGGTATGAGGGGAGACTGACTGGAAAAGGCACGCTTGGAGAGGACTCAATAATATGCAGGGACGGGAACTCTTGGTCTCAAGCACACTACACAGTTCTACAGAACTCTACCTTGGTGACCTTGTATGTCGATGAACACAAGAACAGTCTGCGCTCCAAACACCCGGAGCAGTGTGACGACTGGATTACATGCAAACACATCAGGACTTTCGGCAGTTGGTTGGAAACATGTCTCAGAGGTGACAACACTATTTGTGATGAGCTGTACTCATTGTCCAGGGGACCATCTTCGACTGTATTGACTTGCAAAGTATACGAGATAAATGGGAATACATTTTACACGATCGCCCAAGATCAAAAGAGCACCAACCAAAACAGTGGTGTCCGCTTTGATGCAGCAACGAAGAGGGGAAAGGACACATATTATGGTTACATAGTGGACATACAGGAACTTGACTATGGACATGCTTTTAAGGTCCCTTTGTTTTAGTGCAAATGGGTCAATCTGTCAGGTGGTGGGGTACAGATAGACCAACAGTATGGAATGACAACCGCGGATCTGAACAATCTTGGGTACACAAACGGAGCATTCGTCCTAGCTAATGATGTGGTGCAGGTTTTCTATGTGAAGGACATGTCTACCAAACCGAGAAAAAAGAAAAGATAAGGAATCGAACAAATCATATGATGAGCCAAAGCGCCACATAGTCCTTTCAGGAAAAAGAGGCATCATGGGAGTGGAGGGCAAGACAGACATGTCCGAAGATTATAAAAAGTTTCATGAAATTCCTCCCTGCAAAGTCAAGGCTGACCCAAGCACCCTGTTAAACGATGAAGATTATCCATGGTTACAGCGCAATAAGCAAAGGACACAAGCGAAGAAAAAGTGAAGGCTTTCTCTCCACAACTATTATGATGATGCCTTTGATCTAGAATATCAATGTAACAGACGAGTTTCAGTATGAAACCCTGATACTTCGAAAGAGATTATCTGTTTTGTACACGAAGTGCATCCAGTTTTTGCTGTAACCTTGTCAACTTTTTAGCACGTGCTATGTGGGTGAAATGATGATACCATGCCAACTTTCAACCTTTTCAGAGTTCATTTGTAGTGCTTTTCATTTTCAGGGTCATATAGCTCAAAAAATTAGTAAATGCATGAAAAATAACAAATGAAGTTAGAAAGGGTTGAAAATTGATGATGTGGCTTTGAATGGTGCATTTTGAACACCCAAAAAGTCTGGAGTTCAAATAAGTAACTTTTTAGCACATGCTATGTGGGTGAAATGATGATACCATGCCAATTTTCAACCTCTTCAGAGTTCATCTGAAGTGCTTTTCAATTTCAGGGTCATTTAGCTCAAAGAATGAACTAATAAAAAATAATGATCTAGAAAACTTTTATGAAACTCTAATAGCAAAAATAATTAACTAAAAGAATGAACTAGAAAACTTTAATGAAACTCTAATAGAAAAAAGAATGAACTAGAAAATTTAATGAAACTCTAATGGCAAAAGGAATCAACTAAAAAGTTTTATAAACCTCTAGTATTATTGAAACTAAAATTATATAAAATTTATGCAACTAATATCAAAGTATTTTGTGTTCAAAACATTATAAGTAAAAATAATTTTCATAAAGAACTTTTTTTGTTAGAAACTTTAATAGCAAAAAGAATTATCATAAATATTTTTTGTTAGAAACTAAAATAACAAACACTGTTTTGAATATAATGATAAAACACAGTAATATTAAATAGCAGGAAAAAGAATCACTCCAAAATCTATTTTTATAGTAAAGTTAATCACAAACTAGTGATTCACTCTAATTTCAAAGAATTCAAATTTAAACTATTCAAATTGGAAAATTAATGGCACTAATAGAAAGTTTATAATTTTTATTACCTAAAACCAAAAAGAATAACTGAAAAACTAGTAAGTATTTTGCTGTAAGTAGAAAAAAACAAAAAAGTAAACAAAAAACTGGAAAAAAAAGTGCCACCTACTAGGCCACCACGGCCTGCATACGACTAGAAACCCGCTAGTTGGGCCAGGATCCAGGCCCACAGTAGGCCCACAGGCACAAAGAGTGGATTTAGGCCCATAAGCCTGCAGTAGAGAGGAGCTCGAAGTGGTCGGCTCGGCAGGGCTTATAAACCACTCCGAGCCCTGATAATCCCCAAGTGGAGGGAATCATCGTAGCAATTCCCAAACGTGGAAGTGATAAGTATGGAGTGTCGAACCCACAAGGAGCTAAAGATAAGATCAATATTCTCTCAAGTCCTATCTGCCACTGATATGACTCTACGTACACTGAACGTTTGCTTCCAACTAGAAACGAGAAATAAAACTACGTTGTGGGTATGAAGAGGATAACTTTGCATGATATCGGAGAGCTAAAATATAAAAGTAGGTGTTGTTATCATAAAGTTAGAATATATTACTAAATATTATAAATAGTGAGTGTGGAATAATGATGCGCTAGTGTGCAGAATCATCCTAGGCAATTGTTAACAAGACCGGTACTCGTCATTGCAATTTCATATGAGGGAGAGGCATAAGCTAACATACTTTCTCTTCTTGGATCATATGCACTTATGATTGGAACTCTAGCAAGCATCCGCAACTACTAAAGATCATTAAGGTAAAACCCAACCATAGCATTAAAGCATCAAGTACCCTTTATCCCATACACTACAACCCCCTTACTCGGGTTTATGCTTCTGTCACTCAAGCAACCCACTATAAGAGAATCATGAATGTATTGCAACACCCTACAGCGGGAATCCCTCATGCTTGTGCGACACGGAGGGCACAATAGGACAGCACCAAAATAAAACATACAACTCATACCAATCTAGATCATCAATCAACCCAAAGACAAAGGATATCTACACAAAACATCATAGGATGGCAACACATCATTGGATCATAATATGTGGCATAAAGCACCATGTTCAATTAGGGATTACAGCGGGGTGGGGGGAGAGTGGAGCGCGTAAAAGAGATGAGGATGGTGATGATGATGGTGATGTTGATGAAGACGATCACCACGGCGATGATTCCCCTCCCGATGGCACTCCAGCGCCACCGAGAGAGAGGAGGAGAGGTTCTCCCCCTTGTGCTTCCTCCTCCATGGCCTCCCCCCTAGATGGGAGAGGTTCTCCTTCTGGTCCTTGGCCTTCATGGCGATGATGGCCCCGCCGGGATCCTCCTACATGGCCTCCGGTGATGATGGCCCCCTCTGGCAGGGTGCCAGAGAGGGCCTAGATTGATTTCTCGTGGCTACAGAGGCTTGTGGCGGCGGAACTTCTGATCTAGGTTATTTTCCGGAGGTTTGGGCATTTATAGGAGAGGTTGGCGTCGAGAACAAGTTAGGGGGCCCCACGGGGAGTCCACGAGGCACAGGGGCGCGCCCTAGGGGGTGGGCGCACCCTCCACCCTCGTGGAGCCCATGGGCCTCCCTCCAGTAACTCTTCGTTCCAGTATTTTTTATATTTTCCAGAAAAATTCTCCGTTGATTTTCATCGCATTCCAAGAACTTTTATTTCTGCACAAAAACAACACCACAGTAGTTCTGCTGAAAACAGCGTCAGTCCGGGTTAGTTCTAATCAAATCATACCAAAATCATATAAAACTATTGCAAACATGGCATGAATACTTCATAAATTATACATTCGTGGGAGATGTATCAAGCCCCTCTCGGCTAGCGAGGTGGGACTAAACATCCCACCGCACTGCGCCAGTTCCAGCACATGACCTGACTAAAGGGTGGCATTGGTACCAGTTCGTAGCACCAATCGGGACCAATGCCCCCCTTTAGTCCCGGTTCGTGCCACCAACCGGGACCAAAGGTCTCTACTTCCCGCCCTTTGGGCTGCTGAAAAGAGACCTTTGGTCCCGGTTGGTGGCACCGGGACCAATGCCAGCCTTTAGTCCCGGTTGGTGTACGAACCGGGACCAATGCTCTGGGTATACAAGTAACAC
>NC_041392.1:676338522-676364643 GCF_002162155.2 Triticum dicoccoides
GCCCGCGTGCTGCCCCGACGTCGCCATTCATGCGCCGCCCCGACACAGCCGTCCACGCGCCGCCCCGACACCGTCGTCCGTGCCGCCCCGATGTTGATGCCCGCCCCGACACCGCCCAGACGCCGCCCGACGCCGCCGTCCGCGCACCGCCCCAACGCCGCCGCCCCGACGCCTCCTGTGTGAGCATCGGCCGCCATGCCCTACCCCGCCACCGTTGCCGCCGCCGCGTTGCCACCCCGCAACCGCCGCCGTTGCTTTTTTTATATATGCTTTTTTATATAATATTCTTTTTTTTATATGTATGTATGTTAGTATGTATGGAAAAGACAGGAAGAAGGAAGAAGAGGGAAGAAAAAGGAAGAAGGAAGAAGGAGAAGAAGGAAGAAGGGAAGAAAAAGAAGGAGAGGAAAAAGGGGGAAAAAGAGAAGAAGAGGAGAAAAAAATAAGAAGAGAAAGAAGGAGAAGAAGAAGAGAAGAAGAGGAGAGGAACAAAAGGAGAAAAAAATAAGAAGAGGAAGAAGAAGAAAAAAAGGAGAAGAAGAAGGAATAGAAAGAACAAAATCTATTTTTCCTTCTTCTCCTCTATTCCTTCTTCTTCTCCTATTTTTTTCTTCTTCTTCATCTTCTTATTTTTTTTCGGGAATGAGGGTGTCGAGGATCACCGATCAGTCGAGGGTCGGACATGACATGAGGGGGGACGTCGAACATGTGATGAGGGGGGGACGTCGGACATAACATGAGGGGGGACGTCGAACATGTGATGCGGGGGGACGTCGGACATGACATGAGGGGGGACGTCGGATATGACATGAGGAGGGACGTCGGAAATAAGAAAAATAGATTAAAATATCTATTTTTTTCTTCTTCCCCTCTATTCCTTCTTCTTCTCCTTTTTTTCTTCTTCTTCCTCCTCTTAATTTTTTCGGGAACGAGGGTGCCGAGGGTTCGAGGGGTCGAGGGTCGAGGAACGCCAAAGGGTCGAGGGTCGCGAGGGTTCGAGGGTCGAGGGTCCAGGATCGCCGAGGGGTCGAGATGTTGCCTGGTGTCAAAGTATTGAAGAAATCCATGGCTTCATCATTAGCCAGAAGTAACCGGGGCATGATGGTACGAAGTTGTGCAAAGTTGTTCTGCAACGGAGTCCCATATAGGATAATTCACCTTTTTGTACGAAGTTCTGCAAAGGCCTTCCAAATAGCGATATTCAGAAGGCTATTGTTGAACTTTGTACCAAAAAGTGAATTATCCTATCTGGGACTCCCTTCCAGAACAACTTTGCAAAACTTCGTACCATCATGCGCCTGTTACTTTCGCCTAATGATGAAGAAATGGTTTTGTTGAATCCGTTGACACTAGACAAATGTGACATGAGGGGGTCGAGGGTCGGGAAATAGGGTAGAGGGTCGTGGATCGCCGAGAGGTCGAGGGTCGAGGATCGCCGAGGGGTCGAGAGGTTGCCTAGTGTCAAAGTATTGAAGAAATCCATGGCTTGATCATTAGCCGGAAGTAACCGCAGCATGATGGTACGAAGTTGTGCAAACTTGTTCTGGAACGGAGTCCCGGATAGGATAATTCGCCTTTTGGTACGAAGTTCTGCAAAGGCCTTCCAAGTAGCGATATTCGGAAGGCTCTTGCTGAACTTTGTACCAAAAAGCGAATTATCCTATCTGGGACTCCGTTCCAGAACAACTTTGCACAACTTCGTACCATCATGTGCCTGTTACTTTCGACTAATGATGAAGACATGGTTTTGTTGAATCCTTTGATACTAGACAAATGTGACATGAGGGGGTCGAGGGTCGGGAAATAGGGTAGAGGGTCGTGGATCGCCGAGTGGTCGAGGGTCGAGGATTTAGATTTATCAAGAATGCCCCCATTATGGATGCGCACAAGTTGATCCAAACCCTAGAAGCACTGCCGAGGCCACCCAAATTTACCGAGTTAAAAGAGTGTTGTCGTCGAGGCCATCTCGAACCCTAGAAGCGTTGTCGAGGCCACCCCAAACCCTAGAGAAGCGTCGAGGCCACTAATATGATTCCTTGTTGTGATTAGCTAGCTAGGTCTACGTTTGCCATTAATATATCCATCTGTCATGTTTTGTATAATAATTGCCATTTTGTAATATTTGCAGAAACTATGGAGGACAGCCGAGACGAGGAAGCATAACAGGTGTTGGGGGACATAATGTTGGGGAACATAGTAATTTCAAAAAATTTCCTACGCACACGCAAGATCATGGTGATGCATAGCAACGAGAGGGGAGAGTGTGATCTATGTACCCTTGTAGATCGACAACGGAAGCGTTTGGTTGATGTAGTCGTACGTCTCCACGGCCCGACCGATCAAGCACCGAAACTACGGCGCCTCCGAGTTCTAGCACACGTTCAGCTCGATGACGATCCCCGGACTCCAATCCAGCAAAGTGTCAGGGAAGAGTTCCATCAGCACGACGGCGTGGTGACGATCTTGATGCACTACCGTTGCAGGGCTTCGCCTAAGCACCGCTACAATATTATCGAGGACTATCATGGAAGGGGGCACCGCACACGGCTAAGAATATGATCACGTGGATCAACTTGTGTGTCTAGGGATGCCCCTTCCCTCTGTATATAAAGGATCCAAGGGGGGGTGCGGCCGGCCCTAGTAGGAGGCGCGCAGGAGGAGTCCTACTCCTACCGGGAGTAGGACTCCCCTCCCTTTCCTTGTCCAAGTAGGAGAGGGGGAAGGAGAGAAGGAAAAGGGGGGGCGCCGCCCCTCCCTCCTTGTCCAATTTGGACTAGGGGGAGAGGGGGCGCGCGGCCTGCCCTGGCAGCCCCTCCTCTTCTCCACTTTAGGCCCATGAGGCCCATTAACCCCCCGGGGGGTTCTGGTAACCCCCCGGTGCTCCGGTTTTATCCGAAACTTCCCCGGAACACTTCCGGTGTCCGAATATAGCCGTCCAATATATCAATCTTTATGTCTCGACCATTTCGAGACTCCTCATTATGTCTGTGATCACATCCGGGACTCCGAACTAACTTCGGTACATCAAAACTCATAAACTCATAATATAACTGTCATCGAAACCTTAAGCGTGCGGACCCTACGGGTTCGAGAACAATGTAGACATGACCGAGACACGTCTCCGGTCAATAACCAATAGCGGAACCTGGATGCTCATATTGGCTCCTACATATTCTACGAAGATCTTTTATCGATCAGACCGCATAACAACATACGTTGTTCCCTTTGTCATCGGTATGTTACTTGCCCGAGATTCGATTGTCGGTATCCCATACCTAGTTCAATCTCGTTACCGGCAAGTCTCTTTACTCGTTTCGTAATACATCATCTCACAACTAACTCATTAGTTGCAATGCTTGCAAGGCTTATGTGATGTGCATTACCGAGAGGGTCCAGAGATACCTCTCCGACAATCGGAGTGACAAATCCTAATCTCGAAATACGCCAACCCAACATGTACCTTTGGAGACACCTGTAGAGCACCTTTATAATCACCAATTTACGTTGTGATGTTTGGTAGCACACAAAGTGTTCCTCCGGCAAACGGGAGTTGCATAATATCATAGTCATAGGAACATGTATAAGTCATGAAGAAAGCAATAGCAACATACTAAACGATCGGGTGCTAAGCTAATGGAATTGGTCATGTCAATCGGATCATTCACCTAATGATGTGATCTCGTTAATGAAATAACAACTCTTTGTCCATGGTTAGGAAACATAACCATCTTTGATAACGAGCTAGTCAAGTAGAGGCATACTAGTGACACTCTGTTTGTCTATGTATTCACACATGTATTAAGTTTCCAGTTAATACAATTCTAGCATGAATAATAAACATTTATCATGATATAAGGAAATAAATAATAACTTTATTATTGCCTCTAGGGCATATTTCCTTCAGTCTCCCACTTGCACTAGAGTCAATAATCTAGTTCACATCGCCATGTGATTGAACACCAATAGTTCACATCACCATGTGATTAACACCCATGGTTCACATCGTCATGTGACCAACACCCAAAGGGTTTTCTAGAGTCAATAATCTAGTTCACATTGCTATGTGATTAACACCCAAAGAGTACTAAGGTGTGATCATGTTTTGCTTGTGAGAGAAGTTTAGTCAACGGGTCTGCCACATTCAGATCCGTATGTATTTTGCAAATTTCTATGTCAACAATGCTCTGCACGGAGCTACTCTAGCTAATTGCTCCCACTTTCAATATGTATCTAGATTGAGACTTAGATTCATCTAGATTAGTGTCAAAACTTGCATCGGCGTAACCCTTTATGATGAACCTTTTTTCACTTCCATAATCGAGAAACATATCCTTATTCCACTAAGGATAATTTTGACCGTTGTCCTGTGATGTACTCCTAGATCACTATTGTACTCCCTTGCCAAACTCAGTGGTAGGGTATACAATAGATCTGGTACACAGCATGGCATACTTTATAGAACCTATGACCAAGGCATAGGGAATGACATTCATTCTCTTTCTATCTTCTGTCGTGGACGGGCTTTGAGTCTTACTCAATTTCACACCTTGTAACATAGGCAAGAAATTCTTTCTTTGACTGTTCCATTTTGAACTACTTCAAAATCTTGTCAAGGTATGTATTTATTGAAAAACCTTATCAAGCGTCTTGATCTATCTCTATAGATCTTGATGCTCAATATGTAAGCAGCTTCACCGAGGTCTTTCTTTGGAAAATTCCTTTCAAAAACTCCTTTATGCTTTGCAGAATAATTCTACATTATTTCCGATCAACAATATGGCATTCACATATACTTATCAGAAATGTTGTAGTGCTCCCACTCACTTTCTTGTAAATACAGGCTTCATCGCAAGTCTGTATAAAACTATATGCTTTGATCAACTTATCAAAGCGTATATTCCAACTCTGAGATGCTTGCACCAGTCCATAGATGGATCGCTGGAGCTTGCATATTTTGTTAGCACCTTTAGGATTGACAAAACCTTCTGGTTGTATCATATACAACTCTTCTTTAATAAATCTATTAAGGAATGCAGTTTTGTTTATCCATTTTCCAGATTTCATAAAATGTGGCAATTGCTAACATGATTCGGACAGACTTAAGCATAGATACGAGTGAGAAACTCTCATTGTAGTCAACACCTTGAACTTGTCGAAAACCTTTTGCGACAATTCTAGCTTTGTAGATAGTAACACTACTATCAGCGTCCGTCTTCCTCTTGAAGATCCATTTATTCTCAATTGCTTGCCAATCATCGGGCAAGTCAACCAGTGTCCATACTTTGTTCTCATACATGGATCCCATCTCAGATTTCATGGCTTCAAGCCATTGTGCGGAATCTGGGCTCACCATCGCTTCTTCATAGTTCGCAAGTTCGTCATGGTTTAGTAACATGACTTCCAGAACAGGATTACCATACCACTCTGGTGCGGATCTCACTCTGGTTTACCTACGAGATTCGGTAGTGACTTGATCTGAAGTTACATGATCATCATCATTAGCTTCCTTACTAATTGGTGTAGTAGTCACAAGAACAGATTTCTGTGATGAACTACTTTCCAATAAGGGAGCAGGTACAGTTACCTCATCAAGTTCTACTTTCCTCCTACTCACTTCTTTCGAGAGAAATTCCTTCTCTAGAAAGGATCTATTCAAAGCAACGAATATCTTGCCTTCGGATCTGTGATAGAAGGTGTACCCAACATTTTCTTTTTGGGTATCCTATGAAGACGCACTTCTCCAATTTGGGTTTGAGCTTATCAGGTTGAAACTTTTTCACATAAGCATTGCAACCTCAAACTTTAAGAAACGACAGCTTAGGTTTCTTGCCAAACCATAGTTCATACGGTGTCGTTTCAACGGATTTTAGATGGTGCCCTATTTAACGTGAATGCAGCTGTCTTTAATGCATAACCCCAAAACAATAGTGGTAGATTGGTAAGAGACATCATAGTTCGCACCATATCTGATAAAGTACGGTTACGACGTTCGGACACGCCATTATGCTGTGGTGTTCCAGGTGGCATGAGTAGTGAAACTATTTCACATTGTTTTTAACTGAAGGCCAAACTCGTAACTCAAATATTTTACTTCTGCGATCATATCGTAGAAACTTTTTTATTTTTGTTACAATGATTCTCCACTTCACTCTGAAATTCTTTGAACTTTTCAAATGTTTCAGACTTGTGTTTCATCAAGTAGATATACCCATATCTGCTCAAATCATCTGTGAAGGTCAAAAAATAATGATACCCGCCGTGAGCCTCAACACTCATTGGATCACATACATCAGTATGTATTATTTCCAATAAGTCAGTTGCTCGCTCCATTGTTCCGGAGAACGGAGTCTTAGTCATCTTGCCCATAAGGCATGGTTCGCAAGCATCAAGTGATTCATAATCAAGTGATTCCAAAATCCCATCAGGATGGAGTTTCTTCATGCGCTTTACACCAATATGACCTAAATGGCAGTGCCACAAATAAGTTGCACTATCATTATTAACTTTGCATCTTTTGGTTTCAATATTATGAATATGTGTATCACTACGATCGAGATCCAATGAACCATTTTCATTGGGTGTGTAACCATATAAGGTTTTATTCATCTAAACAGAACAACACTTATTCTCTAACTTAAATGAATAACCGTATTGCAATAAACATGATCAAATCATATTCATGCTCAACGCAAACACCAAATAACACTTATTTAGGTTTAACACTAATCCCTAAAGTATAGGGAGTGTGCGATGATGATCATATCAATCTTGGAACTACTTCCAACACACATCGTCACTTCACCCTTAACTAGTTTCTGTTCATTCTGCAACTCCCGTTTCGAGTTACTACTCTTAGCAACTGAACCAGTATCAAATACCGAGGGGTTTCAACAAACACTAGTAAAATACACATTAATAATCTGTATATCAAATATATCTTTGTTCACTTTGCCATCCTTCTTATCCGCCAAATACTTGGGGCAGTTCCGCTTCCAGTGACCAGTCCCTTTGCAGTAGAAGCACTTAGTCTCAGGCTTAGGACCAGACTTGGGCTTCTTCACTTGAGCAGCAACTTGCTTGTTGTTCTTCTTGAAGTTCCCCTTCTTCCCTTTGCCCTTTTATTGAAACTAGTGGTCTTGTCTACCATCAACACTTGATGCTCTTTCTTGATTTCTACCTTCATCGATTTCATCATCATGAAAAGCTCGGGAGTCGTTTTCGTCATCCCTTGCATACTATAGTTCATCACGAAGTTCTACTAACTTGGTGATGGTGACTAGAGAATTCTGTCAATCACTATCTTATCTGGAAGATTAACTCCCACTTGATTCAAGCGATTGTAGTACCCAGACAATCTGAGCACATGCTCACTAGTTGAGCGATTCTCCTCCATCTTTTGGCTATAGAACTTGTTGGAGACTTCATATCTCTCAACTCGGGTATTTTCTTGAAATATTAACTTCAACTCCTGGAACAACTCATATGGTCCATGACGTTCAAAACTTCTTTTGAAGTCCCGATTCTAAGCCGTTAAGCATGGTGCACTAAACTATTAAGTACTCATCATATTGAGCTAGCCAAACGTTCATAACGTCTGAATCTGCTCCTGCAATAGGTCTGTCACCTAGCGGTGCATCAAGGACATAATTCTTCTGTGCAGCAATGAGGATAAACCTCAGATCACGGATCCAATCCGCATTTTTGCTACTAGCATTTTTCAACACAATTTTCTCTAGGAGCATATCAAAATAAACACAGGGAAGCAACAACGCGGGCTATTGATCTACAACATGATTTGCAAAATACTACCATGACTAAGTTCATGATAAATTTAAGTTCAATTTAATCATATTACTTAAGAACTCCCACTTAGATAGACATCCCTCTAATCCTCTAAGTGATCACGTGATCCAAATCAACTAAACCATGTCCGATCATCACGTGAGATGGAGTAGTTTCATTGGTGAACATCACTATGTTGATCATATCTACTATATGATTCACGCTCGACCTTTCGGTCTCCGTGTTCCGAGGCCATATCTGTATATTCTTGGCTCGTCAAGTATAACCTGAGTATTCCGCGTGTGCAACTGTTTTGCACCCGTTGTATTTGAACGTAGAGCCTATCACACCCGATCATCACGTGGTGTCTCAGCACGAAGAACTTTCACAACAGTGCATACTCAGGGAGAACACTTCTTGATAATTAGTGAGAGATCATCTTATAATGCTACCGTCAATCAAAGCAAGATAAGACGCATAAAAGATAAACATCAGATGCAATCAATATAAGTGATATGATATGGCCATCATCATCTTGTGCTTGTGATCTCCATCTTCGAAGCATCGTCGTGATCACCATCATCACCGGCGCGACACCTTGATCTCCATCATAGCATCGTTGTCGTCTCGCCAATCTTATGCTTCCACGACTATCGCTAGCGCTTAGTGATAAAGTAAAGCATTACAGCGTGATTGCATTACATACAATAAAGCGACAACCATATGGCTCCTGCCAGTTGCCGATAACTCGGTTACAAAACATGATCATCTCATATAATAAAATTTAGCATCATGTCTTGACCATATCACATCACAACATGCTCTGCAAAAACAAGTTAGACATCCTCTACTTTGTTGTTGCAAGTTTTACGTGGCTGCTATGGGCTTAAGCAAGAACCAATCTTACCTACGCATCAAAACCACAACGATAGTTTGTCAAGTTGGTGTTGTTTTAACCTTCGCAAGGACCGGGCGTAGCCACACTCAGTTCAACTAAAGTTGGAGAAACTGTCACCCGCAAGCCACCTATGTGCAAAGCACGTCGGGAGAACCGGTCTCGCGTAAGCGTACGCGTAATGTCAGTCTGGGCCGCTTCGTCCAACAATACCGCCGAACCAAAGTATGACATGCTGGTAAGCAGTATGACTTATATCGCCCACAACTCACTTGTGTTCTACTCGTGCATATAACATCAACATATATAACCTAGGCTCGGATGCCACTGTTAGGGAACGTAGTAATTTCAAAAAAATTCGTACGCACACGCAAGATCATGGTGATGCATAGCAACGAGAGGGGAGAGTGTGATCTACGTACCCTTGTAGATCGACAACGGAAGCGTTTGGTTGATGTAGTCGTACGTGTCCACGGCCCGATCGATCAAGCACCGAAACTACGGCACCTCTGAGTTCTAGCACACGTTCAGCTCGATGATGATCCCCGGACTCCGATCCAGCAAAGTGTCGGGGAAGAGTTCCGTCAGCACAACAGCGTGGTGACGATCTTGATGCACTACCGTCGCAGGGCTTCGCCTAAGCACTGCTACAATATTATCGAGGACTATCGTGGAAGGGGGCACCGCACACGGCTAAGAATATGATCACGTGGATCAACTTGTGTGTCTAGGGGTGCCCCTTGCCTCCGTATATAAAGGATCCAAGGGGGGGTGCGGCCGGCCCTAGTAGGAGGCGCGCAGGAGGAGTCCTACTCCTACCGGGAGTAGGACTCCCCTCCCTTTCCTTGTCCAAGCAGGAGAGGGGGAAGGAGAGAAGGAAAAGGGGGGGCGCCCCTCCCTCCTTGTCCAATTCGGACTAGGGGGAGAGGGGGCGCGCGGCCTGCCCTGGCAGCCCTCCTCTTCTCCACTTTAGGCCCATGAGGCCCATTAACCCCCCGGGGGGTTCCGGTAACCCCCCCGGTGCTCTGATTTTATCCGAAACTTCCCCGGAACACTTCCGGTGTACGAATATAGCCGTCCAATATATCAATCTTTATGTCTCGACCATTTCGAGACTCCTCGTTATGTCCGTGATCACATCCGGGACTCCAAACTAACTTCGGTACATCAAAACTCATAAACTCATAATATAACTGTCATCGAAACCTTAAGCGTGCGGACCCTACGGGTTCGAGAACAATGTAGACATGACCGAGACACATCTCCGGTCAATAACCAATAGCAGAACCTAGATGCTCATATTGGCTCCTACATATTCTACAAAGATCTTTTATCGGTCAGACCGCATAACAACATACGTTGTTCCCTTTGTCATCGGTATGTTACTTGCCTGAGATTCGATCGTCGGTATCCCATACCTAGTTCAATCTCGTTACCGGCAAGTCTCTTTACTCGTTTCGTAATACATCATCTCGCAACTAACTCATTAGTTGCAATGCTTGCAAGGCTTATGTGATGTGCATTACCGAGAGGGCCCAGAGATACCTCTCCGACAATCGAAGTGACAAATCCTAATCTTGAAATACACCAACCCAACATGTACCTTTGGAGACACCTGTAGAGCACCTTTATAATCACCCATTTACGTTGTGACGTTTGGTAGCACACAAAGTGTTCCTCCAGCAAACGGGAGTTGCATAATCTCATAGTCATAGGAACATGTATAAGTCATGAAGAAAGCAATAGCAACATACTAAATGATCGGGTGCTAAGCTAATGGAATGGGTCATGTCAATCAGATCATTCACCTAATGATGTGATCCCGTTAATCAAATAACAACTCTTTGTCCATGGT
This sequence comes from Triticum dicoccoides, assembly GCF_002162155.2. Lineage (NCBI taxonomy): Eukaryota > Viridiplantae > Streptophyta > Magnoliopsida > Poales > Poaceae > Triticum > Triticum dicoccoides. Next base: position 676,349,055 of record NC_041392.1, read on the forward strand.
TAGGAAACATAACCATCTTTGATTAACGAGCTAGTCAAGTAGAGGCATACTAGTGACACTCTGTTTGTCTATGTATTCACACATGTATTAAGTTTCCGGTTAATACAATTCTAGCATGAATAATAAACATTTATCATGATATAAGGAAATAAATAATACTTTATTATTGCCTCTAGGGCATATTTCCTTCACATAATCGCAGCCAGAGCTGATGTGTTGTCGTATCTCAACGACACCAATGGTCTGGAAGGACAGGGTGAAGAAGTAGGCTACAGTGATGGAACAATGGAGGAGGAAGGACATGATTATGATGGCTCCGGTGACCGAATGCCGGTGGGAGAAGGACACCGTGATGATGGCTCCGGTGACCGAACGGAGTCCGGCCAGGTATATATATATTAATTAAGCTTGTACTGACTATAGCTAATTGATGCTTTAATTGTTTTGATATGTACACATATTAAATCGCTTCTTTCTTCTTTTCTAGCCCTCCGGATCGAGCCAAACTTCGGTAACGAGATGAGGCCCGAAGAAAAAGTTGCACCAGGATGAAAGGTTCACGATCACAGCAATCGCACGCGATGGCTAACCGATTGAACCCATCCGGACCAAGGAAGCATTTTCTGCTTAGTGCAGGGTTCTTGTTAGGGACATGATCCCGATCAGCATCCACCAATGGTATAAGCCTAAGAACGAAGACCCTGAGGTGTCTTATGTCAATGATAGGCAGAAAGATGATCTTTGGGCCGCGTTGAAGGCAAATTTCACCCTACCGCCAGAGGAGGATCCGGAGAAGCCAGTTAAAGAGCCATTGGTCAAATATCATGCTCTTAAGAAGATGGCAGATATATTCAGGAGGTGGAAGAATGAGCTGAAAACAAAGTTTGTCGACAAAGAAAAGACACCAAAATTCACTGGCCGGTTTGAGAAGATCAAAGATCACTAGGACGCTCTTGTGGCCCACAAGACATCGGACAAGAGTAAGAAGATGTCACCGATAAACAAGATAAATGCTGCGAAGAAGGAGCATCACCATCGCACGGGGTCAGGTGGCTACCTCAAAGCCCGGGCGTTGTGGGAGAAGGCTGAGAATGACCTGCTTGATAAAGGGGTCGAACCAGAGACATTGAACTAGCCAGACTGTTCAAGGACTTGGTTCTTCGGGGTTGGGGGAACCTTGGACCCTAAAATAGGGAAGTGCATTTGGACGAACGAGCAACTGCGAATACCCGTCATGAAGCTTCAGGAGTATATCGCCGCAGCGCAGGAAGGGATGTTCGTTCCCGACAAAGAGAACGACGAGCTCATAATGGCCCTCGGGAGTCTTGAGCACCCTGGACGGACACGAGGCACGCCAGGCTCCGTTTCGTGGAAGTCTGGATTTCTTGACGCAGGCGGTTACAAAGGCCAGGAGAGGAGGAGGAAAGTGGAGCAGACCCAACTGCAGGCGCTGCACGCAAGGGTAAAAGCGCTAGAGGAACGAGAAGCAGTTCACAACAAGCGACCTGCTGAAGCTACCCCCGAAGCTACCCCGCCATCTCAGCGGAGAAGTGGCATGGGTTCCACGGAGCTGCTTTAGGAGCCTGTCTTCACGACTCCTGCTAGCTACCCCGTGGATGCTATCACGGAGTCTCAACATTGCAACCTTATGACGCAATGGCAGAACTTCAAAGTCAAGGCGGCTGTCGGCTCTGTTGCACCTCCTGAACTAGGCACAACTTTTCACTGCCGGCCGATTCCAGAAGGATATGCAAGGGTGATGGTGGATGAAATAACAGAGGGACTTGAGGAGCTCGAGCTTGACCACTCTACCGGTGAAGGGGAGACTCAGCTGGGTTCTGCTCTGAAGACTCCATGCCTATGGCGAAAGGAGTTCATCAACCTTCCGAACTGGACGCCTCCGCCTCCTCCTCCTCCTCCTCCTCCGGCGAGTCAGGGCACTCCGCCTCCGCCTCCTCCTCCTCCTCCGGCGAGTCAGGGCACTCCGCCTCCTCCTCCGCCTCCTCCTCCGGCGAGTGATCAGGGCACTCCGCCTCCTTCTCCGGCGCGTGGCAGCACTCTGCCTCCTTCTCCACCTGAGCCGGCACATCCGAGCAGCCCACCTCCTCCTCCGCCTTGTCAGCAAGGGCGGAAGAGAGCCAACGCCGCTCCGGCGCGTCGTAGCAGTCTGCCTCCTTCTTCTCCGCCTCGTAAGCAATGAAAGAAGATAGCCGCAGCCGCTTCGTCTGCTCCGGTGTCTAGTAGTACAGCTAGAGGCGGGAGGCAATACAGATTTGGTCCATCTCTCAAGCCTCTAGAGAGGTTACCATACGAGATGACCAAGGAGGAAAATGCGAAGATCTGTGAAGCCAAGTGAGGGACTTCTTTGAAACGCAAAGAGCTAATAAACATCCACCTCCAGAGGAGAAGATAGATCCGGTGAAAGCAAAGTGCACTATCGAAAACCTGAAGAAACCACCACCGTCTCCGCCGAAAACCAACTATGAGCGCATTATTGAAAGGTCATATATCGAAGCGGAGCGGTCGGGAAGTACTTGAAGTGATCGAATGTTAGCAGAACGGCGAGCTGGGAAAAAAATTGCCCAGCTCGGTGAACAAGCGAACCAATCGTGCCCCCCGATCAAGGTGTCTAGCGATATCGTCGCTAATCATCCGAGGATTTTGCCCGGTACCAATCTTGGAGATTACCTGCCCGACGATGCACATTATGATACAATGGAGGTGGACGAACACAAATACCAGTACGGGAAGCCTCTCGTTAAAGATGGAACTACTCTAACAATGATGATGCGAAGATTCCATGATTGGTACATGAAAACCTGCAGAGAGTCTGGGGGAAGGATACTTTGACGCTGAGAGTTAAACAGGAGCACGACCTCTTTGGAATTGATCTGTTGTCTGTTCCATTTGAGGAGTTCTTCCAATTTTTCAATCAAAAGGCCCTCGATAAATTAACGGTCACTATCTACTATCTGTAAGTACTACTTCTGTCATTAAGTCTCTATATATAGCTCAGCTCTTTCATTGCATGTATATATAATTATCCTCACTATATTATGCAGATTGAAGATCGCCGGATGCAGAAAAGCAGAAATCTATGATATTGGGTTCATTAACACAAATCTCATAGATGAATTTATAGTTAAATTTCATGCCAAAGAAACCGAGGCCAACTTGCTCAAATCGTTGCTTCAAAAATCAAAACAAAGATAAAATACTCTTTCCTTACAACTTCAAGTGAGTGTTACTGTCTTGTGCATATTCGGTTTCCCTTATTACTCGAGGTTATAGTAATGTAATTGATGAGTTATGCATGTGTGGGCAGCTTCCACTATATTCTCCTAGAGATTAAGCTTGAGCAGGGACTAGTAACCGTCTTAGACTCGAGACGAAAAGATCCCGAGGACTATGCGGACATGACTAAAATGCTCATGAAGTAAGTTCAATCGATCATTACCGCACCATATCGGCAACTTTGTTCATCTCCTGATATCAAGTATTTGTTTTATTTGTCTCGCAGGGTTTGGAAAGTATTCACCGCACAAGCTCTGGGACTGCCAGGAGAGCTGCGATTTAAGTACCCGAAAGTAAGTACTACTAGCTAGCTAATTACACGCATCTCCCGTTGATTCTAGCTACTTTCATCAATGCCATTTATAATGCTCCATTATCAGTTTGATTGACCTCTATTTCTCGTAAAGTGCTTGTGGCAGGAACTCGGAAATGATTACTATGGATACTACGTTTGCGAGTTCATATACAACGCGACGGCCAAGAATAAGCGGGGCTACTCTAAAAGACAATATGAAGTGCGTAAGCAATAATATTCACAATTTCATTTTATTACCATCATTTGTGTTGAGTTTCATTCATATATATGTATTGCCCCCATTCTTCAAATTAGACGTGGCAGATGCGGGATGAACTCCTACCACAAGATCGCATGAAAGCAATTCAAGAGAAATTGGCGGGATTCTTTCTTGATCACGTCATTAATAAAGCCAGAGAATACCATGTGGAAGTTGAGTTCAGATATTAGGGGATTGTAAGAGATCTCATATTGTATATATGTAACCAGTAGTAGCGTCGGATAGATATATGAAAACTTGTTGTTCGACCAATCTCTCGGAGAAGAAGATGTCGATATCACTTCTCTCTGTATGCATGCATGTTCATGACGATCTTCTGTACTTAATGGTTTCCTTCATTTGCTTACTAGCTAGCGTGTCGAGTCCTCTCTATACGTATAGTACGTAGCGTCGACCAAGCACGAAGATAAGAGAGGACACTTCTCTCTATTAGCTAGCTAACACAATATATGAAACACCTAAATTAACCCTACAAAACCCCCTAATAAAACCCCCCAACCCCCCCCCCCACCCACCCATTTTAGAAAAAAAACCTAGCCCCCTGAAATGCTGACGCGTGGTAGCTTATTGGTCCCGGTTGGTGCCACCAACAGGGACAGAAGGCCCCCCTGCCAGGGCAAGCCGCAGCGGCCACGTGGAGCCCCATCTGTCCCGGTTCGTATAAGAACCGGGACTAAAGGTACTGGGATTTAGTACCGACCCTTTAGTCTCGGTTCCCGAACCAGGACAAATGAGCCTCACGAACCGGGACAAATGGGCATTTTTCTACTAGTGTGGACCTATGTCCTCAGAATCCGCTATTGTGACGACATTTGCTCCAGCCTCGGTGCGAAGCTCAGAAGGTAGTGCAGGAGTGGACGCAGATAACGGTCTGCGTTAGCGGCAACTAGAGGACGGTGGATCATGTGGTGGGTTTATGATTGACAGCTAGCATGTATAGTTTCCTTCTCCGACATCATTATTGAGTCGGGGTGCCAGATCTAAACTTTGATGACGTGCACGGGGTGCTTCCCGATCTAGATTCTTTTTAACAGGCATGGCCTCACCTTTGGTAAGTTGGGAGTTCTGAAAAGCCGCATATCAACAATGGAGTCATGCCGAGCTTGGTTGAAGAGGTGATCTGCCATATTTTCCTTCCGTGACTGTTGTGGTGCCATGGGCGGATGATGTGTGTTGGCATCAAGCTTACAGGGATTCGTTTGTCTTGATTGTAAATTTCCTTATTGGATAATGGTCCTTTGTGTAAAGAGTAGAGTTGTGCTGTCTTTTTTTTAGATCTGCCAGGTCGGTATTTAGGTGGCATGTAACTTTTTTTTCTTATTAAATGATCCAAATCTATTATCAAAGTTTACCATAAATACAAAGCATCTCAAACATAATAAAAATTATATCGAGATTCTGAGACCATCGAATGACCATTATCGCCGCCAAAACGAGTCGTTGGCGCACCGCTGTCGCCGTTTCCCTACTGGAGTCGGCTTGACCTAAATCATCGTACATGCGCCCCTAAGGACCAGCGCCCTGGAACCGTGATCGTCGCTGTTGAACCCTTAAATAGATTTGAAACATCTGGCACCACACGAAGAGAGACTACAGGAATCTACGCCGGACCTCCTATTTAATCATGCAAAAACAAAAAAATAATTCTAGTTAGTGTTTTATAAAATACTCCCATTGTAAAGAAATATAAATTATTTTCAAAAAAAGTATAAATTAAACGATCTTATATTTCTTTAGAGAAGGAGTAATTAACTTTGCACAGTTATAATCAAACTCCAATAAACTCGATACTCCCCAAAAATAGTCAATTTTCCTTGGGCAATTTGAGAAAATGCCACATCTTTCCTGGGACTTTGCTCCTATAGCACACCTTTCTTTTTATTGGATTGTATACCACACCTTTGACGAGCAGCTGGACAAAATAGCACAAAATGTATTTTCCCCCTTCTTTTGCACGTCCAGACACTCACCTATATTTGTTAGGACGAATTTGCCCTCAGCTTGTTTCCTGGTCATACGAGGTGATCACAGAAAGAAGCACGGCGCTGCCTCGTCGTGCGTACTCCCAGAGCTGCCGCGTCGTCGTGCCAGCTCCCCGGCGAGCCGCCGTCTCACCGTGCCTCCTTTCCCGCAACACCACCTTGCCGTTCCTCATCCCCCGCTTGCCGCCCGTACTAATGCAGCGCGTCTCCCGTCCAGACGTAGCTGCTCGTTGCAGTACTGGTTGGCTGGAGTTCTCACTGTACATGCTCTCTGCTCCATCAGTTGTACTCCCTCCGTTCCAAATTACTTGTCACAAATATGGATGTATCTAGATGTATTTTAGTTCTAGATACATCCATTTCTAAGACGAATAATTTGGAACGGAGGGAGTAGCTGCTCGTTGTTCTGGTTGCTAGCATTTGGCTAAAATACTAGTAAGACACACTAATAAATTTTTTACCTGTTGAAGGCTGTAGCAACTGTTGCAGATATGGATCCTTGTCCGTATGGATGTAACCAAAATTCAGATTGGGATTTAACATGTGGTGATATATAGTTCTGTTGATAGGGATATAATCAAAATTTCGACAGCATTTTCACCTAAAATGTTGACATGACCTCACTATATTTCTGTACCTCACATATAACAAGAATATATATCAATCCAGAATTAATAGATATAAATTTATATCTGACAAGTTGCATCAAGCTTTAAGTGAATAATCATCTCAGTACACACACGACAAAATCACAGACATTGAAGGACAAGAATTTAATCGAAAATCATAGACTTCTTAAAGAAGTGGCATCAACTTCGTGCAGATCACTAAACACATAACAAGATTACAAAATGGCATGCTACACTCTTTTTCTCTTCCTCGGCGTGAGCTTTTTTGCGGCCCTCACAACTACTTTTGGTGGAGAAGCGGGAGTCCCAGTTTCCATAGAAAGTTGCCTACATAATACATAAATTTGATGCATTTAAAAAATAAGACCAATGTTATACACAATTCAAGAAATAAATCAGATTTGTTTTCACCTCCTTGTGTTTGGAAGAGGGCTGCCTTGTAGGACAAACAATGAAGATGTACCTCCAAAAGGGTTACCAAGAGATGATTGACTACACAGAAAAGCTTTGTGTAAGATAAAGACATGCCACAATTGTAGAGATATTGAAGATAAGTGGGAAAAAAGTTACCTCCGCGTCATAGGTCGAGGGCTAGCTTGTGGGACACCCAATGGAGACATCCCTCCAAGAGGGCTTTCGAGGAGATGATTGACTACACAAAAAAACATTGTTCAAGATAAAAACATGCCACATTTGTAAAGATACTGAATATAAGGCAAAAAAAAACCTCCTAGTCATAGGGCGAGGGCTCGCTTGTGAGACAGCCAATGGAGACATCCCTCCAAGAGGGCTACAAAGAGATGATTGGCTGCACAATATGTAGTTTGAGAAAAAAATATGCCATGCTCACTTGAGAAATTGAAGAGAAGCTTTATTTCTTACCTCCTTGTAAGAGGACGACGAGGGCTGACTTGTTGGAGAGCATCTCCTGGGATTGTACATTCAACATCAATTTTGGTGTTTGGTTTTATCTTTCTAGGTTCCGGTTTCCTGCCAAGAAATCCAAACAATGTTACAAACTCGAGCATTACAAGAGAAAATATGAGTTAAGAAAATCTGAATCAATATAAATGACCTTTTCTTCACTCCATTAGTTGGGCATCCAGCTTGCCTATGTCCAAGTTGCTTACATTTCTTGCACCTGTTTTGACTTACTAATTGACCTTTTGGTGCTGGTTTCTTTTTATAATGTCCTCCTCCCTTTTCAAGGCAACTTTTAAATCTCAACTTTCTTTTTCTTCCCTTGGAACTTTTGGGGAGTGGTGCATGCAATACAAAGTCTAATTTAACATTAGGCCATTGTGATCGATCTGTGAGGGGCTCTACAACCCCCCTATACGCTGCCTTAAACCTTCCTAGAGAGTAGTACTCATGAAGATAATCTTCCATCTTCATGTTCCTTTTCCCAATCAAGAAAACAAGTGCATGTTCACACGGTTTACCTGTGTGCTGGTCCAATCTGGTTAACCTGCATACATAACAAATTTGTTAGTGTTTCTCAAATAATATGATGCTACCATAATCGAAATAATAGAAAAAGGTGAAATATTAAGCTATGTTAGTACCCTAGTCTTTGTCTTGTCAGCCATAATACGACATGTTATTTTTCATGGACAATCCTCAGCCATACAATGTGCCATCCACCTACTCTTGTCAGCTCTATGAGTCCCAAGGTTGAATTCTTTATTAATTGCCCATTGCCTCACAACTCTCCTGCAATCGATCATCGTTGGAAAGATTGAACCTTTCTCAACCTCAGGATGATCTTTGTCATAATACATTTCTATATCTTCAGGAACTTGGTCATCAACTGGTATAGCTCCCTCAGCCATTAACTCCTCATTAGCATGGCACACAACAAACGGAGCTGGATCATTTACTGGTTGAGCATCCTCAACCTCATCCTCAATTCCAAGTACCTCACACATGTTTTCCTGGGACATAGGAGCTATTATATCATCACCAATAGGAGTTATCTCAAGAGTAGACCAATCAATGACAACTCCACCATCAGATTGCACATATCTCTCATTATTACGAAGCACATTACAATTTATAGAATCGTCAACACATGATGCACTACTAGCATTTGACTGGTAATTGTCAGAACTTGAGCAAATGATGTTGTCTACTATCTCACTAGATGGGATATTTTCTAAACAAGATGATGCCGTAACCCCCTTTGCAATGTCCACAACTTGAGCTAGCACAAGCAATTCTTTCTCTTCCCATCTCTCAAGAAATGATGTGAGCAATTTCCAGTAGTTATCAATCCTCTCAACTGATTCAAAATGCTTGTCCTTGCACAAAATACGGACCTCCTGCGCATTCCCCCAAACAACTTTGGACCCAATGAGTTGTATCAGTTTTTCAACAGTAAAACGTTTCATGTTAACCTCAAACTCCACATCATGCTGAGAAACTTGATGCTCGCTGCCATCGTCAAGCTTTGCGACAAATCGAAGAACTCTAACAATTAGTTTATAAACGACAACGTGCAACTCCGCATCTTCTTCCCTACAAAATTACATGATTTTTCAAATAAAAGCAATGAGTAGGCATAAGTATTCGTCAATATGCAGTTAACAATTCACAAAACCCTTCAATTCAATTACTTAGGTTGATCGACTAACCGTTCCGGAGCTGCGCCCGGAGCTGCACCCTTTGGCTCCATCTTCGCGAACAACACGTTCTACTCGTACTTGTGAGAGTGCCCTACTTGTGAAGTTGCCCGCTAGTTCTCCTCCTCTTCCACCATAATCTCCATGGCCTGGGGTTCTTCAATACATAGGTCAGATCAAAAGAGAGACGGAGGAAGGGAGGGGGGGGAGAGAGCGAGAGGGAGGGAGAGAGGCAACCTGTTGGGGGCGGCGGCAGAAGGTATGTGAGTACAGGAAGCAGGACGAGGTGGCGGCGCGCCTGGAAGGAAGGAAGGGCGAGGCGTCAGTTCGGGGAAGGAGGCACGGCGAGGCGGCGGCTCGCCATGGCAGAGACACAGCGAGGCGGTGGCACTAGGAGGAGAACCGAGGCGGCGGCGGCGTTGCGAGGAGGATCGAGGCGGCGGCGGCGGCGCTGAGAGGACCGGGGCGGCGACGGCGCTGTGCTTCGTTCTATGTCTCGCGTCGATCGCTTCGTATGACCAGGAAACGAGCTGAGGGCAAATTCGTCCTGGCAAAAAGGAGGTGTGGGCCTGGACGTGGAAAAGAAGGAAAAAATCAATTTGTGGTATTTTGTCCAGCTATTGATGAAAGGTGTGGTATATAATCCAATAAAAAGAAAGGTGTGCTATAGGATCAAAGTGTCAGGAAAGATGTGGCATTTTCTCAAATTACTCATTTTCCTCATAGTAAAAAACATTATTTTTGTGAAAAAACATCTCCCAACTCCCAAGCTGGCACCACCGCACCTCGGCGAGACGGCGACCGTCTCCCTCGTGCCGTCGTCGTCGCCGGCGATGGCGTCCCAGCCACAGCCTCCATCCCATGAGCTCGACCTAGAGGCCTTCCTCCCATCGTCTCCCGCCTCCGACGACGCCGCCGACGCCGATCACCGCCGCGCCGTCGACGACCTGCTCCTCCTCCTCTCCTCGTCCTCGTCCGACTCCGACGACGAGCCAACCCGTACACCCAGCACCAACCACAAACCCCTGACCCGTATCAAAGCCCCGCCGCCGCCCGCTAAACCTTCCCCATCTCCCGTGCCATCGCCTTCCGCGGCCCCCGGGAGATCCACATCCGCATCGCCGTCGGCGGCGCTCTCCTCCCTCGCCTCGAGAACCTTTTCCAACGCCGCCGCCTCCTCGTCGAGGCCGCTCCCCTCGCTCTTCCGGGGTGTCCGCCCCAGCCCCAAACCCGGCGCCGCCCTCGCTGCCGCCGCCGCCGCATCCCGCGCTGTTCTCACCCCGCACGCCGCTGCAATTAGGTCGCGGCACACCGCTTCCGCGCCCATCGAGAAGCTCCTCGACCAAGCCTCCGAGGCAGAAGAAGTAGCTGACAAGGCCAGTGAGGAAGTGGTTGCTAGGGTCACCGTGGAAACTGTCCGCGGGGATGCGGTTGAAGAATTGGAAGAGGACAAGAAACACGGAGAAGTGGGGACTGAAGAGAATTCTGAGCCCTTAGAATCGGTGGGCGGAGGCAATGTCGATTCTGGTGCTGCGGAGAATTTCGATGTGCAGGAGCAACTTGGGAGTCAAATTGGGCTTGTTGATCAGGAAAATAGTGATGAGCAAATTAGAGATGGAAATTTGGTGGAATCTGTTGAGATTGTGGATCAGGATGGGTCAGTGTCCGATGAAAAGACTAGGACGGGCTAGAGGTTGAAGTTGAATGTTCTGACACTGATTTAGAAGAGCAAGCGGAATCTGAGGGGATCATCGATAGGGTGGTCGAAGAGAGGTTGGAGATGAGCAGGAGAAAATTGGATATTTGCCACTTTAAGCATCAGGCTTCTCAAAAATGCCACTCTCAAGATGGGCTTCTCAAAAATGCCACCCAGCTCATGGACATCTTGATTACTATGCCATTTCGCCCGTTTTCCTGTTTCTTCTTTAGTTTTTCCATTTACCTGCGCTTGAAAGGACAAGACTACCCCTAGATATGTACACGTACCTGATTGCGTCGTGTAGGCAGTCGACTTGTTGTGTTGCCCCTCACGCGCGCCACCAGCCTGAAAAACAGTTGATAACACCACGCGCAGGCGCAGAGCCGCAGATCGCCTACACACCGCCGCCGCCGCTGATCGCCTGGACGTCGCTGCCGTTGATATCCTTGACGCCGCAAATCGCCTATACACCGCCGCCGGCGCCACCGCTGATTGCCTGGACGTCGCCGCTGTTGATATCCTTGACGCCGCCGGGCTGCCGATCCCTGGGCGTCTCCGCGCTGCCTATCCATGGACGTCGCTGGCGCCAATCGCCTGGACGGGAACGCCACGCACCATGGTGCGGCAACGACAGCATGGAACCCAGTCCTCTGCACTGTATTTTGCTAAGCCTTTCTCTTGCTTTGTTCGCATGATCTTAATTTACAAAACTATACCGTGTATATCTGCAACTGCAAGTAGATATATCTAGATTATGCATCCAGTTTAAGCACTCTGCACGTGAGCTTGGCCTGGTGCGAGCAGTCGTATAAGATAAAGAATAATTATGAGTTGTTGTGGAACAGTATTAAGAGAATATCTAACGCATGGTGGCGAGCAGGTGAGGGCGAGGTACAGCTGCGATTAGGCGTGGCGTGGGTGACCGGCAAGAACGAGCTTCGGCGGCACGCGCAGGCGTCGCCGAGTTACAGGCTTACAGCAGCGAGCAATCGGACAGCATCGGAGCATCCCATGGGCGACCCAATCGAGCCACGCACAAACCAGATAAGGTTAGGAGAGACAAGGGCACTTTGGTCCTTTCAAGCGCAGATAAATGAAAAAACTAAAGAAAAAACAGGAAAACGGGGGAAATGGCATAGTAATCAAGATGTCCATGAGCTGGGTGGCATTTTTGAGAAGGCCATCTTGAGAGTGGTATTTTTGCGAAGCCCAATTTTTAAAGTGGCAAATGTCCAATTTTCTCGATGAGCAGGATGGCTGAAGAAAATGCGGAGGAAAGGCGAAAGGCACCAATGAAACAGTTGGAGCGGGCTGAGGAGCTTGAGAAGACGCAGGCCTCATTTGGGCAGCACTGGGACGAGGGAGCAGCGGCACAACCCATGCGCCTGGAGGGGATTGGGAAGGGCCAACCAGCTATTGGTTACATGCAGATCGAGGTGGACAACCCGATAACTCGTGCCATGGCTTCTCCATCTTTTAGACAGGAACATGGCTCTCCTCTGGTCTTAGCAGTACACAGGAGCTATATTGCGACGGGCATGTCCAATGGATCTGTTATCATTGTCCCAAGCAAATACTCCATCCATCAAGCTGATGATACAGATGCAAAGGTTAGTCATTGCCTCCTTAGTGCTGTTGTGCATATTGTCTGTTTGGTCAAATACTACATGGTTTATTGGCATGCTACAGATGTTGGACTTCAAGATGTTTCAGTATTAATTATGTGGTATGGATTTGAAGATGATTCATTAGAGTACCAAACTTCGATACAAACATGGCATTTTGCATTTAGGTAGAACTTCAAAAGCATACAAAATCTTAGATTTGGGGCAGAAACTAGAAGTACAATAAGGTGCTCACCAGGAATCTGCTAAAGTGACCCATTTGCATCTGAACCCTATTAACATGGCAGAAATTACAATTGCTGCAGTGCTATGCATCAGTGACAGTAACCCTTGGAATAAATCTGCACAATAGCTTGTTATTTTCGTCAATCCATCAGATTGTATAATAGGGAATAAAGAAGAGAACACTGCATGCAGCACAGAATAAAAAAAACTCATCTGAACGAATGCAGTACATTGGTATTGCCAGCAGGACTTACACATAACCCTGTCAGATATGCGCATTTTATGGTGTTGCCAGAAGTTGACCCTGTGCGGTTTATGTACACACTAAAAAAATTGTGGGGTCTGTTCCTTGTTCTCATAATTACATCTAAAGTTCACTAAGGTAAGGCTGTGGAGTGTAGGCCAAGCAGTACCACATCCTCCATAGTGAGGCCACTTATAGTCTTAGCAGTTGTTGGCAACAAAAGAAGATAAGGGTTACCTTGGTACTTCTATTAAATGGCTCAGTACTCAAGTATTCGTATATTTAAAGCAACCATCCTTTTGTGCCAGAATCTAATTACACCAACTTCGATTGATTTAACATAATTTCTATTGCAAAAGCTGTTTGATTGTATTACGTTTAAGTAAGCACAACCAATGCCTCGAAGATGATTATGATACATCTCTATGTTCTTTTAAGGACAAGGAACCGGAAGAAACTGTTTTTTTATATGTTTAGCTCGCCCAAATCATCAAGGCATTTTTAACTCTTTGTTCTACAGTTCCTCAATCTCTGCACAATTGACCCTTGTTTCCTCTTCTCTTGCTTGCTCGTCGAAAATTATTGTTTTTCCAAGATAGTGCATGAACTTGAAAAGTATCTTCTGGATTGGTGCTTACTGCACATTTCATGTGTTTGCCAGTCATATAAGAACTCAGTGGCTACACATATAGCTATTAATCTTATAAGCCAGTAACCAGTTGCTATCAAAAAATCTTGTTGGATGAACCCTGGAAAGTAGAAAAACTGTAATACCGGTTATGGTTTGAAATGAGGACAGCTGTCCTAGATTAGTGGTTCTGAAGTCATGAGAATTCTATGTCACTTTGACTTTTAGGTCTATAAAGACTGCTTTTATAATTTCAGATGTTGTTCTTTTGGAACCAAGGTGTGAAAACTCAATCACCAGTGACGGCCATGTGCTTTAACCCGCAAGGGGATCTTCTGCTAGTAGGATATGGTGATGGTCATATGACAATTTGGGATATACAGAAGGCTACTGCAGCAAAAGTCATATATGGTGAGCATACAGGAGCTGTAGTGCATGTTTGTTTTATCTGCCAATCTAAAGCCATCACTGGTGATTCAAAAGGGCTTGTTCTTCTGCACACATTCTCGATTATCCCTGTCATTAATCGCTTGACTGTCAAGGGAACCCAGGTATGTAGAAACATTATTTTGTCCATTGTGCACATTATTAGCCCACTCGATCCCCTGTTAAATATATGTCTGCTCTGACAAAACTTAACTACACTTTGCCAGCACCTTTTTGATGGACATACTGGAATCGTGCTCTCAGCCTGCCCTCTTCTAGCGGATGAATCCTTTGGTTCTGGCGACTCATCTATGCAAGGCAGCCTAACAACTTCCTCGAGTGGTGGTCTTGGGAGCATGATGGGAGGTGTAGTTGGAGTAGATTCTGGATGGAAGTTTTTCAATGAAGGTTCTTCTCCAATGGAGGATGGTGTTACAGTCATGTTCATTATGCATCAACATGCTCTTGTGGTATGGGTGATATATTTTACTATCTGTTATGCTGTGAACTCATAATTGTGGTAACTCTTGTACTGCTTGATGATGTTCTGTGGTTCTCCTGCTAGGTTAGACTCTGCACCAACAGTGACCACGTTGACCATATTGAGACCTTCTCTAGACCAGAAGGAGCACGAGAAGGGTCAATTGCTTATGCTGCATGGAAATACACATCATCCTCGAGTGATTCATCGCCAATTGGTAAGATTAGACCTCCTTAGACATTGACAATGATTGGTAGTTCCTTATATTGGTAAATTGTAGTTTCTTGGGCTAAATATGACAACACTATATAGATGAAGAGCCAGTATCTTGGCTTGCGCTTGTCTGGGACCGTCAAGTGCAAGTGGCAAAATTTGTTAAATCAAAGGTGATCAAACACAAGGACTGGAATCTTGATAGTGCCGCCGTGGGTGTTGCTTGGTTAAATGATCAGGCATGCAAAAGCCTCCCCTTTTGGTTACTCATTTAGTTTATGTTCTTTTCCCAGTTGTAAAATCAAGTAACTCTTTTTTTTTTCATCCAGATGTTAGCTGTCCTCAACTTGAGAGGGCAGCTCTGCCTGTTCTCAAAAGATGGCAGTGAGCTTCGCAGGACTATCTTTATTCTTGATGGTTTAGTCTTCGATGACAGCATAGTGTACCATACACATTTTTCTAACAGGTTTGGTAACCCTGAGAGGCATTTTAACAACTCGGTAGCAGTAAGAGGTGCTACATTATATATTCTTGGCCCAAGCTTTCTTACAGTTGCACGACTTCTTCCATGGAAAGAGTGGATTGAAGCGCTAAAGAGGGCTGGTGATTGGATGGGTGCAATGGACATGGCAATGAAGCTTTATGACACTCATAGGAACTACAACCTTTCCATTTTGCTAAACTCTGATGTTTATTTTGTTCATGCCTGAAGTTGACGCAATCCTCCCTTCCATGCTTAAAACAACTTTCTTTAGATCATTCGTTGTTACATCCTGTGTTCCTCCTTAATTTTTCTCTACAAGAATGCAAAGGAAGATAGTTTCCTCTTTCCATTCTAAGTTGCAGGAATTATGTAAATCTCTTTTGGTGGTTGCTTTATGGGTTCTAGTTGTGTATCCAGGCATTTTTTTTTTCCTTCCTTCTGTTGCTTTGACTCTATTTAAAAA
>NC_041392.1:676364994-676374064 GCF_002162155.2 Triticum dicoccoides
CTTGCGCAGGGTCCAGGGAAGGGTCCGACCACTTTGCTTTGACTCTATTTAATTTGGAATAATTTTACTTGCACTTTTGAAGATTCCACAGCCTTCTTGAAGGAAGATTTCAGAGGATATTTACATTAATTTTCATGTGGAATAGTATAAGAAATGTATTGCATATGTCAAGTTGTCTGTTTGCTGATAAGATTGTGCGAGCATATGTTTCTGATATTAAATTGCTTTTATAACTTAAAAAGGCTGACATGACATGAATAACAGGTATTTTTCTGGAGGTACTAGAGCCATATATATTGAAAGATATGCTTGGTTCTTTACCACCCGAGGTGAGTACCACTGATGGTTTTGTAGTGTTAGTACATAAATTTGCAAATCATGCAATCGACATATACACTTCAACAGTTATACATTTATGCCAATTTGATTTGTAGATCATGCAAGCTCTAGTAGAGCATTATAGTGGCAAAGGATGGTTGCAGCGAGTCGAACAATGCATTCTTCATATGGATATTTCATCACTGGATTTTAATCAGGTTTGCATAAAACTTGTATCCAACTAGCGTAAGAAGTACATCTGTAGATCTTTCTCAGACATGTTTGATGTTTCATTGTCTACATTCATTGACCAAGAAAAAAAAATCTTTTTCAGTTTCTTCTGGTACTGTTTTTTGTAGTTTGGACTAGTGTGTTCCACAATTATGCATCCACATGATATTGTTGTACTTGTTCTGTATGCAGGTAGTCAGACTGTGTCGTGAGCATGGGTTATATGGTGCTCTAATATATTTATTTAACCAAGGCTTGAGTGATTTCCGTACACCTCTAGAGGAACTTCTATTTGTTATCCAGAACGCTACTAGAAAAGATGCTACTTGGTATGTCATACTCTTGCCAGAAGGAGTTGAATTAAACTTGCCCATAATCACCTTGCTCATAGATGAGAGAATAGTACACATTATGTTCTCAAGTTATTGATATGTGATTGTTATGTTATTCTGAAGTTCCTGATTGAATAACTGTTCTTGTAAATTGATTAATCAGAATTTAATAATTTTCTTAGCATTAGTTACTTGGCTATCAATGCAATTTACATGAATCTTCATTCGAAATGCATCTTTATGTTTTCCCCGGGATTTCTCTATGACATGCATGAGTGTGAACAAAAATGTTGATACTAAGCAAGGAAGTTCCCATGCTTTCAAAGGAAGTAGGCAAGAACCACATTAGTACTTGGTTAGAGTTGCTTGATTTGGTTTGATATTGCTCGTGGGCTAGTTCTGTATATGCAACTGGTATTTCTTTTGGAATATTATACTAGTGCTATACAGAAGGCGAGTTTCTTACCATATTTTCACTTTAACAGCTACAGAATGCTTGTTTATCTGAAGTATTGCTTCCAGGGCCTAGCATTTCCTCCAGGTTAGTAGATTTACCATTCACGGTATCTTTTTTACTATTTCGTTAATTCTATGCGAGTTTAGTGTTGACCGTAGACTATGTTTTTCCTGTGCTGTTGGGCTTTTGGTGGGCCTAGAACCTTGTAAATTATGAAGTGTGTTAGTAAAACTATATTCTTAAATTGTGATTTTCTAAAATTGAAGAGTTCAGATTTACCATAAGATGCTTGGTGTTGTGTCAGCTTGACGAGACCACATCTGCATACTTACTTCCAGCAGGATTATGTTCAGAAACAGGAATAATGAACTTGCTGTATAGGATGCTCTTATAGGACAATTCAATTCCATGATATGTTATCACATGATCTACTTTTTGCAGGGCATGGGATAATTCCCCGAGCGCAGCTTCATTCAGTGAGAAAAGAACTTCTGCAATTCATGCTTGAAGAGTCTAAAATGCACACTTCTGAAGTATTTAAGGGTTTCAGTTCTTCTTCCGGAAAATGCCCAAACATATGCTATCTACTATGGATGGATACGGAAGCTACTCTGGAAGTTGTCAAGTGTGCTTTTGCACAAGAGAATTTTGAATCTACTTCTAGTACTCCTGATGCACCTGTGTCCAAGGATGAAGATGATACCAATATTGAATGAGAGAGTCAAAATATCTTATTACAAGGTGTAGTCGACACCATCATTCATATTGTTGGTTTGGAAAACGAGGCAATCCATTCCATTGTTGTGGGTACTGCTGAGTCAGAGGAATCAGAACTTTGGCCTACAGTGAATGATTTTGGTTATATAATTGAATTTGTGTCCTTTTTTATTTCCAATAAAAGGGCAAAGTCATCTCAAAGAGTTCTTAACACATTCTTAAATACCTCACGTCATCCAGTACTCCATCATATGATGATAAAAAGATGCCAACGCAGAAAGAAGTTCTTCAGCTCTTCAATGTGGTTCCACAAACTGACTGGAATTATGATTATGTGTTGCATCTTTGTTTAGATGCCCATTTTCATCAGGTTTGTCACCACTTACCTTTAAAAATTCACCTTTATAATATAGCACTGCTGCTCAAAAAGGCCTTTCAGCCTATAACTGTAAATGTTATTGTTAGTATACAGGCATGTGGCAGGATATATGCAGCCAGAAATCAAAATTTGTCTGCTTTGGATAGTTACATGAAGGATATAGTGGAACCATACCATGCTTTTATCTTCATCAACAAAAAGTTATTTCAGTTGGCAGGCGATGAAGCTTTGTCTTTTCGTTCTATAGTAATATCTCGTTTTGCCGAGCTAGTCAATCTAAGCAGGTGAGATTGCTGATTAATGTTTTAACTAGCATATACTCCCTCCATCCGGAAATACTTGTCGGAGAAATGCATAAAAATGAATGTATCTAGAACTAAAATACATCTAGATACATCCATTCCTCCGACAAGTATTTCCGGACGGAGGGAGTATATATTCTCCCCCTTCAGTTTTTTGCTTGTTGGTTTGTCTTTTACTGAATATGCTCAATTTCTCTCCTGTCACTTCATTTTTTAGGGAGTGCGCATTTGTCTTGTTCCTTGATCATTTTCAAAATCAGATCCAGCAAATATTATCAAAGCTTCCTTCTGACAGCCGCAGCCATTTTCTTTTCTTGAAAACTGCAATGGAAGTACACTTGTCAGGCAAACTTGACTTCAGCGCACTAACTAGCAATGAAATTGTTGAACGCCTGTACTTCTCTGGTGAACTCGAAGATTATCTGCAGAGATTATCAAATTTCCCAAAGTTTGACTGCAATCTTGTTTGTATGATTGATGAGTTATTTGAGCCTTATCTGAAGGTATGCTTATCGAGATATTCAACATTACTATATTTGATATGGAGCCTTTTAAGCATAATGATATACCTTTGGGCGGAGCCTTTAGCCATCAGTGTAGACTGTAGTAGAGCCTTTGACTGCTATACCACTATATTGGCACAAAAAGTTGCACTGAGAGAACAATCTATTGGCAAATGGTAGCACAGTGATTTGCCATAAGCGTTATATAGAATCAAGAGGCAGTATGTGCTTTGCAAATATGACACCAGCATCAGCTGCTTTTTACTTTTTGGAGCTTTGCAATTCGATTTTATTATATTTTAAACTGCTGTGCATGAAATGAATACTTTTCAGTTTCTTTATTCGACAATTTTGTGAAGAGATGCATTATTGATTTTACTAATAATAGTGAATAACCTAAAACTCAGAAGTTACATTATGTAATTTGTTAGGTTCAAGTATTTTAGTGGCAGCACATGTTATGTGAGATCATCATCCTTTTTTGTTAATCAAATGCACTTTTGTTGCACAGCTTCTGTGTCAGCATGAACCAAGGTCAGTCCTGAAGTTTCTGGAGACTTTTGATAGCTACAGATTGGAAGGGTGTTTGCAGTTATGTCTAGATTATGGAGTTACAGATGCTGCTGCATTTCTGCAAGAGAGGGCTGGTGATGCTCAGAGTGCACTGGCACTTGTTCTAGCTGGACTAGATGAGAAAATTAGCCAGTTTATCACTTCAGTGGAGAATGCATTTTCTCAGATATCCTCAAAGGGTAGCTCTGAAATTGAGCAACCAGCCATTGTTCTAAAAACGAATGAGGTTCTTTTTCTCGTACCTATTGAAATACTAACCAAGATTTGTATCGTCTATTGCATAATTGGTAACATGTTTGATGTTCTCATTAAGGCTCATCCGGTGCTTGGTGCGTTACGTTCCTCCATTGGATTGTGTCAAAGGAATTCACAGTACTCAGACCCAGAGAAGTCCCAATCACTTTGGTTTCAACTGCTTGACTCGTAAGTTGTGCTAAGATATACATATACACTTTCTTACAAAGGAGAACATTTCTCACTGCACTGTATTGGCACTTTGTCCTATTATTTGGATCTATAACTAGAATTTTGATAGTCATTGCTGGTTTCTGTTAGTAGTGATTTGTTATTTAGCAGATGTGATATTGTTCTCTTCACTAGTAATACAGCATGGGCATGCTTTGCAAAGATGCACCGTTCAACACCTAAAGGCACCATCTCTATTGCTCATTGGGCGGGCACTTGTAGGAGGCCACAGGAGCTGGGCGGGGACAAATGAGAATATAACATAGGATCAGTTAAACCTTACTCAACTGATAATTAACTCTCCCGGAACTCTTCTAACTAATGCAGTTATGACGTAGTTTGCAGGGTTCCAATTTGATACTAGTCTGATCGCATGGATGGTTAAGAACATTTGGATCCCACCAAACTTGTACCTTATATAGTTCTATGGATTGTTGCTAGGGATATATGATCCTAAAATGTGCTGGCTGCTGATCTTATGCCATTTTGGAAACTAATAGTGTTCAGTTGTCTCAAGGGAGGCTTATTGTCAAATACTAGTAAAAGATGATTACCTGTATTGTCAGATCTAAGTATGGAGGTTAAATTTAAAACCACATAGGTGGGAGGGTTGATGATGATGCAAATCTGTGTTGACCACACTCTCCCTAAGACTAATCTATCTTAATGAAAATGACAGGCAACAGTCGTTGCTTGTTCTTGAAAAAAAGAGACTAATCTATCTGTGAATGAAACTGTAGCAATATCGCAATCGATGCCTTTCTCCATGGTTGAGATTTTAGACAGGGATCCAGCAGGCAAAGGCAATTCTTGAAATATTATGTCATGATAAATTAATTCATTAGATTTATGACATGCTATATAGAAATCTATGATCAACATATAGGCTATAGCTCTCAAGTAGTGTAAAGTATTTTTCGTACTTTTAGCTTGTTGAGATATATCAGAGATCAACATATAGGCTATAGCGTCAAGTAATGTCGTTATGTTGTTGATGCAGTTTCTCAGAACCACTGAAAAAGTTGTATGGAAGCAAGGATGTAAATGGAAAAGGTTGTTGGTCTGAACGGGAGGAAACAACAAACGGACATCCAACAGGCAAAGGATTCTCACAACAGATGGT
This sequence comes from Triticum dicoccoides, assembly GCF_002162155.2. NCBI lineage: Eukaryota > Viridiplantae > Streptophyta > Magnoliopsida > Poales > Poaceae > Triticum > Triticum dicoccoides. Next base: position 676,370,395 of record NC_041392.1, read on the forward strand.
GACAGCTTATCAAAGGTGTTTGAATACTCTGCGGATAGTATTCTCACAATTCGTTGGAGAGATAATTGAGGCAATGGCTGGGTATATACCCCTACTAGCAATTATGTCAAAGCTTTTATCTGACAATGGGAGTCAAGAATTTGGTGATTTTAAACTTGTCATACATAGAATGCTGTCTATGTATCTTCATCAAAAAAGAATACTGGTACGCATTGAATTTCGTTCGTTTGCCATTTACTTCATAAGTATATCACACACGAAATTTGATGAAAACATCACCTTTTTGGTTATTTTCTTCTGTATTTTATCTAATAGTAAAAAATCAAGCTCCTCTGATACCTCGCTTATTTGCAGGAAACAGCTAAGTCTGTTATCGAGGATGATTCGTTCTATACCTTGAGCTCATTAAAGAGAGGGGTTTGTCATGGATTTGCTCCACATACTTTTGTCTGTTGTGTATGCAACTTCTCACTTTCCAAAGAAGGTGTTTCAGCAGTTCGAGTGTTCAGTTGTGGACATGCAACACATCTTCACTGTGAGTCTGAACAAAGCAAATCATCCAGTGAGGATTTTCAAGACGGATGTCCAGTTTGTTTCTCGGCGAGTGACACACAAGCCCGGAACAGATCACCTGCAATATCTGAGAATGGGCTACCCAGGTACCCCATGGTTGAAAATGAAGTACCATATGGCATCCATCGTAATCACGAGACAGATCATGTTGAGAGATCTCGCAGGCTTCAGCAGATGTCACGGGTAGGAATATTTTGAGATATTTTTTTCTGCTAGTATAATAAATTTCTCTGTTGTGACTAGACGCTTGCCCAAAACTTGACTAGTGTGACATTTGAAAGCCCTCATCCAATTATTGATTGTGCTATCTCTCTTGTATTGAATATGATATTATATCCCTGTTTTAGTCCTCTAAGATGTTATTATGGGACGGAGGGAGTAGATATTATATCAGCTGTGTACTTGGTTATGCTATTAATCTCTTGTATAGGGTCTTTGTTGCTTATTTGCCTACGTATGTGCACATATTATATTGGCCTTTGGTCAGTGATATTGAACTTAAGTGGTCATGCATTCCAATACTTCAAATTTAGTGAACAATATATCTCAGTTAGTTTCTAGTTTCTCAATGATGATAAAATGGATATGGCCTATACTCTGTATTTCTATAGTACGTAGTTGTTAAAGTTTTTGCCATGATATTTCCTTTTGCAGTTTGAAATACTGAAAAATCTCCAGAAAGCTCAGAAGTCTTCATATTTAAACTGTACCTCCGTTTGAACTTTCTCCGCCAGCCATATATCATGAGAAGGTACATAAGAGAGAGTTTGGTAGGACAATCCAGCAGATATTAAGTTCGAAGTGAAAAACCACATATGGCACATGAAGGAGAAAAAGTTGAGTGGGAGAATCCATCAGACATTTGGTTAGAAGTGAAAAACCACGGAAAATATGGCACACGAAGGAGCAGAACCAAAGAAATCAGGGGATTGGCTTCCGCCAGAGTTGAGCATAATCGGTAACTCTCGAATTTTCTCGATCAACTGAATAAACAAGAGCATCATAATATTGATCTAATCTTGGACTCTTATGTCTATTTACCTTTTAAAATCTTATATGCAGGTTCTGACAAGAATCAAGTGCGGTAGACTATGCAATGGTGAAAAGGTGCAAACACCTGAGAAATCTGCTTTGTCCATTCATGTAATGACCTCAAAGGTCTACTGCTGCTCCGACTGCCAGAGCAAGGAAAACAAATTGAGATGTAATTCGTGATAAAGGAGGGAACTACATGCAATGAAGTTCTTGATATGGTTCAAGATGTACTATCAGCAGAGGCTACGGCTGTGAAACATGGCTTCCTCCTAGCTCAATCCTTGGTATCATAATTGAAGTCAGTTTGGATAACTTGGAGGTTCTAGCTCGGCCCCTGGAATCGCTTCAGCAATTTTCCATGACATTTATTCCTGGGAAAATGATTTTGCGAAGGTGCAATATGATCACTCCAATATGGAACTTCAAAACTCTTCGTTCTGGCTTGATGAGCCACCCCTCTATTGTACCCCTTTTAATTAATGATATAACACTGCTTTCTACTGTATTAATTTATAGAGGTAATTTACGAGGTTAAAAAACCATGCGGTAGACTATGGTGGAATTATGAGTCCTGCAATTATATAGAAATTACTTGAAATTATTGAAATCATACATGTATTTGTGTATGTAATTACTTTACATATTTAGTATGGAAATCATACTTTTTTCTTGCGGGGAGTATGGAATTAATACTTGATGAGATGTACTTAAGAATATACTTTCTTCGTAAACAAATGTAAGATGTTTTAGGTCACTTTGTATTTATACTGAAAAGACTATCTCAGGTACATTGATAATTGGAAGGAAAAAAATGTAAGACGTTTTAGGTCACTTTGTATTTATACCGAAAAGACTATCCGGATTCTACTGGAAGGGAAGGTCATGAATTAGGTTACAACCTTGAAAGGGACTAGGTCGTGGATTTAAAGTTACGACCCTAATGGCAACTTGCATGATTAATGAATTTATACATGGTCATGGCATTGCTCACAAGTGCGTGTTTCAATGAATCTGTTAACGGAATTTAACTATGTGACATTTGCCCATTGGATATGTGACATTTGCCCATTGGATGTTGATAACCTTGTTAGCTGAATTTTGAATCTGTAGCAACCCTCTCACTAGTTCCTGGTGCTGCACCAAGCAAGACTCCCTAGAAGGAAATTAAGCATTTATTAGGACTGATGGGAGTCTAGCTGGAAAAATAATTCTGTTGAAGGACCATGGTTATGGTAGAAGAATGATTATGTTGGAGGTCGCAGCAGGGTGATTTTTGTTCTCTCTTTTTTCCACCGGTTTGGGGAAGGTTCTAGAAGCTTTTTAGTCCGTGTTTTTGTTATTTGTTTCGTTCTTCTAAGCGTTTCACTGCATGTTTTACCGAATTTTCTTTCAGGCGCTGCTACGCATCGGTTAGTGGATCTTTTAAAAGATCCACCGCCTTGCGAGCCATCGGATCTGGCTGATTGAGTGGCTGAACGCCACTCTCAACCATTGCAACACAAGTCGTATTGCAGAAATTTTCTGCAACACGGGTCATGTTGCGAAATTGTTTGCAACACAGGTCAAGTTGCAGATTTTTTTGCAACAAGAGGTTTTGTTATAGTTTTTTTGCAACAGAGGTCTTGTTGCAAGTTAATTATTTTTGCAACAAAAATTTTCTTACAATTTTCTTTCCAACAGATGCCCGGTTTCAATTTTTTTACAGCACGCGTCTTGTAACAGATTAGTTTTGCAACTGAGATCTTGTTGTAGGATTATTCGATCACTTTGAGATTCGCAACAACACCATTGTTGCATAATGGGTGCCTGCAATTGCCTCCATGCTGCAGGAGCAACTGCTGCGGTGCCAGGCCTTAGGGCCTGCACGCGGGAACTGCAGGAGCGGGTGTCAAGGGGGAGGAAAGAAGTGCTCACCGGCTGGCGAGAGGCGGCAACGCGCCCCCTCCCCGTACGAGCTTGGGCACATAACCCACCACCAAGCGACCTAGAGAGGGACAGAGGGGTTGTGAGGTTAGAGGGAGAGGGAGGAGAGAGGAAGAGGAGGAGATGAGGAATAAGAAGA
>NC_041392.1:676374455-676380571 GCF_002162155.2 Triticum dicoccoides
TCGGGATCCAACGGCAGAGACGAATGAGTAGAAAGAGGATAAGGTGTGAGGGATGCGGTGTAGATTTTATAGGAACACTAAACGTGGCTGTTGCAAACAACCTGGTGATGGTCCCACGTGTGGACGCGGGGCGCGCAATGGAGGCAGCAGACGCACCATTATTATCAGTCGGCTGAGGGGAATCATCTCCCTTTTCTTTCTGGTCTTTTTTATTTAATGTTCCTTTTTTATATTCTTGAACATTTTAAAAATTAAGGAATGTTTTTAAATACCCAAAAGATTCTTGAACTTTTTAAAAATTAAATATTTTAAGATTGATTTAAATTGAAACATTTTTAATGCTTCTAGTACTTCATGTTTTTATACTGCATGTTTTACCGGTTTTTTATTTCCTGATCATTTTTTACATTCTTTAACATTTTTAAAATTAAGGAACGTTTTTAAATTTGTGAACATTTTTAAATTCCAAAAAATCTAAAATTCTTTAATTTTATTAATAATGAAATATTATAAAATTTTAAGAATGATTTAAATTGTAATATTTTAATGCTTCTAATACTTCTAAAATTTCCTGAAATTTTTGTATGCCAAAAGTCATTTTTTCTAAGAAACAAAGTCGGCTAAAAAAACCGGGCCCAAGAAGAGATGGGCGGCCTAGCCGCAGCCCGCAGCTCAGGGTGCGCGATTTCTCGTTGCCCAGCGCCTCTGCTGGGCTTTGCCGTTCCCTTAGCTGGCAGTCCTAGCCTCCTGTGGACGTTGGATGAAAGGAAAAGAGTACAGATCCTCACACTGGTGGCACTGGTGGAAGCACAGGAACAAGGTTAGGGAGGGCGAGCTACCAGCCCCTGTGCCTGAGGTGGTTCGGCGTGTGCTCAGTAACACACAGAAGTATATGCAGCTTTTTGGTGCTAAGGCCAAACACAAACCAGACTGCAAATAGCAGCCCCCGGAGCAGGATAGGGTCAAAATCAATTTGGATGAAGCCTTCACCCGGGCGAATCTTTTGTAACATGGGGATAATGCTGGGGAGGTCATGCTGGCCCGTGCGGGACGGAAGGAAAATGTTGCCAACCCTTTTGCTGCAGAAGCTATTGCCATGTCTGAGGCCGTCTCAATGGCGGCCGAGGTTGGTGCATTATGGGTGATCTTTGAAACAGACTCGAAGCTCCTGTCCGAAACACTTGACTTCATCAAGGTGGATTCATCTCCTTATGCGGTCATCATCGAAGATACTAAATTTCAGCTCAAGATGTGGTTCTCTCAACACTCTATCAGTGTATGTCGTTGTAGTGCGAACTCTGTAACACACGAATTAGCTAAAATTGGTCGTTTGCCAAATGGCAGTGCTAGCTGGGACTCTATTGTACCGCCCTGAGTGGCTGTTTGTGTTTCGGGCGACTTGCCCGTACACCGTCAAAAAAAGTCCTGGCCTCCGCCACCATCGACTCCGGCGGGCGGCACCTAACCGCCGCTCCAGGGACCTCGCCTGGCCGCTTAGCCTCCGCCCCGTGCGCGATATGGCGCCGGCCGCCGTATAGGGCGGGCGTGCTGCCTCCGTCGTCTTCTCCGCAGAGCCTGCGTACTCGACAGCAGCTCTGTCCCGACTGCGCGCGCCCTTATCCCCGACGCCGCCTGACTTCCGGGTTCCAGCGCCCTCGGCCGCTCCTGCCATCTCCCTGATCCGCGGCACTCGGCCACCTCTCCCCGAGATTTCGCAGGTAGACGCCGCCTAGCATCCCCATCGTCTCCTCGAGCTCAGGCGCACGCCAGCTGTTCGATTCATTGACCCAACGGATGTTTTAGCATTTCGTGGCCGAGAGTGCTGTTGTGAAATGGCCTATCTGATAGATGTAGCCACGGCGTCGAACCACGTTGTGATTTGCGTGTGTTGTCAAATGAACCCTCCTAATGATGTGTTAAATGTTTGTTTGTGGTTTGTTCTTGCATAATCTGCTCCTGTTGCTTCTACATTCAGTTCTTGCTTCCGTATAATCTTCTATGCAATGATTCAGTTCTTGCTTACATTCAGAATTTGTGGTTTGTTTAATCTTCTATGTAATGATTCGGTTCTTGCTTCCGTATAATCTGCTTCTGTATTCTCTTCTTGTGTAGCCTGCTCCGTAAGGATTCAGTTTCTGCTTCCATATTCCGTTCCTGTATAATTTGCTCTGTGATGATATTCTGCTCTTGTGAAAAGTTGCAGCCTGGAGTGTCCTGGGTTCAGGATCAACCTTGCTCCCCCTTGGCACTCAACCGAGTTGCTGTTCTGCTTAACGCCGACACACATCTCCGCCGCTTCCCTTAATTCCACGGGAGCACGCCGGAGTGCCTTCTTCCCAAACGCAGGTGAGCAGCTCACCGCCCAAACTGGCCGTGGTTTGTCTGCAAAACTCTAACCTTGGCGCTCAAGTCTTGCTTGTATTCGTGTCTACAGCCGCATTTCTCACCGTTGCACTGGAACCTGCTGCGCTGTGCGTTCGCCTTCCAGGGACAACATGTATGCGCTTTTCTTACTTGTTTTCCTTCATTTAAGCTGGTCGCCGAAGCAATTCAATATGCACAGCTTCCTGCTTTTTTTTAGTTGACCGGACTCGACAATGGAGCACCATGTCGGACAGGAGAAAAGCGACCCTGCTCGAGGAACTGCCTGAGGAAATCATTGACAAGATACTCAAGGGATTGCCGCCAAAAGACGTCGGCCGCTGCCGCGCTGTTAGTATGTTGTGGCGCAGTATCACCTCCATACCTGAATTTATGCTCGAACACCACCGGCGCCAGCCATCGCTCCCCATCATCGACGGGCTTGGGCGGCCTGCCAGTTTCGTCCTCTTCCGAGGCGCTGGCGCCAACGCCTCCAATCAACAGCTCTGGCCCTTCATCCCGGGTCTCAAACACCACCGTTTAAAGCCTTCGCTCTCAGTCACCTGTGATGGCTTCCTCATCCTCATACAACAAAAGAAATTCTACATCTACAACCCGGTCTTGCGCAAGCGTGCTCTCCTACCGTACCCTCAAGCTGGGGAAAACGAGTGCAGCAACATAACCGGTTTCTACCGGCACCAGCTAACTGGAGAATACAGGTTGCTCTGGACCACATTCCGTCCTCTCTCAGTGGTTAAATACAGCTTATACATTCTCACAGTGGGATCAGATATGCCGAGGCAAGTCAGAGTAAGAATGCCAACAGTCTTGTCACCTTCCGCAGAACATAAGATACTGGGGGCACTGTCCTATTCGAACTATTGTCCACCACCAGTCCACCATGGTGGCAGCCTGCACTGGTGTCCTTTTCCCTTTTGTGGTGTTGCCGACATTACTGGAGGCAGCGGAGACATTGTTGTGTTCGACACAGAAGCAGAGTCATTCCAATGGATGCGCACTCCTGACCAGGTGTACCCTAATAGGAAGTTGTTCGACATGAATGGGACGCTTGGTTTCTGTGGCAGCTCAATCAAGGCAGGAGGTTTGAGTTTCACCGCTTTGGATATTTGGGTGATGCAGGATTACAAGGCCGAAATCTGGGATTTCAAGTACCGGATTGATCTGCCAACGGTTGAGGCATCACGGCAACTTTATTTGACTTCTCCCAAAGGGAAAAAGAAAACACCACTTCACTCAGCAGTGCAATGGTTCAATGATATGGCTGTGCTTAACGAGCGTGAGCCGCTGATCATGTTTAATGGTAAACATGTGTTGCGCTGCGACACTGATGGCAAGGTCTTAGGTTTGGTGAACATTGGAAAGAGTCAATACGGTATGTCGCTTACTCCCCACCGCTTCCAAGAGAGCATTATTCCAATTCCATCCTTCCCATGAGATGCAAGAAGATGAGGAACCTCCATTCTCCACAGGGCGTCTCTGAATGTTCAAGACTCCTTCCTGGTTTGTTTTGCCAATGGGCTCAGACCTTGTTTTTCTTTTCAGTTATTATTGCTAAGAAGCAACAATGGCACTGTTATGATGAGATGTTCGGTGTTTGTCAAAAGAAAAAATGATGAGATCTTCGGTCTTGCTCGTGTTGTTTGAATGAATGCTTTTGTCTGACAGGGACGCACTCTAGCATTTCCTTAGATGTTAAGTTACTGCATTTTTAGTTGTGGAAATGATATTATTAGCCTGGATCTCTCCTTGCAACGCTGATAGTTTGATTTTTGTTGTTCAGAATGTAAACTCTTGGGTGTTACTTGTTGCTTATAGGCTATAGCACTCGGTTGATCCTGCTGCTTGTGTCAACGTGTCTTCACCGGGGCCATGCTTGCATATATAGCTGTGTGTCTAGTGCTGCAAGCTATGATGGAAGAAAGAACCTCTATGCACGTTGGTCATGTGTCAGGAGTATTGGCTGGAGCTTAATTTGCTTGCTGCTTTTTTCGTGTGCCAGGATTTGACATGTTTTTTTGGGTAGTAACGATTGACTTGAAGATGTGCGCATCTGGAGCTGGGTGTTGCTCTGCTGGGCTTTTCTTTCTTTTTTAAGCATTGTGTTGGTATGGCTTTGTGCATTCCCGATGCTTTTTCATTGGCTTGTTGCAGAGGCCGGGTTCATCTTTTTTGCATCAGCTTGATACTAAATGCACCAAAAAAAAACTTGATACTAAATCAGCGACAATCAATATGGAACAGAGGGAGTGCTTTTTTCCAAAAAATAGTAAGCTCCAACGTTTCTGTACATTTACTTGTGTGGTTGTACCAACATTTCTTTCTAGAGTTTTACTAACTGGCTAAGGTAAGTTATTTTGTGCTACTTTCCAATCCCTTTTTGGTGTCATGTGTTGTTTGAAGTTTGAAGAGATTGTAGAAAAGGATTTAGGTGGAATAGTTTAGTGACCAGCAGCCGGCTGGAATGAATGTTTTAAGACTGGTCCAGTCCAGAGTGCACCTTTGTGTATATACAATATAATTCAGTGGATTGGACAGAGAAAATTGTATGAACCAGACTTGATGAATGAGCCTCTTTGAAACCCTAAATTGAAGGTAGGACTTGATTGAATGAGCCTCCTTGAAACCCTGGTCTCAGGGCTTCTTCGTCGCTGGTCATGGTGCTCGGTAGGGCCCAGCGGCTCGCATTGCGCCCGAATGGCTGTTGGTGGATCTAGCGCCTCGGGCTGGAGGCTAGATGCTGGTGGTTTCCGCGAGGTGCAATTGGCTGCGGCGGATCTTGGGATTTCTTCGTCGGTGGGCAGCTTCGATGGTGGTGGTGGTTGGTGGTTGGTGGGCTTGCCGGCACCGGTGTGGGATGATGTGCGGCTGAGGTTGTGTGAGAGCTTGTGTGAAGACCCTGCTTGGCTTTGTGCCATGACCAGCAATGGCGGCGGCTGTGGTCGTCATTGACCTTCCTGGAGGCATCGCTGCTTGCTGTTGCACCCCTCCCGCGCGGATCCGGCCATCATGGCCTCTCCGGGGAAACCCTTGATCTTGTGTGATCGGACGATGGCGGTGCCTTGGTGTCATATTCCCTCTTGGGGCCTTCGTCTTGGGAGATCGGCATCGGTGATCGGGACCGGTGAATGACTGTGGTTGTGGCGTTCATGCTTCTATGGCATAAATGATGGTGGGAGAGATGTCGGCAACGCGGCAATGGTTGCGGTAGTCGACTCTTCTCCGACATGTCCGCAGGATTGCCTTGGTTTGTTTGTTGCTATGAAGTCGAAGCTACAGCGGCGGGGTCCCTTTTGCATATGATGACTGGCTGCAGGTGGTCCGTTTGGCGTTCTTCCGCGGCGTTAGCCATGCCTATTTGTCCTTTGTAGCTCTTCATCAGAGTTGGAGTTGTGCAGTCTGGTCGCAGGTGGCTGAGTTCTGGCGCAAATCTTCATATAACTCCATGCGGCCTCTATAGTTTGTGTTGAGTCGACGGTCGCCTATGGTGAAGTCAGAGTCGTTTGCTCAGAGTTTAGGGATGACGATAACGCCTTCTAGGGGAGGAGTGATGATGATAACGCATGTGTGTTGTCTCGGCGAGGCCCTCTTTGCAATGGTGTGTGTGGGGTATCTTATGTGCGCCGCTTTTTTTTTTCCAATTAACCGAGCAACTCTTTTCTTTTTAATGGATGCAGGAATCATGCCGGAAAAAAAATATACTCGACACAAATCCCTTGAGTTATGCTCCGAGGAAT
>NC_041392.1:676380830-676463711 GCF_002162155.2 Triticum dicoccoides
TTAAAATTCCTTGATTTTAAGTAAGTACAATAATAAGAATCTTCAGTAAAATTTTTTTAACTGGGTATAACTCCTTTCCATTATGGACATAACGAAAATACAGCAAGTCCACAGAATGAGACGAGGGAGGGGAGAGCGAGTTCAAGCACCGCCGGGAAACCTACTGTGAGCACTCGCCATCGAGATAACTCACTGTAGGGCAAAAACCAGGCGACACCAAATCAAAATAGAGTTCAGATGAGGCAACCCCCCAGACAGCCCACACTCGAGCAACGAAACGATGGTCCCATGCAAGGGAAAGACTCCAGGAACGAAAAACATTAACCAAAGCAAAAGACATCCATCAGCGTTACGCCTCCATCTTTTTTGATGACGCCCCACCACGTTTGCTTCAACATTTCTCCAGCGGGGCTTCTCAGTCTTTGTTCGCAGCGCAGATACGCATCAGTCTCGCCGTACTGTTCTTCAGCATGTCCACTCCTGTGCGCAGTTCAGTCGCCTCCTCTTGCTTCAGAAGTCATGCCCAATAACCAAGGAAAGCACACATGGAGAAGCAGCATTTAAAAGGTGTTTTCAAGCGTTTAGATTCGAACGTAGCGCCATTGCGACATGTCCAGATAGCCCAGCAAAGCACAGCGATGCCCATTGTGTAGAAAATCTCCCCGTTTGGGAAGTAGACATAACACCAGGAGTAAGCTTGCCAAAGGTTGTTCGGGCACAGCTCAGTGCCGAGCATGCAGGCAAACACTTCTCCAAGTCACCTTAGCTACAGGGCAAGCAAAGAAGAGATGCTGGGATGTCTCAATCTCCTCACAGAAGGAACACTTCGGGTTTCCTTTCCACCCCCTTTTTTTCATCACATCCCGAGTCAGGATAGCATCCTGGAACAGCTGCCACATAAATATTTTGATCTTTAAAGGAATGCCAGCTCTCCAGATCCACGCAAAATTACAACCTGTGATGTTTCTTTCCAAGAAAGAATAAACCGATTTGGTCGTAAATATCTTTTTATGACCCAGGCCCCACTCAATGCCATCTGAATCATCGGATATATCACACTCTTTGGCAGCATCAACCACCTGCTGCCATTGCTCCGTGAGCTCACTGTTTAATCTCCTCCGAAAAAACGATAAAGGATCCGCCTCCCTGCACTTTTCCACAGTGCATTCAGGGGAGTTGCAGATCGAAAATAATTGCGGAAACTGATCCTTAAATGGTTTCCGATCGCCAATAGGATCAATCCATATCCTTGCTATATCCCCGGATCGAATAGCGATTTTTCTACCAGCCATATAAAGGTCTTTCACCTTCATAATAGCTTTCCAGCAAGGTGAGTCATTCACCTTTGTCTTGACAGAAGCTACCGTGTCTCTACCAAGGTATTTAGCTTTAATGATATCCTGCCAGAGGCCAGTTTTAGTCTCCAATTACCACCACCACTTAGTGAGGAGGCTTAAGTTTTGCTTATGTAAATCCTTCACACCTAAACCACCTTTCTCCTTTGATCTACAGATACGAGCCCATCGCACTAGATAGTAGCGCTTTCTTTTTTTTGGACACTTGCCAAAAGAACTTTCTCCGATGTTTGTCCAACCTGTCTATAATGGTTTTAGACAGGAGGAACATTGACATGTAATAATAGGCAATACTGGATATATTGGCATTAAGCAGCGTCAGTCTACCCCCCGATGAGGCATTACCGCCTAATCCTGAATCACATCTGCGTATATACTTAGCCTCCAGAAAGTCCCAGTCAACCCCTCGAATGGACGAATAACTGACAGGAACCCCCAAATATTTCATAGGAAAGTGGCCAATCTGACAGTTGAAAATGTCAGCATATGTTTGTAAGATGTTGTCATCCCCCCCAACGCAAAGAATCTCACTTTTCTGGTAGTTAATTTTTAAACCAGACATGAGTTCGAACATATATAGAAGAAGCTTAAGGTTCACAGCTTTATCCGGATCATGTTCAATACAAAGGACGGTATCGTCTGCATACTACAAAATAGCTACTCCATTCTCCACCAGATCCGCAGCCAACCCAACTAATAAATTGTTTTTCTGTGCTTGCAGCACCATTTTGCATAAGCACTCAGCTGCGATATTAAACAGGAAATGGGATATAGGATCTCCCTGTCTGACCCCTTTATAACTTTGGAAGTATGGGCCCATAGTATTGTTTAGCTTGACACAAACTGTGTCGTTATGCAGAATCTTTCTCATCCACTCACACCAAGTTTTCCCAAACCCTCTATTATCAAGGCACTTCAAGAGGAAATCCCAGTTAACCTTGTCATATGCTTTCTCGAAGTCGAGTTTAATGACAATACCACATTTTTTCTTAACATAAGTATGATGAAGAATTTCGTGCAAAGACAAAACCCCATCCATTATATTATTGCTTTTGATAAAAGCATTTTGATGTTTGCTGAACAAAATGTCAGCAAAAAGGGCCACTCGATTGTCCAAGACCTTTGTAATCAGTTTATAGGGACATCTCAACGGACATATTGGTCTGAATTGTTGGATCTTATCTGCTCCAGAAATTTTTGGAAGGAGAGTGATAATGCTGTAGTTCAACCTATACACATCCAAGGTCCCTTCATGGAAAGCATGAAACAGACCCATAATATCATTCTTCACTATCTCCCAACAGTGTTGGTAAAACTCGGCCGAAATGCTATCTGACCCAGGAGCCCTATTACTGTTCATAGAAAATAAAGCTTTTTTAACTTCCTCTTCAGAAAAGGGCCTAGTTAGCATCATATTATCATCCTCACTAATCTTCTCCCTCTCATCCCACACCTCAGGGTCCATTTGAAATAAATTTCCGGGGGCAGGTCCAAAAAGATCTTTATAAAAGTCAGTCGCATGATTAAGAAGGTTCTCAGTCCCTTCAATGACCCGGTCACCAACAGTTAGGGAATGAATGGTGTTTTTTCTTTTGTTATCATTAGCGATCTTCTGGTAATAGGCTGTGTTACTGTCTCCCTTAAGCAACCATCTTTCCTTAGATTATTGCAGTAAGTAAAGCTCCTCATTGATAATGATGTCATTGAGCTCCACCAATAGATTTTGTTTCTTGCAAAGCAACTCAGGGTCGAAATTGCCTTCTTCTTCCATCTCCTCGATATTCTCCAATTCTTCCTTAATTTTTTTCTTTCTGATCCTCTCATTTCCAAATTTATTAGATCCCCAACCTTTGAAGAATTTTTTCAATCTTTTCAACTTGATGTTCAAGACATCGACAGGGTCTGATGTGTTGACATTCTTATTCCAAATCTTTTAAACCATGGGAAGGAACTCTTCAGATTTGAGCCAACTTAACTCGAATCTGAACTCTCTTGTGTGTGGAACTCGTACAACATGATATTCCGAGGACACCAAGAGAGCGTTATGATCTGAAATATCCCTGACCAACTTTCGAACATTAACAAAAGGGAATAGATCCTCCCAATCATTACTCATCAACACCCGATCTAGTTTTTCCAGGGTCGGGTGTGCTTGATTATTAGTCCACGTGTACATCCCCCCACACATGTGGATTTCATTCAAGCACATAGAATTAATAACTGAGTTAAACATATCAGTATAAACAGAATGGTGCCAGTTCTTGTTTTTTTCTCCACTATGTCTGAGGATATTGAAGTCCCCCCCCAATAAGGAAAGGTGTTTGAATGTGGCTGCAGAAATCTGCCAACTCTACTACAAAATCATTTTTGTCACATTCATGAGCAACACCATAAACTGTGCAGAGGGTCCAGACTTTCTGAATTTTGACATCAAAGAAACAGACTTGTAGAATGAATCTCCCTTTCCTCCAGGAGATAACTTCAAATCTCTCTTTTCTCACCCCACAGAGGATGCCTCCTGATTTACCAATAGATGGGATCCAGTCCTAGTCAAAAGCATTATGAAGATCTATCTTTCTGAAGTAACTCTCTAGAAATTTTTTCTTATGGGTCTCTTGCAAGCAAACAAAATCCAGGGAATGATCTCTGATCATATGTGATAGGCAGGAACTCATCCCCTTTTTTCCTGCCCCCTACAATTCCAAAAAATTCCTATCATTTAAAATGACTTCCCCCCCTCTGGTGGCCCTGTAATGTTGGACAGGACTGCCAGCTTTGGTCTTATCTTTTCCCATATCAGGTTTTTGACTTCTAGTGACAGGCCTGGATATGGCAATTTTAACCTTGGGGCTTTTCTTTCTCCTGGATTTCACTAATATAAAATTGGCCTCGGGATCATCCCCCTCATCTCCCCATTCAGTGCTAATGGGAATTTGATCACCCTTTCCATTAGTGATATACATCACACACCCCCCATCCTGATTATCAGAGGAGGGGTTATGTACATCATTATTATTTCCCCTTACTTTCTCTAATTCTCTAAGGATATCCACACTAGAGAAATTGGAGTCAGGTATTATCACACCCATATTAGATGCCCTAAGCATAAGGTCATTATTTGTGAGCACATCAAAGGAATTGCGGTATGAGGAAGTACCTTCTAAGTTTCTCTTCTTAGATAAAGCCACAGCCCTATCCTGCATTTTGCTAGCCATGTTCTGCAAATTCCTCATGCTGAATCTTATCACATCTTCATGTATAAGTGGAGGAGTAGGTATCACCTCCCCCATATCATCAGGTGAGGTAGGATACTGTACCATATACTCCACTTTTTCCTGCATCTTGTCTTCCATGTCATCTTCAATCTCTTCAACCTGGACACATGAGTTGTCCACCTTTGCATGAGATATTTTCTTAACTTGTACATCAACATCAGCATGAGATGAGTTATCATTGCATACCTGGATCTCATCAGCAGATATCCTGTTGTTATCAACAACCAGGAGTGCCTGAGATCTAAGTTACTCTTCCTTGTTATAAGCCTCTTCAGCAATAGACTCAATAAGCAGGGTGTTATCCTCTTATGACTCATCTGATTCCTCATGTTCTCCCTCAGCAGTGTCAGTAGGGGCAGTTTTTCCAGACAAGTTACACCTGCTGGACTCCCAACCTCTCTCTTTTTCTGGAACCTGGGGATCAACTCTTCTTGGAGTCTGTTTTTCCATAGGCATGTTTTTCCTGGCAGCATCCACTTGAGATGTGCCAGTCTGTCTTTCAGGATCTCGAACCAAAATCTTTTCTATCTCATAAAAGAAATCAAAGAAGTGTGTTCCAAGCACAGCTTCAGCCACCTCAGGAAGTTCATCGACGTTGCGACAACCAAGCCGGACCCGTACATATTCAGGCTTATGTAGGGTGGCCATGTCGATCTCCAACGAAACACCAACCAATGAGGAAACATAAGCCAGGTTTCTCTCATTTCTTCTCTCCAGAGGTACATTGCTTATTTTAACCCAAGCAGTCTCCATCACACCCTTGGCCCCAATGTTGGCTGACCATGGAACAATTTTCACTACAACACTGCAAGATCTAAGCGTCATTTTGTCATTGTAACAAGATTTCTTAACGTCTCTCTGATTCGGAAAGCGCATCACATAGGTCTGTGGCCCAATAGGACGAGCAGTACAATGCCATTTAGTTCCTATGTAATCAGAGAAAGCATCTTCTAACTCCTTAACAGAAGCACTTCCTTCAATCACAGTAATGACTGTTGGGGAACGTAGCAGAAATTCAA
This sequence comes from Triticum dicoccoides, assembly GCF_002162155.2. Lineage (NCBI taxonomy): Eukaryota > Viridiplantae > Streptophyta > Magnoliopsida > Poales > Poaceae > Triticum > Triticum dicoccoides. Next base: position 676,386,480 of record NC_041392.1, read on the forward strand.
AATTTTCCTACGTGTCACCAAGATCTATCTATGGAGAAACCAGCAACGAGGGGAAGGAGAGTGCATCTACATACCCTTGTAAATCGCTAAGCGGAAGCGTTCAAGAGAACGGGGTTGAAGGAGTCGTACTCGTCGTGATCCAAATCACCGGAGATCCTAGTGCCGAACGGACGGCACCTCCGCGTTCAACACACGTACAGCCCGGTGACGTCTCCCATGCCTTGATCCAGCAAGGAGAGAGGGAGAGGTTAAGGAAGACTCCATCCAGCAGCAGCACAACGGCGTGGTGGTGGTGGAGGAGCATGGTGATCCAGCAGGGCTTCGCCAAGCACCGCGAGATATGAGGAGAAAGAGAGGTAGGGCTGCGCCAGGGAGAGGTCAGAAACTCATGTGTTGGCAGCCCCAAAGACCTCAACTATATATAGGGGAGAGGGAGGGGGCTGCGCCCCCACCTAGGGTTCCACCCTAGGGGCGGCGGCCAGCCCAGATCCCATCTGGTGGGGCGGCCAGGGGAGGGGGAGAGGGAGGCGCACCAGGCATGGGCCCTAAGGCCCATCTGCCCTTAGGGTTTGCCCCCCTCCTCCCCTTAGGCGCCTTGGGCCCTTGTGGGGGGGGGGGGGCGCACCAGCCCACCTGGGGCTGGTCCCCTCCCACACTTGGCCCATGCAGACCTCCGGGGCTTGTGGCCCCACTTGGTGGACCCCCGGGACCCTCCCGGTGGTCCCGGTACGTTACCGATAAACCCCGAAACTTTTCCGGTGACCAAAACAGGACTTCCCATATATAAATCTTTACCTCCGGACCATTCCGGAACTCCTCGTGATGTCCGTTATCTCATCCGGGACTCCGAACAACATTCGGTAACCACATACAAACTTCCTTTATTACCCTAGCGTCATCGAACCTTAAGTGCGTAGACCCTACGGGTTCGGGAACCATGTAGACATGACCGAGACGTTCTCCGGTCAATAACCAACAGCGGGATCTGGGTACCCATGTTGGCTACCACATGCTCCACGATGAACTCATCGGATGAACCACGATGTCGAGGATTCGATCAATCCCGTATATAATTCCCTTTGTCTAGCGGTATTGTACTTGCCCGAGATTCGATCGTAGGTATCCCTATACCTTGTTCAATCTTGTTACCGGCAAGTCTCTTTACTCGTTCCGTGTGACGCCCTCGATTCAATCGTACACTAATCATACACGCAAATGTGTACGATCAAGATCAAGGACTCACGGGAAGATATCACAACACAACTCTAGACACAAGTTAAAATAATACAAGCTTTATATTACAAGCCAGGGGCCTCGAGGGCTCGAATACATAAGCTCGAAAACATAAGAGTCAGCGGAAGCAACAATATCTGAGTACAGACATAAGTTAGACAAGTTTGCCTTAAGAAGGCTAGCACAAAAGCAACATCGATCGAAAAGGCAAGGCCTCCTTCCTAGGAGCCTCCTAACTACTCCTGGTCATCGGCGGCCTCCACGTAGTAGTAAGCATCAGCGGTGGCATCTGGCTCCTGGGCTCCGTCATCTGGTTGCATCAGCCGGGAAGAAAAAGAAAGGGGGAAAAGGGGGAGCAAAGCAACCGTGAGTAGTCATCCAAAGTACTCGCAAGCAAGGATCTACACTACATATGCAACATTATCAAAGGAAGGCTGTATATGTGGACTGGGCTGCAGAAATGCCAGAATAGAGAGAAGGCCTAGTCCTATCGAAGACTAGCATCTTCTCGAACCCACCATCTTGCAGCAACAGGAGGGAGTAGAGTAGCATAAAGTAAAGTAGCAGTGGTGTTATCAACCTCGGCCGGAGATACTTTCTCGACTCCCTGTGAGAAAGAAATCCCAGAGCCATACTATCCAGTTATCATCACAATCAAATCCTCATCACCATCCAGTTCTCATCACAAGTATCCAGTTCTAGTTGTATCGATCGGGATACAACTCCAAGTGTCCGTTACCGTAGGACAGGCTATCGATAGATGTTTTCTTCCCTGCAGGGGTGCACCAACTTACCCACCACGCTCGCTTAACTCCGGCCGGACACACTTTCTAGGCTTAATAGAGAGGTCAAGCATGCCGGACTAAACCTATGCCCCCAGGGGTCATGGGCCATCGCCCGGGAACTCCTGCATGTTGCGTGGGTGGCCGGTGAGCAGACCTAGCTACCTCCCTAAAAAGGCAGGAGCTTACCAGTCCAACCCGGCGCGCGCCGCTCCGTCGCTGACGTCTATTAAGCTTCGGCTGATGTACACGACGCAGAACACCCATACTATGCCCACGTGATGGTTAGTGCTATCAGGCCAGAGGCCCCTCGGATCAAATATCCAAATCGTAGTGGATTAGGAACGCGCGGTAACAAGCAGAGACTCATGAAAGATGTGACCCCGTTGCCCCGTCTCGAGGACTTGCGGCAAGGGCTAAGAATGCCCGGCCACGCCTCGTAATTATCTCACGGGCACCTTCCAGGTCAACCCGACTACTCATCACTCGCAATTATGCTCGCGCGGGCACCCCTCAGGGTCGACCCATCTTTAGTAACATGGCTCAGTGTAAAGTCATAGTAACCATAGTAACTGTGTGTTTAAACATCAAGGGGAAAACCCGAGGAATCACCCCCGGTGAATTCCACTCAATGTAATCACCAAGGTGAACGTAAGAGGAATCACCCCCGAGGTTCACACTTGAGGGGTTGCACGACAGAGTCATATCGGAAGTGGTTAAGGTGGAATCACCCTCGATGACCACGACCGAATAGCTACACTACAGGGTTAACATCAGAAGTGCTGTAGAGGTCTCACCATCGGCACTCGATAGTAACCCAACAATGTCGAGCAACTAAGGGGAAAGTGATGTGCGGTGCCGGGGCCTGGTCTTCAATCCCGTTGATCGGGTCTTCAATGATGAAGCAGGGGCAACAAGGACAAGGTGGGGGTCACTGATGGATCACTAACCAACCTATACTAAGCAATTTAGGATAAGCAGGTAAGGTACAATAACAGATACAAAAGCAGGCTATGCATCAGAATAGGAGCATACAATAACAGTAGCAAAATCTAATGCAAGCATGAGAGAAAGGAATGGGCGATATCGGGATGATCAAAGGGGGGGCTTGCCTGGTTGCTCTGGCAAGGAGGGGTCGTCGTCGACGTAGTCGATCACAGGGGCATCAGCATCGTCAACGGGGTCTACCGAAAAGAAGAGGGGGGAGAAACAGTAAATACATAGCAAGCAAGTGCATACTAGGACAACAGGCAGAGTGTTGGAAATATGCCCTAGAGGCAATAATAAAAGTATTATTATATTTCAATGTTCATGATAAATGTCTTTTATTCATGCTATAACTGTATTATCCAGAAATCATAATACACGTGTGAATACTTAGACCACAATATGTCCCTGGTGAGCCTCTAGTTGACTAGCTCGTTGTGATCAACAGATAGTCATGGTTTCCTGACTATGGACATTGGATGTCGTTGATAACGGGATCACATCATTAGGAGAATGATGTGATGGACAAGACCCAATCCTAAGCATAGCATAAAAGATCGTGTAGTTCGTTTTGCTAGAGCTTTGCCAGTGTCAAGTATCTCTTCCTTCGACCATGAGATCGTGTAACTCCCGGATACTGTAAGAGTGCCTTGGGTGTATCAAACGTCACAACGTAACTGGGTGACTATAAAGGTGCATTATAGGTATCTCCGAAAGTAGCTGTTGGGTTGACACGGATCGAGACTGGGATTTGTCACTCCGTATGACGGAGAGGTATCTCTGGGCCCACTCGGTAATGCATCATCATTATGAGCTCAATGTGACCAAGGTGTTGGACACGGGATCATGCATTACGGTACGAGTAAAGTGACTTGCCGGTAACGAGACTGAACAAGGTATTGGGATACCGACGATCGAGTCTCGGGCAAGTAACGTACCGATTGACAAAGGGAATTGCATACAGGGTTTGATCGAATCCTCGACATCGTGGTTCATCCGATGACAACATCGAGGAGCATGTGGGAGCCATCATGGGTATCCAGATCCTGCTGTTGGTTATTGACTGAGAGCGTCTCGGTCATGTCTGCATGTCTCCCGAACCCGTAGGGTCTACACACTTAAGGTTCGGTGACGCTAGGGTTATTAGGAAGACTAGTATGTGACTACCGAATGTTGTTCGGAGTCCCGGATGGGATCCTGGACGTCACGAGGAGATCCGGAAGGGTCCGGAGGTAAAGATTTATATATGGGAAGTTGTCAAACGGACACCGGGAAGTTTCAGGGTCATACCGGTATTGTACCGGGGCCACCGGAAGGGTTCCGGGGGTCCACCGGGAGGGGCCACCCCTCCCGGGGGGCCACATGGGCTGCGTGGGGCAGGGAGCCAGCCCCTGGTGGGCTGGCCGCACCCCCTCCCTTGGGCCCATGCGCCTAGGGTTGAGGGGGGAACCCTAGAGGGGGCGCCCCCCTTGGCTTGGGGGGCAAGCCACCCTCTCCCCTCTCCCCTAGGCCGCCGCACCCCCCCTAGATGGGTTCTAGGGGGCCGGCCCCCTTCTCCCTTCCCCCTATAAATAGAGGGGTGAGGGGAGGGCAGCCGAACCACCCTCCAAGGCGCAGCCCTCCCCTCCCCAACACCTCTCCTCCTCCGTTGTGTGCTTGGCGAAGCCCTGTCGGAGTACTGCCTCTCCACCATCACCACGCCGTCGTGCTGCCGGTGGAGCTGTCTTCCTCAACCTCTCCTTCCCCCTTGCTGGATCAAGAAGGAGGAGACGTCTCCCATCCCGTACGTGTGTTGAACGCGGAGGTGTTGTCCGTTCAGCACTTGGTCATCGGTGATTCGAATCACGTCGAGTACGACTACATCATCACCTTGCAAGCTTCCGCACGCGATCTACAAGTGGTATGTAGATGCAAACTCTCTCCCTTGACTCGTTGCTTAGATGAACTCATAGATGGATCTTGGTGAAACCGTAGGAAAAATTTTAATTTTCTGCAACGTTCCCCAACAGTGGCATCATGAGCTAGGTCTATGCGTAGTTCTCTTTGCACGAGTAGAACACAATTTGTTGTGGGCGTGGATTTTGTCATCTTACTTGCCTCTACTAGTCTTTTCTTGCTCAAACGGTATTGTGGGATGAAGCGGCCCAGACCAACCTTACACGTACGCTTACGTGAGACCGGTTCCACCGACTGACATGCACTAGTTGCATAAGGTGGCTGGCGGGTGTCTGTCTCTCCCACTTTAGTTGGAGCGGAATCGATGAACAGGGCCCTTATGAAGGGTAAATAGAAGTTGACAAAATCACGTTGTGGTGATTCGTAGGTAAGAAAACGTTCTTGCTAGAACCCAATTGCAGCCACGTAAAAGATGCAACAACAATTAAAGGACGTCTAACTTGTTTTTGCAGCGATTGATCATGTGATGTGATATGGCCAGAAGTTGTGATGAATGATGAATTGTGATGTATGAGATCATGTTCTTTGTAATAGGATTCACGACTTGCATGTCGATGAGTATGACAACCGGCAGGAGCCATAGGAGTTGTCTTTATTTTTTTGTATGACCTGCGTGTCATTGAATAATGCCATGTAAACTACTTTACTTTATTGCTAAACGTTAGTCATAGAAGTAGAAGTAGTCGTTGGCGTGACAACTTCATGAAGACACGATGATGGAGATCATGATGATGGAGATCATGGTGTCAAGCCGGTGACAAGATGATCATGGAGCCCCGAAGATGAAGATCAATGGAGCTATATGATATTGGCCATATCATGTCACAATTATATAATTGCATGTGATGTTTATTATGTTTATGCATCTTGTTTACTTAGGACGACGGTAGTAAATAAGATGATCCCTTACAAAAAATTTCAAGAAGTGTTCTCCCCTAACTGTGCACCGTTGCTACAGTTCGTCGCTTCTAAGCACCACGTGATGATCGGGTGTGATGGATTCTTACGTTCACATACAACGGGTGTAAGACAGTTTTACACAGCGAAAACACTTAGGGTTAACTTGACGAGCCTAGCATGTGCAGACATGGCCTCGGAACACGGAGACCGAAAGGTCGAACACGAATCGTATAGAAGATACGATCAACATGAGAATGTTCACCGACGATGACTAGTCCGTCTCACGTGATGATCGGACACGGCCTAGTCGACTCGGATCGTGTAACACTTAGATGACTAAAGGGATGTCTAATCTAAGTGGGAGTTCATAATTTGATTAGAACTTTATTATCATGAACTTAGTCTAAAACCTTTGCAAATATGTCTTGTAGATCAATGGCCAACGCTAATGTCAACATGAACTTCAACGCGTTCCTAGAGAAAACCAAGCTGAAAGATGATGGCAGCAACTATACGGACTGGGTCCGAAACCTGAGGATCATCCTCATAGCTGCCAGGAAACAATATGTCCTAGAAGGACCGCTAGGTGACGCTCCCGTCCCAGAGAACCAAGACATTATGAATGCTTGGCAGTCTCGTGCTGATGATTACTCCCTCGTTCAGTGCGGCATGCTTTACAGCTTAGAACCGGGGCTCCAAAAGCGTTTTGAGCACCACGGAGCATATGAGATGTTCGAAGAGCTGAAACTAGTTTTTCAAGCTCATGCCCGGGTTGAGAGATATGATGTCTCCGACAAGTTCTACAGTTGTAAGATGGAGGAAAACAGTTCTGTCAGTGAGCACATCCTGAAGATGTCTGGGTTGCACAACCGTATGACCCAGCTGAACATTAACCTCCCAGATGAGGCGGTCATTGACAGAATCCTCCAGTCGCTCCCACCAAGCTACAAGAGCTTTGTGATGAACTACAACATGCAGGGGATGGAAAAGACCATTCCTGAAGTGTTCTCGATGCTGAAGTCAGCAGAGGCTGAAATCAAGAAAGAACATCAAGTGTTGATGGTCAATAAGACCACTAAGTTCAAGAAGGGCAAGGGTAAGAAGAACTTCAAGAAGGACGGCAAAGATGTTGCCGCGCCTGGTAAGCCAGTTACCGGGAAGAAGTCAAAGAATGGACCCAAGCATGAGACTGAGTGCTTTTATTGCAAGGGGAAGGGTCACTGGAAGCGGAACTGCCCCAAATACTTAGCGGATAAGAAGGCCGGCAACACCAAAGGTATATTTGATATACATGTGATTGATGTGTACCTTACCAGTACTCGTAGTAACTCCTGGGTATTTGATACCGGTGCCGTTGCTCATATTTGTAACTCACAGCAGGAGCTGCGGAATAAACGGAGACTGGCGAAGGACGAGGTGACGATGCGCGTCGGGAATGGTTCCAGAGTCGATGTGATCGCCGTCGGCACGCTGCCTCTACATTTACCTACGGGATTAGTTTTGAACCTTAATAATTGTTATTTAGTGCCAAGTTTGAGCATGAACATTGTATCTGGATCTCGTTTAATACGAGATGGCTACTCATTTAAGTCTGAGAATAATGGTTGTTCAATTTATATGAGAGATATGTTTTATGGTCATGCTCCGATGGTCAATGGTTTATTCTTAATGAATCTCGAGCGTAATATTACACATGTTCATAGTGTAGATGCCAAAAGATTTAAAGTTGATAACGATAGTCCCACATGCTTGTGGCACTGCCGCCTTGGTCACATTGGTGTCAAGCGCATGAAGAAGCTCCATGCCGATGGACTTTTAGAGTCTCTTGATTATGAATCGTTTGACACGTGCGAACCATGCCTTTTGGGCAAAATGACCAAGACTCCATTCTCCGGAACAATGGAGCGAGCAACCAACTTGTTGGAAATCATACATACCGATGTGTGCGGTCCAATGAGCGTTGAGGCTCGCGGAGGATATTGTTATGTTCTCACTCTCACAAATGACTTGAGTAGATATGGGTATGTCTACTTAATGAAACACAAGTCTGAGACCTTTGAAAAGTTCAAGGAATTTCAGAATGAGGTAGAGAATCAACGTGACCGAAAGATAAAATTCTTACGATCAGATCGTGGAGGAGAATACTTAAGTCACGAATTTGGTACACACTTAAGGAAATGTGGAATCGTTTCACAGCTCACGCCGCCTGGAACACCTCAGCGAAACGGTGTGTCCGAACGTCGTAATCGCACCCTATTGGATATGGTGCGGTCTATGATGTCTCTTACCGATTTACCGCTATCATTTTGGGGATACGCTCTAGAGACAGCTACATTCACTTTAAATAGGGCACCGTCTAAATCCGTTGAGACGACACCGTATGAATTATGGTTTGGAAAGAAACCTAAGCTGTCATTTCTAAAAGTTTGGGGATGCGATGCTTATGTCAAGAAACTTCAACCTGAAAAGCTCGAACCCAAGTCGGAAAAATGCGTATTCATAGGATACCCTAAGGAAACTGTCGGGTATACCTTCTACTTAAGATCCGAAGGCAAGATCTTTGTTGCCAAGAACGGATGCTTTCTGGAAAAAGAGTTTCTCTCGAAAGAAGTAAGTGGGAGGAAAGTAGAACTCGATGAAGTACTACCTCTTGAGCGGGAAAGTGGCGCAGCGCAGGAAACCGTTCCTGTGATGCCCACACCAACTGAAGAGGAAAACAATGATGATGATCAAGGTACTTCGGATCAAGTTACTGCTGAACTTCGTAGGTCCACTAGGACACGTTCCGCACCAGAGTGGTACGGCAACCCTGTCCTGGAAATCATGTTGTTAGACAACAATGAACCTTCGAACTATGAAGAAGCGATGGCGGGCCCGGACTCCAACAAATGGCTTGAAGCCATGAAATCCGAGATAGAATCCATGTATGAAAATAAAGTATGGACTTTGACAGACTTGCCCGATGATCGGCGAGCGATAGAAAACAAATGGATCTTTAAGAAGAAGACGGACGCGGATGGTAATGTTACAATCTATAAGGCTCGACTTGTCGCTAAGGGTTATCGACAAGTTCAAGGGATTGACTACGACAAGACTTTCTCTCCCGTAGCGAAGCTGAAGTCCGTCCGAATCATGTTAGCAATTGCCGCATACTATGATTATGAGATATGGCAAATGGACGTCAAAACGGCATTCCTTAACGGGCATCTTAAGGAAGAACTGTATATGATGCAGCCGGAAGGTTTTGTCGATCCTCGGAACGCTAACAAAGTATGCAAGCTCCAGCGATCCATTTATGGACTGGTGCAAGCATCTCGGAGTTGGAACATTCGCTTTGATGAGATGATCAAAGCGTTTGGGTTTATGCAGACTTATGGAGAAGCCTGCGTTTACAAGAAAGTGAGTGGGAGCTCTGTAGCATTTCTCATATTATATGTAGATGACATACTCCTGAAGGGAAATAATATAGAATTTCTGGACAGCATTAAGGCCTACTTGAATAAGTGTTTTTCAATGAAGGACCTTGGAGAAGCTGCTTATATATTAGGCATCAAGATCTATAGAGATAGATCGAGACGCCTCATAGGTCTTTCACAAAGCACATACCTTGATAAGATTTTGAAGAGATTCAGAATGGATCAGTCCAAGAAGGGGTTCTTGCCTATGTTACAAGGTATGAGACTGAGCTCAGCTCAGTCACCGACCACGGCAAAAGATAAAGAAGAGATGAGTGTCATCCCCTATGCTTCAGCCATAGGATCTATTATGTATGCCATGCTGTGTACCAGACCCGATGTAAACCTTGCCGTAAGTTTGGTAGCAAGATACCAAAGTAATCCCGGCAAGGAACACTGGACAGCGGTCAAGAATATCCTGAAGTACCTGAAAAGGACAAAGGACATGTTTCTCGTTTATGGAGGAGACGAAGAGCTCGTCGTAAAGGGTTACGTCGATGCTAGCTTCGACTCAGATCTGGATGACTCTAAGTCACAAACCAGATACGTGTATATGTTGAATGGTGGAGCAGTAAGCTGGTGCAGCTGCAAGCAGAGCGTCGTGGCGGGATCTTCGTGTGAAGCGGAGTACATGGCAGCCTCGGAGGCAGCACATGAAGCGATTTGGGTGAAGGAGTTCATCACCGACCTAGGAGTCATACCCAATGCGTCGGGGCCGATCAAACTCTTCTGTGACAACACTGGAGCTATTGCCCTCGCAAAGGAGCCCAGGTTTCACAAGAAGACCAGGCACATCAAGCGTCGTTTCAACTCCATCCGTGAAAATGTTCAAGATGGAGACATAGAGATTTGCAAAGTGCACACGGATCTGAATGTCGCAGATCCGCTGACTAAACCTCTCTCGCGTGCAAAACATGATCAACACCAGAACTCTATGGGTGTTCGATTCATCACAATGTAACTAGATTGGTGACTCTAGTGCAAGTGGGAGACTGTTGGAAATATGCCCTAGAGGCAATAATAAAAGTATTATTATATTTCAATGTTCATGATAAATGTCTTTTATTCATGCTATAACTGTATTATCCGGAAATCATAATACACGTGTGAATACTTAGACCACAATATGTCCCTGGTGAGCCTCTAGTTGACTAGCTCGTTGTGATCAACAGATAGTCATGGTTTCCTGACTATGGACATTGGATGTCGTTCATAACGGGATCACATCATTAGGAGAATGATGTGATGGACAAGACCCAATCCTAAGCATAGCATAAAAGATCGTGTAGTTCGTTTTGCTAGAGCTTTGCCAGTGTCAAGTATCTCTTCCTTCGACCATGAGATCGTGTAACTCCCAGATACTGTAAGAGTGCCTTGGGTGTATCAAACGTCACAACGTAACTGGGTGACTATAAAGGTGCATTATAGGTATCTCCGAAAGTAGCTGTTGGGTTGACACGGATCGAGACTGGGATTTGTCACTCCGTATGACGGAGAGGTATCTCTGGGCCCACTCGGTAATGCATCATCATTATGAGCTCAATGTGACCAAGGTGTTGGACACGGGATCATGCATTACGGTACGAGTAAAGTGACTTGCCGGTAACGAGACTGAACAAGGTATTGGGATACCGACGATCGAGTCTCGGGCAAGTAACGTACCGATTAACAAAGGGAATTGCATACAGGGTTTGATCGAATCCTCGACATCGTGGTTCATCCGATGACAACATCGAGGAGCATGTGAGAGCCATCATGGGTATCCAGATCCCGCTGTTGGTTATTGACTGAGAGCGTCTCGGTCATGTCTGCATGTCTCCCGAACCCGTAGGGTCTACACACTTAAGGTTCGGTGACGCTAGGGTTATTAGGAAGACTAGTATGTGACTACCGAATGTTGTTCGGAGTCCCAGATGGGATCCTGGACATCACGAGGAGATCCGGAAGGGTCCGGAGGTAAAGATTTATATATGGGAAGTTGTCAAACGGACACCGGGAAGTTTCGGGGTCATACCGGTATTGTACCGGGGCCACCGGAAGGGTTCCGGGGGTCCACCGGGAGGGGCCACCCCTCCCGGGGGGCCACATGGGCTGCGTGGGGCAGGGAGCCAGCCCCTGGTGTGCTGGCTGCACCCCCTCCCTTGGGCCCATGCGCCTAGGGTTGAGGGGGGAACCCTAGAGGGGGCGCCCCCCTTGGCTTGGGGGGCAAGCCACCCTCTCCCCTCTCCCCTAGGCCGCCGCACCCCCCCCCTAGATGGGTTCTAGGGGGCCGGCCCCCTTCTCCCTTCCCCCTATAAATAGAGGGGTGAGGGGAGGGCAGCCGAACCACCCTCCAAGGCGCAGCCCTCCCCTCCCCAACACCTCTCCTCCTCCGTTGTGTGCTTGGCGAAGCCCTGTCGGAGTACTGCCTCTCCACCATCACCACGCCGTCGTGCTGCCGGTGGAGCTGTCTTCCTCAACCTCTCCTTCTCCCTTGCTGGATCAAGAAGGAGGAGACGTCTCCCGTCCCGTACGTGTGTTGAACGCGGAGGTGCTGTCCGTTCAGCACTTGGTCATCGGTGATTCGAATCACGTCGAGTACGACTACATCATCACCTTGCAAGCTTCCGCACGCGATCTACAAGTGGTATGTAGATGCAAACTCTCTCCCTTGACTCGTTGCTTAGATGAACTCATAGATGGATCTTGGTGAAACCGTAGGAAAAATTTTAATTTTCTGCAACGTTCCCCAACACAGAGCTAGACGTGTTCTAACGTGGTGCAACACGATACCGGCGAGGGCGGAAGTCAACCAGGAATGTTTTCCCGGTTCCGGACCTGTGTCAAACAGATGACCGGAGGGGGAAAGTTCCATGTTCAGCATGCTAGGGGCATGTGACAGATGAACAGACCGCGTATTCGGATTCGTTGGATTTTTCTGAGCAACTTTCATATAGAAAACATTTCCATCCAAGTTACGGTTTATTTTCTATGAATTTTCAAAGATTAAAGCATTTTCAGAAACTATTAAAAAAACAGAAAAGGAATATTGCATCAGCATGATGTCATAGTGATGTCAACAGCCAACAGGACGGCTGACCAGTCAAAACTGACATGGGGGACCCATCTGTCATAGACAGTGGGTTAAACAGGGTTTAAACTAGTCTAAATTTAGTTAGTAAAACTACTGGGCCCACCTGTCAGTGTCTAATTAACTAAACTAATTAGTTTTAATTTTTAGAAACTTTTAGTTAGAGGATTAAGTGGTGGGACCCGCGCGTCAGTGGCTGGGGCCTGCCCAGTCAGCCTAGTTGACCAGGTCAACTGGTCAACAGGGGACCAGGGGCCCCACAGGCAGTGACCCGGGGGGGTGGCCCCAGGTGTGCCATGTCGGCGGCAGGCGCTGGAGACAACTCCGGTGACCAAAAACGCGGCGGAGCTCGCCGGACTTGGCCGGAAGAACGCTACGGCGCTCCGTTCGGGGCGTGCTTAGGCTCGTTTGGACGAGCGTTCAACGCCGCATCCATCTACAGGAGCGGTGCGGCCGTAAACGGCCGCAAGCTACGGCGGCGAGCGGCAGAGCGGACGCCGGAGTTCGGCCCTCGTGCGAACTGCGGCTGGAGGGCACGGGAGGACTACTGGGAAGGCTCTACGGGGTCCTGGCGAGTCCCAGAGCACGGTGGCGAGGTCGGGTGAGCACGACATCGACGAGGACGACGGTGACGAGCACGGCGGCGGAGGCGCGCTACGGCCAGGACGGTAGCTACGGCTAGGGGCGCGGTGAGGCGAGGAAGGAGAGGGGAGAGGACGGAGTGGAGCTCACCGAGCGGTCAAGAAAGACCCTTGGTGGCTTAGGAGCAGCAGAGTTCGCCGGGGAGGAAGGGGATCGTCGGCGGCCGTCAAGGAAGAAGACGACTCGATCCGTGGCCTGCGGTGCTCCTCGAGCTCGATGGCGAGGCGTAGTCGAGGTAGAGGTCGTCGGCGCGTCTCGTGGACGTGCTGGCGAGGCGCGGGGTGGCCGGTGGCCGCGGCTATGGCACAGCCATGGCGACGGTGGCGCTCGGTGGTGGACGGGGAACGAGGGCAGAGGCAACGAGCAGGCGGAGAGGGCGAGGGGAATCTAGGAGTGGGTGGAGGTAGGTGGGGGAGGTCTCGAGGAGCCGGAGGGGGAGGCTCTTATCCACCCGCGGCGTTGCCGGCGAGGTGGTCGGGCGGCGACGAGCCCCTGTAGCGGTGCGCACCGGGGGAACAGGAGGGAGGGGAGAGCGACCGGGGAGGGGGCATGGGCCGGCCTAGCTAGGCCAGCTAGCGCGGGTGGGCCGAAGCCCAAGTGGGGCAGGGGCTTTCTCTCCCCTCTGTTTTTTCCTTTTTTTTAATTTACAGAGAGAGAAAGGGAATTATTTGGCCAACTATTTCACTTAGCAAAAATTTGGGAGGTGTCCCATTAAATCCCTGGTGATCATAGACAGTGCCACAATTATTTTGGAGACCAGAAGAATTCATTTGGAATTTTTCAAAAATAGGATAGCATTTAAAAATGCTGAATTGGTGCTGTTATAATTGCTAATGTTCATCTTTGCACCAAAGTGATGTTGTGTTCCTTAACAAAAATTTGTTATGGAATTTTTGACAGATGATGAACATTTTTCCGGCAACTTTTGATCAACTTCAAACTTCACTTGAATTTGAATTGACTGGAATTTCAATTGGGATATTGGACAAAGGTGATTGAGCACTGTTTGGGTAAATAATTAGCTTAATCACAGAGGTTACTGTAGCATGATACTGGGGGTGTTACAAATCTCCTCCACTACAAGAAATCTCGTCCCGAGATTTAAGTGGGGAAGTAAAGAGTAACTTCGGGAGAACTGACCCTTATAGGGTTAAATATCTGGTGAACAAATCAGGGAATGAGGCGGAAGTATCCCTCGAGTTGAACTTAAATAAAACATCGAGAGCAAAGTATGAGGGTACCATGAGAAGTTTTAACGGGCAGGCAATCATTCGATGCCTAATCAAAAGGTGAAAAGGGGTCCAGAGCAACAACAACAACAACAAAAATTATTGCGTCTGATACTAGAATAGATCACTAGGAAGGTGGCTTATGAATTACTTACGGAGCCAAGAGCGAGGAATATCTTTGGCAACATGGTGTAAGGAGAGTCAGGTTATGATCCTGTGGAATTGTGGGTTATGGGCCCACCATGTGGGTTAAAGGTAGGAAGAGTGGTGACATCTTGCACGGTCATGATAGCAAGGTAGGTCAGAGGATAGCATGTCTGTTATGTTGGTAACAAAGTTTGGTACCAAGGGCGAGGGACGAAGAGAACCATTTTCCTGCTCGTTAAGATGAGGCGGACCAATAGGCAAAGTCTCATCCATCGGTGGCTACCGGAATGTCACCAACAATAGTAACATGGTCTCACTGACAAGGTTGTACATCGGGGTGTTTTATAAGCAGGAAATTATTCCTGCTTATATCATATAGCTCACAAGAAGGTTAAACAAAACAATGGAAAGGAAATTAGTGGTTATTAGGATAATCAGACCAATGGAAAGGAAAGGTGTTTATACCCAAGTATTAGGGTATAACTTTCCCAAGGAAAGGCAGAGCATGATAGGGATCCAAGTATTAAAGCATTTAGACAAAGGGGCAAGGAATTTATGAGGCTTATCCATACAACGGTGTTTGGATAAATGATCAAGAACAGTTAGCATTGCGCTCCCAAATGTTCTTGTGGATTAACGGAGTACCACACACATGCTCCGGGATAGTGTTGACATGGTCATCAGGGAAATGTTAGACTTCGGATACACAAAGGATCCATCGAAAACAACTTAGAAAATAAGTCATACAATTTCAGCAAGGAAAAGATGAAGGTGTGGCCGACGAGCTCAGCAATAATCCATCGGCATGTCAAAAAGGATGTATTTCCAAAATTATATGAACAAGTTTGTGTTGGAGAAGGCAAGAATGTTGTAGATGATAATTCAAATCATCGAGGGGCAAGGATGGTGTTTCTCATCATGAATTCAATTGATATCCTAGAAGAGCTCGGAATGTTGATGATGGTCACGACACATTTGTCGAGAGATTTCATGAAGATGTAATCGATCGGCGATGACATCAAGTCATAGGAATGATGAAGCGAAAAGTTATTGGAACCACATGTACAACACAAACTCGAAAACAAGCTTGCTGTTCAAGGCGAAAAATGATAAGGCAAGGAAAATCAATGTAATCTTAGCTCATTGTCGGAAATTGTGCTCCGGGAAGAAGGACCAGATAGCACAGGTAAAAATTTAGTACGATAATGATATAGCCGATCAGGCTAGGACTGACTTGAAGGATTATTAAACTCGTAAGCAACAAAAATGACTTAGAGCTATTGAATCGGAGTGCGGAATCTATTCACTTATCGGTGTTCTCGGTTGACAAACAAACCTAGAACCCATGAAGTGACAAGGACAGGGTAAGGTAGTGCTCCATCAAAAGTTCATAAGATGTAGTGCAATGGCATGATATCCTCGAAATACCAGGGGTAATACTCGAAGGTAGATCATAATAGAGGTTGGGCAGGCGTATTGACCTGCAGAAGACAAGTGATTTAACTTGTCCAAGAAATGGGACCAAAGAAGAACAATCATGGTCGGAACCACGGTTGCGAAGGATCAATTCACCAATACCAGATGATATTATATCAAGGAAATAATTATTATTACACGAAGCTTACATGATAAGTTCCACATCGTGTCCATGGGTATGAACACAAAGTTCAAGGTCGACTCCCACTTCTTCAATGCATAACCTTCCATTCACTTCTTGTTTTCGATGAAGTCGTAGTGCTGAAATTATATCAGGCAAAACGCCAGAAGAGTATGACTCGTGAAAACTCTCGGGTTCACATGGATTAAGGAAGGCATAGGTTCAACCCACAGGGGTATCTTGGGAACATATACCACAAACTCCACGAGTAAAATAACACAAGCTCGAAGGCAGAGCATGGTTGAGAAGGTAGAGGATACAATTTACCAAAGGCAATGTGTATCAGGGGAAGAGCGCACAAAATTTTGAATATGAAGGAAACTGCCGGTTAACAATCCAACAAAGGATTAAGCGATCCTTAATGGATCTGATGTGAGTATCAGTACTCAATTAGAAGAAGGAAAGAATGCAAGGCATCGGATTATAGATATATCTGGATAACTTCAAAGCTTGAATACAAAGGAATTACAATTTTCATATCAGAAGATCAAAAGTAGAGGCCCTGATCAAAAGATGAGTACGTTGAATAGACTTAGAGGTGCACCCGATCAAATCTTGATTGGGCAAGAACCAGCTCATAACCGGAGCGATGTCGGAGCCGGAAAGAAAATTTCCAAGGATTAATTGATGATTGTGAGTATTCGCTCACACGTTGAATCCATAGGAACAAAATGACAACCACAAAGAATTTTAAAGAATATTGCTGGACATATGGAATTAATCCTAATGCAAGTAGGCATGAATTTCAAGAGCAATAGGGGGTGCAAAGAAATTTCGGAAGATTGGTTAACAATGGAAATGATATTGCGAAGCACATGATCAACTAGGGATGAACGAATCCCTGATAAGTGTGAGGAATTATTCGCAGTGCGAAAGAAGCTGCAAAGCAGAAGCACAAGGGTTCTCGGAACAACGAATAGTATTGGGGTAACTTGTAATATCAGAAGCAACTAGGGAGGAAGGTACAAGCGGCAAGGATGTTATTCAAGGGGATTATCGGTGGTCAGGAACTGCAAGGCAGTTGGTACAAGGTCTCGAGAAACATCGAGGAGTATCCGCAGAATCTTCTGGCGAAGCAAGCGATCATCGATAATGTCGAGGCTCTCAGGGAGGAAGTGGGTACGAGAACCTAATGTCAGAGTTTAGTAAAATGGTGAACACGAATAGAAGAGAGATCAGAGTCCCAGAGTATAGACGAGGAATAAAAGATCCTAATACCACCCGATGGCAACGTGGGCCCGTAAGCCACACAGCCAATGTTAGTAAAAGTTTTTCAGTGACTAGACTCAACTTCGGCCAAGGAGTTGGAAAGGGGGCTACCTACAGGCAGTCGGCTCTGATACCAACTTGTGACGCCCTCGATTCAATCGTACACTAATCATACACGCAAATGTGTACGATCAAGATCAAGGACTCACGGGAAGATATCACAACACAACTCTAGACACAAGTTAAAATAATACAAGCTTTATATTACAAGCCAGGGGCCTCGAGGGCTCGAATACATAAGCTCGAAAACACAAGAGTCAGCGGAAGCAACAATATCTGAGTACAGACATAAGTTAGACAAGTTTGCCTTAAGAAGGCTAGCACAAAAGCAACATCGATCGAAAAGGCAAGGCCTCCTGCCTGGGAGCCTCCTAACTACTCCTGGTCATCGGCGGCCTCCACGTAGTAGTAAGCATCGGCGGTGGCATCTGGCTCCTGGGCTCCGTCATCTGGTTGCATCAGCCGGGAAGAAAAAGAAAGGGGGAAAAGGGGGAGCAAAGCAATCGTGAGTACTCATCCAAAGTACTCGCAAGCAAGGATCTACACTACATATGCAACATTATCAAAGGAAGGCTGTATATGTGGACTGGGCTGCAGAAATGCCAGAATAGAGAGAAGGCCTAGTCCTATCGAAGACTAGCATCTTCTCGAACCCACCATCTTGCAGCAACAGGAGGGAGTAGAGTAGCATAAAGTAAAGTAGCAGTGGTGTTATCAACCTCGGCCGGAGATCCTTTCTCGACTCCCTGCGAGAAAGAAATCCCAGAGCCACACTATCCAGTTATCATCACAATCAAATCCTCATCACCATCCAGTTCTCATCACAAGTATCCAGTTCTAGTTGTATCGATCGGGATACAACTCCAAGTGTCCGTTACCGTAGGACAGGCTATCGATAGATGTTTTCTTCCCTGCAGGGGTGCACCAACTTACCCACCACGCTCGCTTAACTCTGGCCGGACACACTTTCTTGGGTCATGCCCGGCCTCGGCCAAACAATACGCCGCAACCCGACCTAGGCTTAATGGAGAGGTCAAGCACGCCGGACTAAACCTATGCCCCCAGGGGTCATGGGCCATCGCCCGGGAACTCCTGCACGTTGCGTGGGCGGCCGGTGAGCAGACCTAGCTACCTCCCTAAAAAGGCAGGAGCTTACCAGTCCAACCCGGCGCGTGCCGCTCCGTCGCTGACGTCTATTAAGCTTCGGCTGATGTACACGACGCAGAACGCCCATACTATGCCCACGTGATGGTTAGTGCTATCAGGCCAGAGGCCCCTCGGATCAAATATCCAAATCGTAGTGGATTAGGAACGCGCGGTAACAAGCAGAGACTCACGAAAGATGTGACCCCGTTGCCCCATCTCGAGGACTTGCGGCAAGGGCTAAGAATGCCCGGCCACGCCTCGTAATTATCTCACGGGCACCTTCCAGGTCAACCTGACTACTCATCACTCGCAATTATGCTCGCGCGGGCACCCCTCAGGGCCGACCCGTCTTTAGTAACATGGCTCAGTGTAAAGTCATAGTAACCATAGTAACTGTGTGTTTAAACATCAAGGGGAAAACCCGAGGAATCACCCCCGGTGAATTCCACTCAATGTAATCACCAAGGTGAACGTAAGAGGAATCACCCCCGAGGTTCACACTTGAGGGGTTGCACGACAGAGTCATATCGGAAGTGGTTAAGGTGGAATCACCCTCGATGACCACGACTGAATAGCTACACTACAGGGTTAACATCAGAAGTGCTGTAGAGGTCTCACCCTCGGCACTCGATAGTAACCCAGCAGTGTCGAGCAACTAAGGGAAAAGTGATGTGCGGTGCCGGGGCCTGGTCTTCAATCCCGTTGATCGGGTCTTCAATGATGAAGCAGGGGCAACAAGGACAAGGTGGGGGTCACTGATGGATCACTAACCAACCTATACTAAGCAATTTAGGATAAGCAGGTAAGGTACAATAACAGATACAAAAGCAGGCTATGCATCAGAATAGGAGCATACAATAACAGTAGCAAAATCTAATGCAAGCATGAGAGAAAGGAATGGGCGATATCGGGATGATCAAAGGGAGGGCTTGCCTGGTTGCTCTGGCAAGGAGGGGTCGTCGTCGACGTAGTCGATCACAGGGGCATCATCATCATCAACGGGGTCTACCGAAAAGAAGAGGGGGGAGAAACAGTAAATACATAGCAAGCAAGTGCATACTAGGACAACAGGCAGAGCTAGACGTGTTCTAACATGGTGCAACACGATACCGGCGAGGGCGGAAGTCAACCGGGAATGTTTTCCCGGTTCCGGACCTGTGTCAGACAGATGACCGGAGGGGGAAAGTTCCATGTTCAGCATGCTAGGGGCATGTGACAGATGAACAGACCGCGTATTCGGATTCGTTGGATTTTTCTGAGCAACTTTCATATAGAAAACATTTTCATCCGAGTTACGGTTTATTTTCTATGAATTTTCAAAGATTAAAGCATTTTCAGAAACTATAAAAAAAACAGAAAAGGAATATTGCATCAGCATGACGTCATAGTGACGTCAACAGTCAACAGGACGGCTAACCGGTCAAAACTGACATGGGGGACCCATCTGTCATAGACAGTGGGTTAAACAGGGTTTAAACTAATCTAAATTTAGTTAGTAAAACTACTGGGCCCACCTGTCAGTGTCTAATTAACTAAACTAATTAGTTTTAATTTTTAGAATCTTTTAGTTAGAGGATTAAGTGGTGGGACCCGCACGTCAGTGGCTGGGGCCTGCCCAGTCAGCATAGTTGACCAGGTCAACTGGTCAACAGGGGACCAGGGGCCCCACTAGCAGTGACCCGGGCGGTGGCCCCAGGTGTGCCATGTCGGCGGCAGGCGCCGGAGACAACTCCGGCGACCAAAAACGCGGCGGAGCTCGCCGGACTTGGCCGGAAGAACGCTACGGCGCTCCGTTCGGGGCGTGCTTAGGCTCGTTTGGACGAGCGTTCAACGCCGCATCCATCTACGGGAGCGGTGCGGCCGTAAACGGCCGGAAGCTATGGCGGAGAGCGGCGGAGCGGACGCCGGAGTTCGGCCCTCGCGCGAACTGCGGCTGGAGGGCACGGGAGGACTACTGGGAAGGCTCTACGGGGTCCTGGCGAGTCCCAGAGCACGGTGGCGAGGTCGGGTGAGCACGACATCGACGAGGACGACGGTGACGAGCACGGCAGCGGAGGCGCGCTACGGCCAAGACGGTAGCTACGGCGAGGGGCGCGGTGAGGCAAGGAAGGAGAGGGGAGAGGACGGAGTGGAGCTCACCGAGCGGTCAAGAAAGACCCTTGGTGGCTTAGGAGCAGCAGAGTTCTCCGGGGAGGAAGGGGATCGTCGGCGGCCGTCGAGGAAGAAGACGACTCGATCCGTGGCCTGCGGTGCTCCTCGAGCTCGATGGCGAGGCGTAGTCGAGGTAGAGGTCATCGGCGCGTCTCGTGGACGTGCTGGCGAGGCGCGGGGTGGCCGGTGGCCGCGGCTATGGCACAGCCATGGCGACGGTGGCGCTCGGTGGTGGACGGCGAACGAGGGGAGAGGCAACGAGCAGGCGGAGAGGGCGAGGGGAATCTAGGAGTGGGTGGAGGTAGGTGGGGGAGGTCTCGAGGAGCCGGAGGGGGAGGCTCTTATCCACCCGCGGCGTTGCCGGCGAGGTGGTCGGGCGGCGACGAGCCCCTGTAGCGGTGCGCACCGGGGGAACAGGAGGGAGGGGAGAGCGACCGGGGAGGGGGCATGGGCCGGCCTAGCTAGGCCAGCTAGCGCGGGTGGGCCGAAGCCCAAGTGGGGCAGGGGCTTTCTCTCCCCTCTGTTTTTTCCTTTTTTTTAATTTACAGAGAGAGAAAGGGAATTATTTGGCCAACTATTTCACTTAGAAAAAATTTGGGAGGTGTCCCATTAAATCCCTGGTGATCATAGACAGTGCCACAATTATTTTGGAGACCAGAAGAATTCATTTGGAATTTTTCAAAAATAGGATAGCATTTAAAAATGCTGAATTGGTGCTGTTATAATTGCTAATGTTCATCTTTGCACCAAAGTGATGTTGTGTTCCTTAACAAAAATTTGTTATGGAATTTTTGACAGATGATGAACATTTTTCCGGCAACTTTTGATCAACTTCAGACTTCACTTGAATTTGAATTGACTGGAATTTCAAATGGGATATTGGACAAAGGTGATTAAGCACTGTTTGGGTAAATAATTAGCTTAATCACATAGGTTACTGTAGCATGATACTGGGGGTGTTACATTCCGTAACACATCATCCCGTGATCAACTCCTTGATCACATTGTGCACATTATGATGATGTCCTATCGAGTGGGCCCAGAGATACCTCTCCGTTTACACGGAGTGACAAATCCCAGTCTCGATTCGTGCCAACCCAACAGACACTTTCGGAGATAACTGTAGTGTACCTTTATAGCCACCCAGTTACGTTGTGACGTTTGGCACACCCAAAGTATTCCTACGGTATCCGGGAGTTGCACAATCTCATGGTCTAAGGAAATGATACTTGACATTAGAAAAGCTTTAGCATACGAACTACACGATCTTTGTGCTAGGCTTAGGATTGGTTCTTGTCCATCACATCATTCTCCCAATGATGTGATCCCGCAACGACATCCAATGTCCATGGTCAGGAAACCGTAACCATCTATTGATCAACGAGCTAGTCAACTAGAAGCTTGCCAGGGACATGGTGTTGTCTATGTATCCACACATGTATTTGAGTTTCCTATCAATACAATTCTAGCATGGATAATAAACGATTATCATGAACAAGGAAATATAATAATAACCAATTTATTATTGCCTCTAGGGCATATTTCCAATAGTCTCCCACTTGCACTAGAGTCAATAATCCAGTTCACATCGATATGTGATTAACACTCAAGGTCACATCCCCATGTGACTAACACCCAAAGAGTTCTGGGTTTGATCATGTTATGCTTGTGAGAGAGGTTTCAGTCAATTGGTCTGCAACATTCAGATCCGTATGTACTTCGCAAATTTCTATGTCATCTTGTAGATGCAACTACTACGCTACATTTGGAGCCATTTCAAATAACTGTTCTAATTGGAGCTATTCCATTATACGTATTCGGCATCTCTACTCAGAGCTATCCGGATAGGTGTTAAGCTTGCATCGACGTAACTTTTTACGTCGAACTCTTTATCACCTCCATAACCGAGAAACATATCCTTATTCCTCTAAGGATAATTTAGACCGCTATCTGGTGATCTACTCCTAGATTACCTTTGTACCCTCTTGCCAGATATGTGGCAAGGCACACATCAGGTGCGGTACTCAGCATGGCACACCGTATAGAGCCTATGACAAAAGCATAGGGGACGACCTTCGTCCTTCCTCTTTCTTCTGCCGTGGTTGAGCTTTAAGTCTTAACTTCATACCTTACAACTCAGGCAAGAACTCCTTCTTTGACTGATCCATCTTGAACACCTTCAAGATCATGTCAAGGTATATGCTCATTTGAAAGTACCATTAAGCGTTTTGATCTATCCTTATAGATATTGATGCTCAATGTTCAAGTAGCTTAATCCAGGCTTTCCATTGAAAAACACTTTCCAAATAACCCTATATGCTTTCCAGAAATTCTACGTCATTTCTGATCAACAATATGTCAACAACATATATTCATCAGAAATTCTATAGTGCTCCCACTCACTTCTTTGGAAATACAAGTTTCTCACCCAAAATCTTTGATCATCTCATCAAAGCATACATTCCAACTCCGAGATGCTTACTCCAGTCCTTAGAAGGATTGCTGGAGCTTTGCATACTTATTAGCATCTTTCAGGATTGACAAAACCTTCCGGTTGTATCACATACAACCTTTCCTCAAGAAAATCATCGAGGAAACAATGTTTTGACATCCTATCTGCAAGATTTCATAAATAATGCAGTAATCGCTAATATAATTCCAACAGACTCTTAGCATCGCTACGAGTGAGAAAGTCTCATCATAGTCAACTCCTTGAACTTGTCGGAAAAAATCTTAACGACAAGTCGAGCTTTCTTAATGGTGATACTTACCATCATTGTCCGTCTTCCTTTTAAAATCCATCTGTACTCAACAGCCTTACGACCATCGAGCCGTTCTGCCAAAGTCTACACTTTGTTTTCATACATGGATCCTCTCTCGGATTTTATGGCCTCGAGCCATTTATCGGAATCCGGGCCCACCATCGCTTCTCCATAGCTCGTAGGTTCATTGTTGTCTAGCAACATGACTTCCAAGACAGGATTACGTACCACTCTGAAGTAGTACGCATCCTTGTCATCCCACGAGGTTTGTTAGTGACTTGATCTGAAGTTTCATGATCACTATCATAAGCTTCCACTTCAATTGGTGTAGGTGCCACAGGAACAACTTCCTGTGCCCTGCCACACACTAGTTGAAGAGACGGTTCAATAACCTCATCAAGTCTCCACCATCCTCCCACTCAATTCTTTCGAGAGAAACTTTTCCTCGAGAAAGGACCCGATTCTAGAAACAATCCCTTATTGCTTTCGGATCTGAGACAGGAGGTATACCCAACTGTTTTGGGTGTCCTATGAAGATGCATTTATCCGCTTTGGGTTCAAGCTTATCAGCCTGAAACTTTTTCACATAAGCGTCGCAGCCCCAAACTTTTAAGAAATGACAGCTTAGGTTTCTCTAAACCATAGTTCATACGGTGTCATCTCATCGGAATTACGTGGTGCCCTATTTAAAGTGAATGTGGTTGTCTCTAATGCCTAACCCATAAACTATCATGGTTATTCGATAAGAGACATCATGGTATGCATCATATCCAATAGGATGCAGTTATGATGTTCAGACACACCATCACACTATGGTGTTCCAGGCTGTATTAGTTGTGAAACAATTTCCACAATGTCTTAATTCTGTGCCAAACTCGTAATTCAGATATTCATCTCTATGATCATATCATAGATCTTTTATCCTCTTGTCACGACGATCTTTCAACTTCACCCTGAAATTACTTGAACCTTTCAATAATTCAGACTCGTGATTCATCAAGCAAATATACTCAACATCTACTCAAATCATATGTGAAGTAAGAACATAACGATATCCACTGCATGCCTCAGCACTCATTGGACTGCACACATCAAAATGTATTACTTCCTGCAAGTCGCTTTCTAGTTCCATTTTACTGAAAACGAGGCTTTCAGTCATCTTGCCCATGTGGTATGATTTGCATGTCTCAAGTGATTCAAAAACCAAGTGAGTCCAAACGGTCCATTTGCATGGAGTTTCTTCATGCATATACACCAATAGACATGGTTCGCATGTCTCAAACTCTTCAAAATGAGTGAGCCCAAAGATCCATCAACATGGAGCTTCTTCATGCGTTTTATACAGATATGACTTACGTGGCAGTGCCACAAGTAGGTGGTACCATCATTACTATCTTATATCTTTTGGCACAAACATGTGTATCACTACGATCGAGATTCAACAAACCATTCATTTTAGGTGCAAGACCATTGAAGGTATTATTCAAATAAACAGAGTAACCATTATTCTCCTTAAATGAATAACCGTATTGCGATAGACATAATCCAATCATGTCTATGCTCAACGCAAACACCAATCTCGATGGTAGAGGGAGTGTGCGATGCTTGATCACATCAAGCTTGGAAAAAACTTCCAACACATATTGCCAGCTCACCTTTAGCTAGTCTCCGTTTACTCCGCAGCCTTTTATTTTGAGTTTACTAACATTTAGCAACCGAACCGGTATCTAATACCATGGTGCTACTAGTAGTACTAGTAAAGTACACATTAACACAATGTACATCCAATATACTTCTATCGACCTTGCCAGCCTTCTCATCTACCAAGTATCTAGGGTAATTCTGCTCCAGTGGCTGTTCCCCTTATTACAGAAGCACTTAGTCTCGGGTTTGGGTTCAACCTTGGGTTTCTTCACTAGAGCAGCAGTTGAATTGCCATTTCATGAAGTATCCCTTTTTGCCCTTGCCCTTCTTGAAACTAGTGGTTTCACCAACCATCAACAATTGATGCTCCTTCTTGATTTCTACTTTTGTGGTGTCAAACATCGGGAATATCTCAAGGATCATCATATATGTCCCTGATATATTATAGTTCATCACGAAGCTCTAGCAGCTTGGTGGTAATGATTTCGGAGAAACATCACTATCTCATCTGGAAGATCAACTCCCACTCGATTCAAATGATTGTTGTACTCAGACAATCTGAGCACAAGCTCAACAATTGAGCTTTTCTCCCTTAGTTTGTGGGCTAAGAAAATCGTCGGAGGTCTTATACCTCTTGACGTGGGCACGAGCCTAAAATCCCAATTTCAGCCCTCGAAACATCTCATATGTTTCGCAACGTTTCAAAATGTCTTCGGTGCCTCAATTCTAAACCGTTTAACTGAACTATCACGTAGTTATCAAAATGTGTATGTCAGATGTTCGCAACATCCACAGACGACGTTCGAGGTTCAGCACAATGAGCGGTGCATTAAGGATATAAGCCTTCTATGAAGCAATGAGGACAATCCTTAGTTTACGGACCTAGTCCGCATAATTGCTACTATCAACTTTCAACTAAATTTTCTCTAGGAACATATCTAAATAGTAGAACTGAAGCGCGAGCCACGACATAATTTGCGAAGACCTTTTGACTATGTTCAGGATAATTAAGTTCATCTTATGAACTCCCACTCAGATAGACATCCCTCTAGTCATCTAAGTGATTACATGATCCGAGTCAACTAGGCCGTGTCCGATCATCACGTGAGACAGACTAGTCATCATCGGTGAACATCTTCATGTTGATCGTATCTACCATACGACTCATGCTCGACCTTTCGGTCTCTTGTGTTCCGAGGCCATGTCTGTACATGCTAGGCTCGTCAAGTCAACCTACGTGTTTCGCGTGTGTAAATCTGTCTTACACCCGTTGTGTGTGAACGTTACAATCTTTCACACCCGATCATCATGTGGTGCTTCGAAACAACGAACTGTCGCAACGGTGCACAGTTAGGGGGAACACTTTCTTGAAATTTTAATGAGGGATCATCTTATTTACTACCGTCGTTCTAAGCAAATAAGATGTATAAACATGATAAACATCACATGCAATCAAATAGTGACATGATATGGCCAATATCATATTGCTCCTTTTGATCTCCATCTTCGGGGCTCCATGATCATCATCGTCACCGGCATGACACCATGATCTCCATCATTATGATCGCCATCATTGTGTCTCCATGAAGTTGTCTCGCCAACTTATTACTTCTATTACTATGGCTACCGGTTAGCAATAAAGTAAAGTAATTACATGGCGTTGTTCAATGACACGCAGGTCATACAATAAATAAAGACAACTCCTATGGCTCCTGCCGGTTGTCATACTCATCGACATGCAAGTCGTGATTCCTATTACAAGAACATGATCAATCTCATACATCACATATCATTCATCACATTCTTCTTGGCCATATCACATCACATAGCATACCCTGCAAAAACAAGTTAGACGCCCTCTAATTGTTGTTTGCATGTTTTACGTGGCTGCCATGGGTTTCTAGCAAGAACGTTTCTTACCTACGCAAAAACCACAACGTGATATGCCAATTGCTATTTACCCTTCATAAGGACCCTTTTCATCGAATCCGATCCGACTAAAGTGGGAGAGACAGACACCCGCTAGCCACCTTATGCAACTAGTGCATGTCAGTCGGTGGAACCAGTCTCACGTAAGAGTACGTGTAAGGTCGGTCCGGGCCGCTTCATCCCACAATGCCGCCGAATCAAGATTGGACTAGTAACGGTAAGCATATTGAACAAAATCAACGCCCACAACTACTTTGTGTTCTACTCGTGCATAGAAACTATGCATAGACCTGGCTCATGATGCCACTGTTGGGGAGCGTAGCAGAAATTCAAAATTTTCCTACGTGTCACCAAGATCTATCTATGGAGAAACCAGCAACGAGGGGAAGGAGAGTGCATCTACATACCCTTGTAGATCGCTAAGCGGAAGCGTTCAGGAGAACGGGGTTGAAGGAGTCGTACTCGTCGTGATCCAAATCACCGGAGATCCTAGTGCCGAACAGACGGCACCTCCGCGTTCAACACACGTACAGCCCGGTGACGTCTCCCATGCCTTGATCCAGCAAGGAGAGAGGGAGAGGTTGAGGAAGACTCCATCCAGCAGCAGCACAATGGCGTGGTGGTGGTGGAGGAGCATGGTCATCCAGCAGGGCTTCGCCAAGCACCGCGAGATATGAGGAGAAAGAGAGGTAGGGCTGCGCCAGGGAGAGGTCAGAAACTCATGTGTTGGCAGCCCCAAAGACCTCAACTATATATAGGGGAGAGGGAGGGGGCTGCGCCCCCACCTAGGGTTCCACCCTAGGGGCAGCGGCCAGCCCAGATCCCATCTGGTGGGGCGGCCAGGGGAGGGGGAGAGGGAGGCGCACCAGGCATGGGCCCTAAGGCCCATCTGCCCTTAGGGTTTGCCCCCCTCCTCCCCTTAGGCACCTTGGGCCCTTGTGGGGGGGCACACCAGCCCACCTGGGGCTGGTCCCCTCCCACACTTGGCCCATGCAGCCCTCCGGGGCGTGTGGCCCCACTTGGTGGACCCCCGGGACCCTCCCGGTGGTTCCGGTACGTTACCGATAAACCCCAAAACTTTTCCGGTGACCAAAACAGGACTTCCCATATACAAATCTTTACCTCCGGACCATTCCAGAACTCCTCGTGACGTCCGGGATCTGATCCAGGACTCCGAACAACATTCGGTAACCACATACAAACTTCCTTTATTACCCTAGCGTCATCGAACCTTAAGTGTGTAGACTCTACGGGTTCGGGAACCATGCAGACATGACCGAGACGTTCTCCGGTCAATAACCAACAGCAGGATTTGGATACCCATTTTGTCTCCCACATGCTCCACGATGAACTCATCGGATGAACCACGATGTCGAGGATTTGATCAATCCCGTATACAATTCCCTTTGTCTAGCGGTATTGTACTTGCCCGAGATTCGATCGTCGGTATCCCGATACCTTGTTCAATCTCGTTACTGGCAAGTCTCTTTACTCGTTCTGTAACACATCATCCCGTGATCAACTCCTTGATCACATTGTGCACATTATGATGATGTTCTACCGAGTGGGCCCAGAGATACCTCTCCGTTTACACGGAGTGACAAATCCCAGTCTCGATTCGTGCCAACCCAACAGACACTTTCGGAGATACCTGTAGTGTACCTTTATAGCCACCCAGTTACGTTGTGACGTTTGGCACACCCAAAGTATTCCTACGGTATCCGGGAGTTGCACAATCTCATGGTCTAAGGAAATGATACTTGACATTAGAAAAGCTTTAGCATACGAACTACACGATCTTTGTGCTAGGCTTAGGATTGGGTCTTGTCCATCACATCATTCTCCCAATGATGTGATCCCGCAACGACATCCAATGTCCATGGTCAGGAAACCGTAACCATCTATTGATCAACGAGCTAGTCAACTAGAGGCTTACCAGGGACATGGTGTTGTCTATGTATCCACACATGTATCTGAGTTTCCTATCAATACAATTCTAGCATGGATAATAAACGATTATCATGAACAAGGAAATATAATAATAACCAATTTATCATTGCCTCTAGGGCATATTTCCAACAATGACCACACTAGAAGCTCTCTCTTTGAGTTGCTTAGCTGTGCACGAATCAGGAATGTAAAAGAAGCCCTGCCCTTTGGATTAAAAAGCACACATGGGTGCCTCACATTCCCAGGGTAAAAAAGCAGTGCAAACAGATACTAAGTGACCCATCTTACTGCATCTCTCACAAAAGGCTTGCAGACAGCTAACAGGAGCATGAGTAGAAGCTTTGCAGATCATGCAGGGTTCATGAGCATTGGTTGGGATCACCTGAGCAGAAGAACCCGTGCGCTGATCGTTGGAGACGACTTGGTTCTTCCTGAAGTTCGTCGCCTCAGATCCAGTGGGGTTAGGGTTTTTCTCCACCCAAACCCCCCAGATCTGGCCCGCTTGGCTCGATCGCTGCCTCGTCCCAGCGCTCGGTGTCGTCCATCTCCGACGCCGCTTGCTTGTTGGTGGAGTGGTTGTCGCCGTCCACCTCCCTGGACCAGGAGAAGCGGCCTCTCCCGCGCCCCCGATCGAAGCGACCCGCGCCGCGCCCCATCCGTCCAGATCCGAAGCCCTCGCGCCGATTCCCACGGAAACCGCGTCCTCCATGTTCCTCCATCGCCGGGGCTCTTGGGGAAGAAGCTACCACCTCCACGAATGATCTGTGGTCACCTCCAATCTTCCCCTCCCACCACTGGAAGGAAGGCGAAGTTTTCGATCTAGGGTTTTGAGGCGCCGCCCAGAGATGAGAGAGGGCGGCTTCTAGGTCAAGAATGGGGCGAGCCACACGGGATCGGGTTTTTGTACTCCTCGCACCGCTGGTCTCCCCGCCATGGATTCCCTGATCTCCATCCACGTGTCTCGCATCCGCGGGGGGGCGGCGGCACCACACCCGGGCGCAGACCCAGGATGCCTGGGGCCCAGGAACTCCGACCCGCATCGTGTCGACCCGGCGCGTGCGCTCCGTCCACACCGGAACGAGCCGCGTCCCCGTGTACCGCCGGGACGTTCGCCGGAATCCGGTCATGAATCCTCGCGAAATGGCACGGGAAAGACACGATCTGCCCGATGTCGATGCATTCTCCCTCACACAGAAAGCGCGCATCCACCGTGACCCCCCTCTGGTCAATCATCACGATCCGGAGAGCCCCTCGTCCGAGAAGAATCTCCCCGTCGGCGAAGTTGACGGTGCGTGCCGCGGTGAGATCCGGCGCGAAGGAGACGCGCCAGCGTACGTCGCACTCCATCCCCCACCAATCTTCAGTAAAATTAGAATTAGAATTCTTTTCACAGCAGGTAACCATTTTGTTTCAAGTATGGCTGTCTAGTATTACCTTTTCTTCTTTGTGACTTTGACTTTGAGAAGTTCTGCTTAATCTCCCTATCAAATTTGAATGTACACATGCTTAGTTTTTGGAAAGTATTACCAACAAAGAGGCTTGAAATCGCATTAGTTAACTTTCGGACTGAGAAAGTGAATTATTGTCGCCTTTGGTTGATACTGAGACTCAGTTTTACATTACTGATTGGAATGACATGGCAGGTCCGCGATACAGGTTCTAAATTTTATTGTTTCCAGTGTCTGGTAGGCAGGATACATAATGTATATTTAAGACAAACCCTAACTTTAGTTATCCAAATAAATTACATTTCTTGATTGAAATTAGCTTTAATATCTTCAATTGCTTTTTAAACAGCTCAATTTTCCTCTTTCCGGTGTTTACAGATAGACCTTGTGTTTTTTCAGATGGTTAAAATTACTACTTAATAGAGAATGATATTTGGATGCAAATAATTACTGAAGCACTGGGTCTTCTTTAAGGCTTGTGACCTTTTATGTCATCTTCATCTTTGTCGTTTTGTTCTCTCCTATGCATATTTTTTAATAGTGGGCTATCCCGCTTGACGGCAGATATCTCTAAATGCTATGACGCGCTATTTAAAAATTTACTTTTATATGTTAGGAGCAAAGTCTATGCGCAGGACCACTGTAAACACTACAACGCAAAAAGTCCAAACAAATCCCTTTTCAATTCCTTTGTCAATGTGATGATGTTTTCTTAGCCTTCCTGCGCAGCTCGAGTTCAACTGTTCAAGCAGCATTCTCCCCAGGCAATCACATTCACGATTCAAAAAAAAAAAAGGCAACCTGGTGCATGTAGCTCCCGTTTACGCAGGGTTCAGGGAAGGGTCCGACCACTTTGGGTCTATGGTACGCAGCCTTTCCCCACATTTCTGTAAGAGGTTGTTTTCAGGACTTGAACCCATGACCTCATGGTCACAAGGCAGCAGCTTTACCACTGCGCCAAGGCTCCCCTTCAATCACATTCACGATTCAGATCTGTCAAAATTAGGCATCTTAATATTAACATGCTGATATTTGCTCAGACACCGTACATGTGCGGCGACATTGCTTTAGAGAAAACATGTTTGTGGATACTATCAGCAGATCAGCTCCATGGATAATGTTCAATCATAGATTGAAAATTGTAGTCATATGTAAGGTAACGCCGCCGTCGCGGCGTTGAAGCTTAGGTGTTCAGTAAAACTGATATCTCCTTAAATCCTTCGAAACTAAAAGTAAATAAAAATGCTCAAAAGTAAAATAAATAAAAAATCACCGTTGACAATTGCAAGGTCTCTTCAATCTCCACACGAAGTAAACAATTAACTCTTTTTCTGTTCTATAGAACACAAGCAACTGCTAACTCTGTTACATGTGACAGATATATCCAAATCAATGAATCGGGATGCTGGACAAAATACACGCTCCATCAGGATTCAAATCTCCGGTGCAGCTGACGTCTGAGGTTTATATATCTTTGCTGTATGCCTTTTGATGCTTAGTGTCACTATAGCCAAAACTCACTAGGACATGCATGCTTTTGTTCTTCTCCTGCTTTTCAGTGAAAAAGGTAAAACATTTTGGCCCATGTTTAATGTGCCGACTGGCGAGGTCTGTCAGTTCAGTGAAATGGTTTGCTGCTGGTCGTTTTACTGACCTGTCGTTTGCAACAGAAAATTCTGACTAACCCATTGCTATTGTAGATAGAGAAATAGAGTTGCCTGTTGCAGCAGAAAATTAGTTTCGACGCGAAAGAGCCTTTTCTGGTACCCTTCATCCCTAGAAGAAACTATATATCTTGTCCACATTGGTTTCATGCTCTTGTTGGGATGCATCAGGTGGAATGCAAGAACTTGTTGGGATGTATCTGTCATGTAAGAAACACATGTCAACCATATTATGATGATGTGCTGTGTATTAGACTGATGGGTCCTGCCCTAGGTTAGACTAACATAAAAATCATCTTCCTTTGCGATTAGCTAACACTATCAAGTGGAATTTCCAAATGCCATTCCAAATTTGATAACAAGGAATTCACAAGAACTCCCAGTATGGAGGCTGAAAGACACACCAGGATTCAGTGGCTGAAGGTGAGAAACTATACCTGCGTACTCCGAGTCATCCTCGACTCTTTAACATCACTGAACAGAATGTTCTTGCCAAAGCCCTCCAGCTTGCACACCTGGCGGCAGTGATAAGCATACAAGGAGATAGCTAGATACCAAATCACCATTTAGACTAAACTACATCACATTGAAAGCAGCAAGTTGCTCATAAACAAAGTCAGGGGTACACAAGTTACTAACATACGTCCATGGATAACTGGCGCAACCAGAGATCAACCAACCCGAGCTTCGGTTCATTATTAAGACATGACATGGCTTAACTAGATAAGCATACCGCATACATGAAACACACACACAGAGACTACACATCATTGAAATTTGAAACTAGACTCTAGTGGCACCTAACTATGCATCACTGTTTTCCCCCACACGCAGACTTAACTTGAGAAGGTCAGCCAGCACCAAAGGGCAGGTTGCCGCGAGGTACTTGTACCCCTCCGACGCCAACACAGCATCAAGAACATCACGATTTCTAATGATGAACTGGACGCACTTCGCCTTGAGCTGTGGACAGTTGTGTTCTTCGGCTAGAGCCAGAGATGTCGCTGCTATGTCAACATTGATGCCACCAGAGAGCTTGCCTTCGCAAATCAGCTTGAGCCTGTCCAGTCCGTATCTGTCAGCAGCTGCAAGCAAGTGCTGAGTTAACACTGTCACCTCCTCGCCCTTCTCGGCGAATTCAGCCACAGTATCGGTGTAGATGAAGTGAAGCAGCGCCTTGAATACCGCAGCCTGCATGTCCTTGATCTCCACACGGGCCGCACACTTCTCCTTCATGTCTCCAAAGAACTCGGCCATGAAGACGGGGGACCTTGCCGCGAGGATGAGCTTGTGTGCAGCAAAAGACTCGCCAGACACGAGAAATGTGACATCGGCTCCCGTCTTGCTCTGCAGGAGGTCAGCAAGGTGCCGGTGCAGGTCTGGCGATGGCACTGGCGCTTCTTGGACAGGGTCTGTCGCAGAATCAGGCAGCTCCTTGAGGACGTTAACAATGCATTGCACAGTGAAAGAATCACCCCTAAGATAACCTGAATTTTCTAGCTGACTTCTTCCCATGACATTTAATATAGAGAAGAACTCCTTGGGATGGCTGAACACGCCCTGATTACTACGTTCGTTGGATGGCTCAAGGTTCCCTGTCGGATCAACCAACCGGCAGCTAAGAGCGACCCTCACACTGCCCCTGCGGGCTTTTCTGAGAAAGGCACGCTTCACGCCGGCCCTGCGGGGTTTGCTGAGAAAGGCAAGATCCACTCTTACAGAGTAGCTCCAGCAATTAGGATAGACCCGGATTTCCCATTCGTACCCATCGAAACTCCATCTGTATTTGATGCAATCGTGGTCGCCCATGGTCCGGGTCAAGCTGAAGCCGTCGACCTTGACCAGCTGCACTGACCGCACAACACTAGCGATGGTTTTGGGGGCATTATCCATGGCGAAGGCCGGACCGGACAGGATGAATCGGCGGGGAAGTTTCTTGTCTGCGTCAGATCGAACGTTTCTGCGTGGGGATGAGCGCGTATAAGCTCGATTCAGCAAGCGACGAGCAAATGATGAGAACCAAGGAGGCAAAACGACGGCTCACCACGCCACTGGAGCAGAAACCCTAAGCGAGTGCCGGCGGAGGTGACGAAGGTTGGTGTTCAGGCGTGGGCGAGGCGAATCGACTGTCCTGCCCGCGTCCGATGAGGCGGATCCGGCCGGACTTGGGGGCCGCCGACGAGCCGGGCCTGCCTTCTCTTGTGGGGAGGGGATCCGGAGCGAGAGGAGAAAGTGGTGGCGGCGAGTGAGGAAGTGAGGTCTCAGGATCACGACTCGACTGGACTGGCTGGAGGCTGGTTGGTATTGACGGTGGAAGACCTTGAAAAAAAAATGTCTGCATTTAAAAATAAGTCTTTTTTATGCATTTTTTTCAGAGGTCAACTAACCCATACCACCGCCACAGCATCAGCCCCCTTGCTCTTCCCCGTCCGGGATTCGTCGGCAGCAAGAGAAGTGGAGATCCGTCCGTTCATTCTGTTTTTTCTTCTTATTAGGTTTTGTTTACACTGACGAGGCGGTAGCGGCGATGGTATATTGGAACGAGGTTTCTTTTGTTTTTTCGTACCTTGACGACGTCTGATCCAGCGGCGGAGTTTGTGTCTTCGAATTTTTTGGCTCTTTTAATGTCTTGGCGATTGGTATGTCCTTCAAGGACAGCAATTGGATAGTCATTGGTGCGACGATTTCGATATCTTCTTGTGTGTTTGTTCTGCGGCACGATTCAGATTCTCAAATCATATAGACCGGGGGTGATAGATTGCAAGCATGTCTGGTGTAGGGTAAGCACCAAACTGATGGTTCTTTAAGGACTTCTAAATCTTGTCCTAAGGGGTGAGTAGTTATTGTGGTCTTTAAAACCTGATATGTCGAAGTCACTTGCATGTGTCTCGTTCCTTTACAATTTTTTGGGTACTCTTTTTTTATACTATTGATCCAACACAATTTAATTTCGGACGAGTGCATGCAATCAGAAAAAGACTACCATGTTTTATTTTACTTTATATTGATTTGCATTCACTAAATCTTACTTTTCTCAATAACTACAAGCCCTAAAAGTCTGCGCGCCCTAAATATTACAGTTATCGGTCAATTTTACTTTATATTGTAAAACATGCATATCAATATAAAAATGTCACGCTCTTTAATATAAAAATGTAAAATAAAATAAAATTGACCGACAAATGTAAGATTTAGTGGATGTTTAGGGCTTGTAAAAACATGCAGTTCCATCCAACTGCAAGCCTAAACGTTTGTGCACATTTCAAAAGTAATATTAACAAATCAGACATATTTGATGCCAATCGGAACGTCAAATCGAATAAGTCTGACATATTACAACTACCGGACAAATTCTACTAAAATAAAAAAACCCTAAACCCTAGAAAAACTAAGCGAGGCACGGGCGAACGGTGACCTCGTATGCATTCCCGTCCTGGCCGGCTGGATCTCTGTTGTCGTCCTCCTCATTGTTGTTTGTCATTGGAGTCGTGATCGTTCTAGCGGCGGAAGGGCGCGCAGGGGCCGCGACAGACCTGATTGGCCCCTGCCTGTCGCTTGGCTTCCTCTGCCGCCATGCGCATGGCATCGTCAGCCGCGGAGGTGGCCCCGGCCCGCCCGCACCTCGCCTTGCCCTCGCCGGGGACAAGGGTGACGGCGCAGCGACTCAACCACACCAATCTTGACCTGTCGCTGCCCAATAATACACTAGAACAATTTGAAGAAATCCTTTTTTTTGCGGGTAACAATTTGAAGAGATCCGCAAGTGACTCTAATTTGAATTCGCTAGTTGTTTTGAATTTTTTTATTTCAATATAGTCACGGATCAGGTACTGTTGCGATTATTTCAAAACGGTGAATTTGAAATAAAAACGGTGTCACGACTATGTATCTGCAGAGGAGATCAAACCACACCGGTACTGTGGCGCCACGGACCAGGTACTGTTGCGATTTCTTAGCAGAGACGAAGATGAGCTTTATGAATGTAAGGTATGGGATGGGAATCACTCGAGCTAGCCTGATCTTACTCACGAATTCGAGTCCAGTATCTCGAGTACAGAAGAATTGCGATTACAGAATGGGGAATAGCTATGGGGAAGAACTATGGTAGCCGCCGACGTCGTTTGCCTTGATCCACTGGATGCCGATCCAGTCGGTGGACTCGCCTTAAGTAGTGGTCGCCACGCCTGGGCTTCACTTGGTCCACTCGGGCCCAATGACGCGGGCGTTGGGCCTTCGAGCCCATGGTGGAGGTTGGGCAGCAGCGACGCCACGCAAGCTCCTGCTGTGTGGACTTGGCCCGTTAGTGACGCTGGGTGAGGCAGGGGCGCTGACATCCCCTCCTCCTTGGGATGAGGCTTGCCCCCAAGCCTCTGCACCAGGGAAGCGCGCTTGTAGTGCCACCTTGTCCTCCCAAGTGTCCTCCAGCGCTGTCGGGTCCGACCAGCGAATCAGGACCTGCTCCACGAGAGCCTCGTTCTTCCGGCGCCAGCGGTGTTGCAGAACTATGACTGGTACAACTGGGATGTCAGTACGATGAGGAAGAGCATCGGAGGCCGGCGTACCCGGGCGGAGGCAGTGGCGGAGCTGCCAGACATGGAACACGGGATGCACTTGAGAGTGCGATGGCAGCTCCAACTTGTAGGCGGCGTCATTGATCTTGGCGATGATTGGAAATGGCCCGTAGTACTTGAAGGAGAGTTTGTGATTTGCACTTCTCGCCACCAAGGTTTGAATATGTGCCTGTAGTTTGAGGTAGACAACCTCGCCCACCTCGAAGACGCGCGGTGACCGTCGCTCGTCAACTTGAGCCTTCATGTGTTGTTGCGCCCGATGCAAGTGTTGTTGTAGCAGATCCTGGACGACTGCTCTTTCGTCCAACCACGCGTGGAGGGATGGAACCGTGCAGCCAGAAGTGGGTGCCAGCCCCCACTGTCTTGCTTCATACCTGAACATCGCTTTAAACGGAGACATGCCAGTGCTGGTAAGAGGAGTTGTACCAGAACTGCGCCAACAGGATCCAGTGACTCTAGCGCCCCGGGCAAGCATGAACGAAGCAACGCAAGTAACTCTCGACGCATTGGTTCACCCTCTCCATCTGGCCATCCATTTGCGGGTGATTGGCTGAGCTCATTCTCAAATCTGTGTCGGCATACTTGAAAAGCTCATGCCAGAAATTGCTGGTGAAGACCGGATCCCTATCAGACACAATTGAACCGGGGAAGCCATGGATGTTGTAGATGCGGGACATGTACAATATCGCCACCTTCAAAGTTGTATAAGGATGCGCCAGCGGCAGAAAGTGAGCGAACTTGGTCCTCTTGTCGACGACCACCCAGAGGCAATTGAACTTTCCCGATTGCGGTAAGCCATCGATGAAATCCATCGTGATCATGTCCCATGGCTGTTGCAGAATTGGCAATGGTTCGAGTAGTCCTGGAAATGCTGACCTATCCGGCTTGGCTTGTTGGCAAACTGGGCAGCACCGGACGTATTGCAAAACGTGCACCTTCATTTTAGGCCACGCGAACAAGCGACGAACGCGACGGAAAGTGGCTGGGAATCCACTGTGCCCCCCCATGGGGCTGTCATGGAAGGCCGAGATGATGCGTTGCTGTACAGCCGTCGAACCCCCGAGCCAGATCCGGTCCCGAAAGTACAGTATGCCGTTCTGCAGGTTGAAGCGTTTCTTGGGATCCTCTCGCAAAGCTAGTTGTTGAAGGAGTTTCTGTGCTTGGGGATTGCAGTTATAGCTATCCGGCACATCATCCAACCAGCTGGGTTGGCAAGAGGTGATGTCAAACAACAGCTCTGGTGACTGCAAACGCAAAAGCGCGTCAGCCGCAGTGTTGTCCGACCCCTTTTTGTACCGAATGACATACCGCAGGCCCAACAACTTTGTAAACACGCGCTGCTGCCAGGGCGTTGTCAAACGTTGCTCTTCCAGATGACTAAGACTTTTTTGGTCTGTGAAGATGACAAACTCGCTGTGTTGTAGGTAGGGTCTCCATTGGTCGACGGCGACCACAACAGCCAGGTACTCTTTTTCATATGTTGACAGGCCCTGGTAACGTGGACTCAAGCCTTTGCTCATGAATGCAATCGGGTGCCCCTCCTGCTGCAACACTGCCCCGATACCTTTGTTGCATGCATCAGTCTCAATCGTGAAGGGTTTACTGAAATCCGGCATTGCCAACACCGGTGCCGACACCAATTGTTGTTTGAGCAGGTTAAAGGCTTGGTCGGTGTTCTCTGTCCAGACAAATGGGATGCCCTTCTTCAAGAGGTTGAACAGGGGGCGAGCTATGATGCCAAACCCATGGACAAATCTGCGGTAATAGACCGCCAGTCCCAAGAAACGACGCACCTCCTTCGCATCCGTAGGGGTTGCCAATGCTTCAACTGGTCGAATCTTTCCTGGATCTGTGGCCACTCCTCGGCTGCTGATAACGTGCCCCAAATAAGATAGTTGCCGCTGTCCAAATTCACACTTAGATTCCTTCACTTTCCATTGATCTCTGCGCAGGAGCTCGAGAACCTGTCGAAGGTGAATTAAGTGATCTTCCCAAGTCTTGCTAAAAACGAGGATGTCATCGAAGAAGAGCAGGACACAGTGCCTTGATACGTCTCCGTCATATCTATAATTTTTTATTGTTCCATGCCAATATTCTACAACTTTCATATACTTTTGGCAACTTTTTATACTATTTTTGGGACTAACATATTGATCCAGTGCCAGTTCCTGTTTGTTGCATGTTTTTTGTTTCGCAGAAAATCCATATCAAACGGAGTCCAAACCGGATAAAAACTGACAGAGATTGTTTTTGGAATATATGTGATTTTTGGGAAGAAGAATCAACGCGATACGATGCCCGAGGGGGCCACGAGGCATGGGGGCGCACCCCTGACCCTCATGGACACCCCGTAAGGCGGTTGGAGCCCTTCTTTTGCTTCAAGAAAGCTAATATCCAGATAAAAATTGTGTTCAAATATCAATCCAATCGGAGTTATGGATCTCTGGGAATATAAGAAACGGTGAAAGGCCAGAATCTGGGAATGCAGAAACAAAGAGAGACAGAGAGACAGATCCAATCTTGGAGGGGCTCTCGTCCTCCCATGCCATGGAAGCCAAGGACTAGAGGGGAAACCCTTCTCCCATCAAGGGAGAAGGTCAAGGAAGAAGAAGAAGAAGAAGAAGAAGAAGAAGAAGAATAAGGGGGCCCCTCTCCCCCTCTCTCCCGGTGGCGCCGGAACGCCACCGGGGCCATCATCATCACCGCAATCTACACCAATACCTCCGTCATCTTCACCAACATCTTCATCACCTTCCCCCATATATCTACAGCGGTCCACTCTCCCGCAACCCGCTGTACCCACTACTTAAACATGGTGCTTTATGTTGGGGAATGTAGTAATTTCAAAAAATTTCCTACGCACACGCAAGATCATGGTGATGCATAGCAACGAGAGGGGAGAGTGTTGTCCACGTACCCTCGTAGACCGAAAGCGGAAGCATTAACACAACGCGGTTGATGTAGTCATACGTCTTCATGATCCGACCGCTCAAGTACCGAACGCACGACACCTCTGAGTTCAGCACACGTTCAGCCCGATGACGTCCCTCGAGCTCTGATCCAGACGAGTGTTGAGGGAGAGTTTCGTCAGCACGACGGCATGGTGACGATGATGATGTTCTACCGACGCAGGGCTTCGCCTAAGCACCACTACAGTATTATCGAGGTGGACTATGATGGAGGGGGGCACCGCACACGGCTAAAAGATCAAACGATCAATTGTTGTGTCTCTAGGGTGCCCCCCTGCCCCCGTATATAAAGGAGCAAGGGGGGAGGTGCGGCCGGCCAGGAGGGGCGCGCTAGGAGGAGTCCTACTCCTACCGGGAGTAGGACTCCCTCCCTTTTCCTTGTTGGACTAGGAGTGGAGGGGGAAAGAGGAGGGAGAGAGGAAGGAAAGGGGGGCGCCACCCCCTCTCCTTGTCCTATTCGGACTAGGGGGGAGGGGGGCGCGGCCCTGCCCTGGCCGCCTCTCCTCTTCTCCACTAAGGCCCACTATGGCCCATTAAGCCCCCGGGCGGTTCCGGTAACCCCTCGATATTCCGGTAAAATCCCCATTTCATCCGGAACACTTCCGATATCCAAACATAGACTCCCAATGTATCAATCTTCATGTATCGACCATTTCGAGACTCCTCGTCATGTACGTGATCACATCCGGGACTCCGAACAACCTTCGGTACATCAAAACATATAAACTCATAATATAACTGTCGTCGAAATGTTAAGCGTGCGGACCCTACGGGTTCGAGAACTATGTAGAAATGACCGAGACACGTATCCGGTCGATAACCAATAGCGGAACCTGGATGCTCATATTGGCTCCCACATATTCTACGAAGATATTTATCGGTCGGACCGCATAACAACAACGTTGTTCCCTTTGTCATCGGTATGTTACTTGCCCGAGATTCGATCGTCGGTATCTCAATACCTAGTTCAATCTCGTTACCGGGAAGTCTCTTTACTCGTTCCATAATACATCATCCCGCAACTAACTCATTAGTTACAATGCTTGCAAGGCTTATAGTGATGTGCATTACTGAGTGGGCCCAGAGATACCTCTCCAACAATCGGAGTGACAAATCCTAATCTCGAAATACGCCAACCCAACAAGTACCTTCAGAGACACCTGTAGAGTAGCTTTATAATCACCCAGTTATGTTGTGATGTTTGGTAGCACACAAAGTGTTCCTTCGGTAAACGGGAGTTGCATAATCTCATAGTCATAGGAACATGTATAAGTCATGAAGAAAGCAATAGCAACATACTAAATGATCGAGTGCTAAGCTAACGGAATGGGTCAAGTCAATCACATCATTCTCCTAATGATGTGATCCCGTTAATCAAATGACAACCCATGTCAATGGCTAGGAAACTTAACCATCTTTGATCAATGAGCTAGTCAAGTAGAGGCATACTAGTGACACTCTGTTTGTCTATGTATTCACACATGTATTATGTTTCCAGTTAATACAATTCTAGCATGAATAATAAATATTTATCATGATATAAGGAAATAAATAATAACTTTATTATTGCATCTAGGGCATATTTCCTTCAGTCTCCTAGTTGCACTAGAGTCAATAATCTAGTTCACATCGCCATGTGATTGAACACCAATAGTTCACATCACCATGTGATTAACACCCATGGTTCACATCGTCATGTGACCAACACCCAAAGGGTTTTCTAGAGTCAATAATCTAGTTCACATTGCTATGTGATTAACACCCAAAGAGTACTAAGGTGTGATCATGTTTTGCTTGTGAGAGAAGTTTAGTCAACGGGTCTGCCACATTCAGATCCATATGTATTTTGCAAATTTCTATGTCAACAATGCTCTGCACGGAGCTACTCTAGCTAATTGCTCCCACTTTCAATATGTATCTAGATTGAGACTTAGAGTCATCTGGATCAGTGTCAAAACTTGCATCGACGTAACCCTTTATGACGAACCTTTTTGTCACCTCCATAATCGAGAAACATATCCTTATTCCACTAAGGATAATTTTGACCGATGTCCAGTGATCTATTTCTAGATCACTATTGTACTCCCTTGCCAAAATTAGTGTAGGGTATACAATAGATCTGGTACACAGCATGGCATACTTTATAGAACCTATGGCCGAGGCATAGGGAATGACTTTCATTCTCTTTCTATCTTCTGCCGTGGTCGGGCTTTGAGTCTTTCTCAATTTCACACCTTGTAACACAGGCAAGAACCCTTTCTTTGCTTGATCCATTTTTAACTTCTTCAAAACTTTGTCAAGGTATGTGCTTTGTGAAAGTCCAATTAGGCGTCTTGATCTATCTCTATAGATCTTGATGCCCAATATATAAGCAGCTTCACCGAGGTCTTTCTTTAAAAAAAACTCCTTTCAAACACTCCTTTATGCTTTGCAGAATAATTCTACATTATTTCCGATCAACAATATCTCATATACTTATCAGAAATGTTGTAGTGCTCCCACTCACTTGCTTGTAAATACAGGATTCACCGCAAGTCTGTATAAAACTATATGCTTTGATCAACTTATCAAGGCGTATATTCGAACTCTGAGATGCTTGCACCAGTCCATAGATGGATTGCTGGAGCTTGCATATTTTGTTAGCACCTTTAGGATTGACAAAACCTTCTGGTTGCATCATATACAACTCTTCTTTAATAAATCCATTAAGGAATGCAATTTTGTTTATCCATTTGCCAGATTTCATAAGATGCGGCAATTGCTAACATGATTCAGACAGACTTAAGCATAGATACGAGTGAGAAACTCTCATCGTAGTCAACATCGTGAACTTGTCGAAAACCTTTTACGACAATTCTAGCTTTGTAGATAGTAACACTACTATCAGCGTCCGTCTTCCTCTTGAAGATCCATTTAATCTCAATGGCTTGCCGATCATTGGGCAAGTCAATCAAAGTCCATACTTTGTTCTCATACATGGATCCCATCTTAGATTTCATGGCCTCAAGCCATTTTGCGGAATCTGGGCTCATCATCGCTTCCTCATAGTTCGTAGGTTAGTCATGGTCAAGTAACATGACCTCTAGAACAGGATTACCGTACCACTCTGGTGCGGACCTCACTCTGGTTGACCTACGAGGTTCGGTAGTAACTTGATCTGAAGCTTCATGATCATCATCATTAGCTTCCTCACTAATTGGTGTAGGTGTCACAGGAACCGGTTTCTATGATGAACTACTTTCAAATAAGGGAGCATGTACAGTTTCCTCATCAAGTTCTACTTTCCTCCCACTTTCGTGAGAAACTCCTTCTCTAGAAAGGATCCATTATAAGCAACGAATATCTTGCCTTCGGATCGGTGATAGAAGGTGTGCCCAACTGTCTCCTTTGGGTATCCTATGAAGACACATTTCTCCAATTTGGGTTCGAGCTTATCAGGTTGAAACTTTTTCACATAAGCATTGCAACCCCAAATTTTAAGAAACGACAACTTTGGTTTCTTGCCAAACCATAGTTCATATGGTGTCATCTCAACGGATTTAGATGGTGCCCTATTTAATGTGAATGCAGCTGTCTCTAATGCATAACCCCAAAACGATAGTGGTAAATCGGTAAGAGACATCATAGATTGCACCATATCTAATAAAGTACGGTTACGATGTTCGGACACACCATTACGTTGTGGTGTTCCGAGTGGCATGAGTTTGTGAAACTATTCCACATTGTTTTAACTGAAGGCCAAACTCGTAACTCAAATATTCGTCTCCGCGATCAAATCATAGAAACTTCATTTTCTTGTCACGATAATTTTCTACTTCACACTGAAATTCTTTGAACTTTTCAAATGTTTCAGACTTATGTTTCATCAAGTAGATATACCCATATCTACTCAAATCATCTGTGAAGGTCAGAAAATAATGATACCCGCCGCAAGCCTCATTGTTCATCGGACCATATACATCAGTATGTATGATTTCCAACAAATCTGTTGCTCGCTCCATTGTTCCGGAGAATGGAGTTTTAGTCATCTTACCCATAGGGCATGGTTCGCAAGCATCAAGTGATTCACAATCAAGTGATTCCAAAAATTCCATCAGCATGGAGTTTCTTCATGCGCTTTACACCAATATGACATAAACGGCAGTGCCACAAATAAGGTGCACTATCATTATTAACTTTGCATCTTTTGGCTTCAATATTATGAATATGTGTATCACTACGATCGAGATCCAACAAACCATTTTCGTTGGTGTGTATGACCATAGAAGGTTTTATTCATCTAACTTAAATGAATAACCGTATTGAAATAAACATGATCAAATCATATTCATGCTCAA
This sequence comes from Triticum dicoccoides, assembly GCF_002162155.2. Lineage (NCBI taxonomy): Eukaryota > Viridiplantae > Streptophyta > Magnoliopsida > Poales > Poaceae > Triticum > Triticum dicoccoides. The sequence continues at coordinate 676,430,378 of NC_041392.1, forward strand.
CGCAAACACCAAATAACACTTATTTAGATTTAACACTAATCCCGAAAGTATAGGGAGTATGCGATGATGATCATATCAATCTTGGAACTACTTCCAACACACATCGTCACTTCACCCTTAACTAGTCTCTATTCATTCTGCAACTCCTGTTTCGAGTTACTAATCTTAGCAACTGAACTAGTATCAAATACTAAGGGGTTGCTATAAACACTAGTAAAGTACACATCAATAACATGTATATCAAATATACTTTTGTTCACTATGCCATCCTTCTTATCCGCCAAGTATCTAGGGCAGTTCCACTTCTAGTGACCAGTCCCTTTGCAGTAGAAGCACTTAGTCTCAGGCTTAGGTCTAGACTTGGGCTTCTTCACTTGAGCAGCAACTCGCTTGCCATTCTTCTTGAAGTTCCCCTTCTTCCCTTTGCCCTTTTCTTGAAACTAGTGGTCTTGTCAACCATCAACACTTGATGTTTTTCTTGATTTCTACCTTCGTCGATTTCAGCATCACGAAGAGCTTGGGAATCGTTTCTGTTATCCCTTGCATATTATAGTTCATCACGAAGTTCTAGTAACTTGGTGATAGTGACTAGATAACCCTGCCAATCACTATCTTATCTGGAAGATCAACTCCCACTTGATTCAAGTGATTGTAGTACTCAGACATTCTGAGCACATGCTTACCAGCTGAGCAATTCTCCTCCATCTTGTAGGAAAAGTACTGTTAGAGGTCTCATACCTCTCGACACGGGCATGAGTATGAAATACTAATTTCAACTCTTGGAACATCTCATATGCTCCGTGGCGTTTCAAAAAACGTCTTTGAAGCCCCGATTCTAAGATGTAAAGCATGGTGCACTAAAGTATCAAGTAGTCGAGCTTGCCAAACGTTCATAACGTCTACAGTTGCTCCTGCAGTCGGTTTGTCACCTAGTGGTGCATCAAGGACATAATTCTTCTGTGCAGCAATGAGGATAATCCTCAGATCACGGATCCAATCCGTATCATTTCTACTAACATCTTTCAACTTAGTTTCTCTAGGAACATATCAAAAATAAAACAGGGGAGCTAAACGCGAGCAATTGATCTACAACATAGATATGCTAATACTACCAGGACTAAGTTCATGATAAATTAAAGTTCAATTAATCATATTACTTAAGAACTCCCACTTAGATAGACATCCCTCTAATCCTCTAAGTGATCACGTGATCCAAATCAACTAAACCATAACCGATCATCACGTGAAATGGAGTAGCTTTCAATGGTGAACATCATTATGTTGATCATATCTACTATATGATTCATGCTCGACCTTTCGGTCTCCGTGTTCCGAGGCCATATATGTTATATGCTAGGATCATCAAGTTTAACCTGAGTATTCCGCATGTGCAACTGTTTTGCACCCGTTGTATTTGAACGTAGAGCCTATCACACCCGATCATCACGTGGTGTCTCAGCACGAAGAACTTCCGCAACGGTGCATACTCAGGGAGAACACTTATACTTTAATAATTTAGTGAGGGATCATCTTATAATGCTACCGTCAATCAAAGCAAGATAAGATGCATAAAAGATAAACATCACATGCAATCAATATAAGTGATATGATATGGCCATCATCATCTTGTGCTTGTGATCTCCATCTCCGAAGCACCGTCATGATGACCATCGTCACCGGCGTGACACCTTTATCTCCATCGTAGCATCGTTGTCGTCTCGCCAATCTTATGCTCCTACTACTATCGCTACCGCTTAGTGATAAAGTAAAGCATTATAGGGCGATTTCATTGCATACAATAAAGCGACAACCATATGGCTCCTGCCAGTTGCCGATAACTCGGTTACAAAACATGATCATCTCATACAATAAAATTTAGCATCATGTATTGACCATATCACATCACAACATGCCCTGCAAAAACAAGTTAGACGTCCTCTACTTTGTTGTTGCAAATTTTACGTGGCTGCTACGGGCTTAGCAAGAACCGTTCTTACCTACGCATCAAAACCACAACGATAGTTTGTCAAGTTGGTGTTGTTTTAACCTTCACAAGGACCGGGCGTAGCCACACTCGGTTCAACTAAAGTTGGAGAAACTTACACCCGCCAGCCACCTATGTGCAAATCTCGTCGGTAGAACCAGTCTCGTGTAAGCGTACGCGTAATGTCGGTCCGGGCCGCTTCATCCAAAAATACCGCCGAACCAAAGTATGACATGCTGGTAAGCAGTATGACTTATATCGCCCACAACTCACTTGTGTTTTACTCGTGCATATGATATCTATGCATAAAACCAGGCTCTGATACCATTGTTGGGGAACATAGTAATTTCAAAAAAATTCCTACACACACGCAAGATCATGGTGATGCATAGCAACGAGAGGGGAGAGTGTTGTCCACGTACCCTCGTAGACCGAAAGTGGAAGCGTTAGCACAACGTGGTTGATGTAGTCGTACGTTTTCACAATCTGACCGATCAAGTACCAAACGCACGACACCTCCGAGTTCAGCACACGTTCAGCCCGATGACGTCCCTCGAACTCTGATCCAGCCGAGTGTTGAGGGAGAGTTTCGTCAGCACGACGGCGTGGTGACGATGATGATGTTCTACCGACGCAGGGCTTCGCCTAAGCACCACTACAGTATTATTGAGGTGGACTATGGTGGGGGGCACCGCACACGGCTAAAAGATCAAACGCTCAATTGTTGTGTCTCTAGGGTGCCACCCTGCCCCCGTATATAAAGGAGCAAGGGGGGAGGTGCGGCCGGCTAGGATGGGCGCGCCAGGAGGAGTCCTACTCCTACCGGGAGTAGGACTCCCTCCCTTTTCCTTGTTGGACTAGGAGTGGAGGGGGAAAGAGGGGGGAGAGAGGAAGGAAAGGGGGGCGCCGCCCCCCTCTCCTTGTCCTATTCGGACTAGGGGGGAGGGGCGTGCGGCCCTGCCCTGGCCGTCTCTCCTCTTCTCCACTAAGGCCCACTATGGCCCATTAAGCCCCTGGGGGGTTCGGTAACCCCTCGGTACTCCGGTAAAATCCCGATTTCACCCGGAACACTTCCGATATCCAAACATAGACTCCCAATGTATCAATCTTCATGTCTCGACCATTTCGAGACTCCTCGTCATGTCCGTGATCACATCCGGGACTCCGAATAACCTTCGGTACATCAAAACATATAAACTCATAATATAACTGTCATCGAAACGTTAAGTGTGCGGACCCTACGGGTTCGAGAACTATGTAGACATGACCGAGACACGTCTCTAGTCAATAACCAATAGCGGAACCTAGATGCTCATATTGGCTCCCACGTATTCTATGAAGATCTTTATCGGTCAGACCGCATAACAACATACGTTGTTCCCTTTGTCATCGGTATGTTACTTGCCCGAGATTCGGTCGTCGGTATCTCAATACCTAGTTCAATCTCGTTACCGGCAAGTCTCTTTACTCGTTCCGTAATACATCATCCCGCAACTAACTCATTAGTTACAATGCTTGCAAGGCTTATAGTGATGTGCATTACTGAGTGGGCCCAGAGATACCTCTCCGACAATCGGAGTGACAAATCCTAATCTCGAAATACGCCAACCCAACAAGTACCTTCGGAGACACCTGTAGAGCACCTTTATAATCACCCAGTTATGTTGTGACGTTTGGTAGCACACAAAGTGTTCCTCCGGTAAACGGGAGTTGCATAATCTCATAGTCATAGGAACATGTATAAGTCATGAAGAAAGCAATAACAACATACTAAACGATCGAGTGCTAAGCTAACAGAATGGGTCAAGTCAATCACATCATTCTCCTAATGATGTGATCCCGTTAATCAAATGACAACCCATGTCAATGGCTAGGAAACTTAACCATCTTTGATCAATGAGCTAGTCAAGTAGAGGCATACTAGTGACACTCTGTTTGTCTATGTATTCACACATGTATTATGTTTTAGGTTAATACAATTCTAGCATGAATAATAAACATTTATCATGATATAAGGAAATAAATAATAACCTTATTATTGCCTCTATGGCATATTTCCTTCACTTTATGCTTCATATGGTTATCCAATGATGTGTTGCCATCCTATGATGTCTGAGTAGATTTTCATTGTCCTATCGGTAATTGGTGAATTGCTATGATTGGTTTAATTTGCTTGTGGTTATGTTGTTGTGCTTTGGTGCCCATCATATGAGTGCGCGCATGGATCACACCATAGGGTTAGTTGTATGTTGATAAGACTATGTATTGGAGGGCAAGAGTGACAGAAGCTTCAACCTAGCATAGAAATTGATGCATACGGGATTGAAGGGGGGCCAATATATCTTAATGCTATGGTTGGGTTTTACCTTAATGAACGTTAGTATTTGTGGATGCTTGCTAATAGTTCCAACCATAAGTGCATAGAATTCCAAGTCAGGGATGACATGCTAGCAGTGGTCTCTCCCACATAAAACTTGCTACCGGTCTAGTAAAGTAGTCAATTGCTTAGGGACAATTTCGCAACTCCTACCACCACTTTTCCACACTCGCTATACTAACTTTATTGCTTCTTTACCTAAACAGCCCCTAGTTTTTATTTATGCGCTCTTTATATTCTTGCGAACCTATCCCGTTACACCTACAAAGTACTTCTAGTTTCATACTTATTCTAGGTAAAGCGAACGTTAAGCATGCGTAGAGTTGTATCGGTGGTCGATAGAACTTGGGAATATTTGTTCTACCTTTAGCTCCTCGTTGGGTTCGACACTCTTACTTATCGAAAGAGGCTACAATTGATCCCCTATACTTGTGGGTTATCAATACCTTTTTCTGGCGCCGTCGCCGGGGAGTTATAGTGTGGGGTGAATATTCTCATGTGTGCTTGTTTGCTTTATCACTAAGTAGTTTTTATTTTGTGCTCTTGTTTTCTATCTTTAGTTATGGGTAGGAAACGCAAAATACCAAAAAAAATAGTTGTACCTACTACACCAATGGTTGAAGAACCACTCAAAATCTATCACACTCCTGAAGCTTTTTACTTGGATCATCTTCGATCCTATATGCTCGTGCTAAAACCCCAACTAGCTTAGTTGAGGGCAAATCTTTAGATCGGCATGCTTGTTATGCGTGACACCACATATCTGAAAAAGGTAAAACTTTTACTGGATCAAATTAATAGTTATGCTTGGGATTTTTGTGAAATATATGATGTTACTTGTTGTTCTGAAAACCCTAAGAAACACCTTCCCTACCAATGTGAGTTTAGTGATAATGGAATCATATCTTCATATACTAAGGGTGTTTATAATTACTATGATGTTCAACAAATTGAAGAATTTGTTGCTTTTAAGGGTGCTTATGAAATTGCTTCTTTGATTGAAACGTATGATGCTACTCTTTACAAATTTGAAAAATTTTCCATACTTAAATATTGTTATGATAATTATGCTTCTAATGCCTATGTTAAACAATATATTGATGACTCCTCCTTTGTCCAAGAAGAGACTAATATTTTGCAGGAGTCTATGGAATAAGAAATTAATGACATTGTGAGCTCATTGGATGAAAAAGATGATGAGGAGAGCGAAGAACAAAAGGAGGAAGAGCGGATTAGCTACCTGTGCCCACCTTCTAACGAGAGTAACTCTCCAACTCTTACATTATTTAATGTCCATTCGTTCTTACCGAAGGATGAATGCCATGATAATTGCTATGATCCCGTTGATTCTTTTGAAATATCCCTTTTTGATGATGCTTGTTATGCTTGTGGCCAAGATGCCAATATGAATAATCTGTTGGGGAACATAGTAATTTCAAAAAAATTCCTACGCACACGCAAGATCATGGTGATGCATAGCAACAAGAGGGGAGAGTGTCGTCCATGTACCCTCGTAGACCATTAAGCGGAAGCATTATGACAACGTGGTTGATGTAGTCGTACGTCTTCACGATCGACCGATCCTCAGTACCGAACGTACGGCACCTCCGCGTTCAGCACACGTTCAGCTCGGTGACATCCCACGAACTCATGATCCAGTAGAGCTTGAGGGAGAGTTTCGTCAGCACGACGGCATGGTGACGATGTTGATGAAGCTACCGTCACAGGGCTTCGCCTAAGCACCACTATGATATGACCAAGGTGGATTGCGGTGGAGGGTGGCACCGCACACGGTTGGGAGAGATCAATGATCAACTTGTGTGTCTTGGGGTGCCCCCTGCCCCGTATATAAAGGAGGTACGGGGAGGCGGCCGACCAAGGAGGAGGGTGCGCCAAGGGGGAACTCCTACTCCCACCGGGAGTAGGACTCCTCCTTTCCTAGTAGGAGTAGGAGAAGGGGGAAGGAGGAGAGAGGGGGGAAGGAAAGGGGGGCGCCCCCCCTCCTTGTCCAAGTCAGACTAGAGGGGGAGGGGGCGCGCGGCCTGCCCTGGCCGCCCCTCCTCTTCTCCACTAAGGCCCATTAGGCCCAATATACTCCCCAAGGGGTTCCGGTAACCCCCCGATACCCCGGTATATGTCTGAAACCTCCCGAAACATTTTCGGTGTCCGAACATAGTCATCCAATATAACGATCTTTACGTCTAGACCATTTCGAGACTCCTCGTCATGTCCGTGATCATATCCGGGACTTCGAACAACCTTCGGTACATCAAAACACAAAAACTCATAATATCGATCGTCACAGAACTTTAAGCGTGCGGACCCTACGGGTTCGAGAACTATGTAGACATGACCGAGACAAGTCTCCGGTCAATAACCAATAGCGGAACCTGGATGCTCATATTGGTTCCTACATATTCTACGAAGATCTTTATCGGTCAAATCGCATAACAGCATACGTTGTTCCCGTTGTCATCGATATGTTACTTGCCCGAGATTCGATCGTCGGTATCTCAATACCTAGATCAATATCGTTACCGGCAAGTCTCTTTACTCGTTTCATAATGCATCACCCCGCAACTAGCTCATTAGTCACACTGCTTGCAAGGCTTATAGTGATATGCATTACCAAGAGGGCCCAGAGGTACCTCTCCAACAATCGGAGTGACAAATTCTAATCTCGATCTATGCCAACTCAGCAAGTACCATCGGAGACACCTGTAGAGCACCTTTATAATCACCCAGTTACGTTGTGACGTTTGGTAGCACACAAAGTGTTCCTCTGGTAATCGGGAGTTGCATAATCTCATAGTCACAGGAACATGTATAAGTCATGAAGAAAGCAATAGCAGTAAACTAAACGATCAAGTGCTAAGCTAATGGAATGGGTCAAGTCAATCACATCATTCTCCTAATGAAGTGATCCCATTAATCAAATGACAACTCATGTCTATGGCTAGGAAACTCAACCATCTTTGATTAACGAGCTAGTCAAGTAGAGGCATACTAGTGACACTCTGTTTGTCTATGTATTCACACATGTATTATGTTTCCGGTTAATACAATTCTAGCATGAATAATAAACATTTATCATGATATGAGGAAATAAATAATAACTTTATTATTGCCTCTAGGTTATATTTCCTTCAGTCTACCACTTGCACTAGCGTCAATAATCTAGATTATACGGTAATGATTCTAACACCCATGGAGTCTTGGTGCTGATCATGTTTTGCTTGTGGAAGAGGCTTAGTCAACGAGTCTGCAACATTCAGATCCGTATGTATTTTGCAAATCTCTATCTCTCCCACCTGGACTTGATCCCGGATGGAATTGAAGCCTCTCTTGATGTGCTTAGTTCTCTTGTGAAATCTGGATTCCTTTGCCAAAGCAATTGCACCAGGATTGTCACAAAAGATTTTCATTGGACCCGATGCACTAGGTATGACACCTAGATCAGATATGAACTCCTTCATCCAGACTCCTTCATTCGCTTCTTTCGAAGCAGCTATGTACTCCGCTTCACACGTAGATCCCGCCACGACGCTTTGTTTAGAACTGCACCAACTGACAGCTCCACCGTTCAATGTAAACACGTATCCAGTTTGCAATTTAGAATCGTCCGGATCAGTGTCAAAGCTTGCATCGACGTAACCATTTACGATGAGCTCTTTGTCACCTCCATAAACGAGAAACATATCCTTAGTCCTTTTCAGGTATTTCAGGATGTTCTTCACCATTGTCCAGTGATCCATTCCTGGATTACTTTGGTACCTCCCTGCTAAGCTAATAGCAAGGCACACATTAGGTCTGGTACACAACATTACATACATGATAGAGCCAATGGCTGAAGCTTAGGGAACACTTTTCATTTTCTCTCTATCTTCTGCAGTGGTCGGGCATTGAGTCTGACTCAACTTCACACCTTGTAACACAGGCAAGAACCCTTTCTTTGCTTGATTCATTTTGAACTTTTTCAAAACTTTGTCAAGGTATGTGCTTTGTGAAAGTCCAATTAAGCGTCTTGATCTATCTCGATAGATCTTGATGCCCAATATGTAAGCAGCTTCACTGAGGTATTTCATTGAAAAACTCTTATTCAAGTATCCTTTTATGCTATCCAGAAATTCTATATCATTTCCAATTAGCAATATGTCATCCACATATAATATTAGAAATGCTACAGAGCTCCCACTCACTTTCTTGTAAATACAGGCTTCTCCAAAAGTCTATATAAAACCATATTCTTTGATCACACTATCAAAACGTTTATTCCAACTCCGAGAGGCTTGCACCAGTCCATAAATGGATCGCTGGAGCTTGCACACTTTGTTAGCTCCCTTTGGATCGACAAAACCTTCCGGTTGCATCATATACAACTCTTCTTCCAGAAATCCATTCAGGAATGCAGTTTTGACATCCATTTGCCAAATTTCATAATCATAAAATGCAGCAATTGCTAACATGATTCGGACAGACTTAAGCATCGCTACGGGTGAGAAAGTCTCATCGTAGTCAACTCCTTGAACTTGTCGAAAACCTTTGGCAACAAGTCGAGCTTTGTAGATAGTAACATTACCGTCAGTGTCAGTCTTCTTCTTGAAGATCCATTTATTCTCTATGTCTTGCCGATCATCGGGCAAGTCAACCAAAGTCCATACTTTGTTCTCATACATGGATCCCATCTCAGATTTCATGGCCTCAAGCCATTTTGCGGAATCTGGGCTCACCATCGCTTCTTCATAGTTCGTAGGTTCGCCTTGGTCAAGTAACATGACCTCCAGAATAGGATTACCGTACCACTCTGGTGTGGATCTTACTCTGGTTGTCCTACAAGGTTCGGCAGTAACTTGATCCGAAGTTTCATGATCAATATCATTAGCTTCTTCACTGATTGGTGTAGGTGTCACAGAAACCGGTTTCTATGATGAAGTACTTTCCAATGAGGGAGCAGGCACATTTACCTCATCAAGTTCTACTTTCCTCCCACTCACTTCTTTCGAGAGAAACTCCTTTTCTAGAAAGCATCCATTCTTAGCAACAAAAGTTTTGCCTTCGGATCTGCGATAGAAGGTATACCCAACAGTTTCCTTTGGGTATCGTATGAAGAAACATTTCTCCGATTTGGGTTCGAGCTTATCAGGTTGAAGCTTTTTCACATAAGCATCGCAGCCCCAAACTTTAAGAAACAACAACTTTGGTTTCTTGCCAAACCACAGTTCATAAGGTGTTGTCTCAACGGATTTCGATGGTGCCCTATTTAACGTGAATGTAGCCGTCTCTAAAGCATAACCCCAAAACGATAGCGGTAAATCAGTAAGAGACATCATAGATCGTACCATATCTAGTAAAGTACCATTATGACATTCGGACACACCATTTCGCTGTGGTGTTTCGGGTGGCGTGAGTTGTGAAACTATTCCGCATTGTTTCAAATGTAGACCAAACTCGTAACTCAAATATTCTCCTCCACGATCAGATCGTAGAAACTTTATTTTCTTGTTATGATGATTTTACACTTCACTCTGAAATTCTTTGAACTTTTCAAATGTTTCAGACTTATGTTTCATTAAGTTGATATACCCATATCTGCTCAAATCATCTGTGAAGGTGAGAAAATAACGATACCCGCCGCGAGCCTGAGTATTCATTCGACCACATACATCAGTATGTATGATCTCCAACAAATCTGTTGCTCGCTCCATTGTTCTGGAGAACGGCGTTTTAGTCATCTTGCCCATGAGACATGGTTCGCAAGTACCAAGTGATTCATAATCAAGTGATTCCAAAAGTCCATCAGTATGGAGTTTCTTCATGCGCTTTACACCAATATGAGCTAAACGGCAGTGCCACAAATAAGTTACACTATCATTATCAACTCTGCATCTTTTGGCTTCAATATTATGAATAAGTGTATCACTACTATCGAGATTTAATAAAACTAGACCACTCTTCAAGGGTGCATGACCAAAAAAGATATTACTCATATAAATAGAACAAGCATTATTCTCTTATTTAAATGAATAACCGTCTCGCATCAAACAAGATCCAGATATAATGTTCATGCTCAACGCTAGCACCAAATAACAATTATTCAGGTTTACAAAATGATGCTTAATTCGGCCAAGTGCATCTTTGGTGTACCTGCAGGCAAGCTCTTGGGCTTTTTGGTATCTAACAAGGGCATTGAAGCTAATCCGGAAAAGATCAAAGCCATCACCTCCTTGGCCAAACCGAAGTGCATCAATGATGTTCAACGCCTGGTGGGCCGGATTGCCGCGTTGAGCCGGTTTATCAGTCGCCTCGGCGAGAAGGCCATCCCTTTATATCAGATGCTGAAGAAAATGGATAACTTCGTCTGGAGTGACGCCGCTAATGAAGCGTTTGAGGACTTAAAGCGGCAGCTGGCTAATCCGCTGGTTCTTGCTGCTCCAGTTGACAAAGAGCCATTGTTGCTATATGTAGCAGCTAACGCCTGTGTTGTTAGTGTGGCTATTGTGGTGGAGCACAAAGAGGCAGGAAAGGAATATCCGGTTCAGCGGCCGGTTTACTATATCAGTGAGGTACTTATCGAGTCCAAGTAGAGGTACCCACATTGGCAAAAATTGGTGTATGGGGTTTTTATGGCAAGCCGGAAGCTTAAGCAGTATTTCCAAGGTCATCCCATCACGATGGTCAGCTCTGCTCCTTTGGGGGATATAATCCAGAACAGGGAAGCAACTGGCTGGATTGCTAAGTGGGCTACCGAGCTCAGGCCTCACGGGTTGAAATACATACCCTGAACGACGGTCAAATCTCAGGCACTTGTGGATTTCACCAATGATTGGACAGAACTACAAGCGCCAGAAGAGAAGCCAGATCATACTTATTGGACTATTCATTTTGATAGGTCCAGGCAATTGGAGGGCTCGGGGGCTGGAGTCGTATTAACTTCCCCACAAGGTGATAAGTTTTGTTATGTTCTCCGTTTGATGTTCCCTTGCACTAACAATGCAGCTGAGTATGAGGCTTTACTCCACGGTCTTCGGATGGCTAAAGAGATGAACCTAAGCCGAGTTAAGTGCTTCGGTGACTCGGATCTGGTAGCTCAACAAGTGTCCGGCACTTGGGATTCCAAGGACCCACTCATGGCAGCATATCGTCGCGAGCTGGATATCATTGCAGGTCACTTTAAAGGTTATCAGGTGGATCATGTGGACCGATGGAAGAATGAAGCGGCGGACGCTTTAAGCCACCTGGGTTCCCAACATAAACCGGTTCCACCTAATGTCTTCCTGGATGTTCTACATAATCCGTCCGTCAAGCTCCCTGGTGAAGAGGATTTGGCTATTCCTGATTCGGAAGCTCAGTTGGTGGCGGCTCTTCATGTTATCCCGGATTGGACGGTTCTGTATCTGGCGTATATGAACCACGGTGAGTTACCAGAGGATGAAACTTTGGCCAGGCAGATAATCCGTTGGTCCAAGTCCATGACTATTATCAATGGAGAGTTACATCATTGCAGTGTGACAGGGGCATTTCAATGCTGTGTGTCTCCTGAGGAAGGCCGTGAAATTTTGCGTGAGATCCATGAAGGAGATTGTGGTCACCACGCCAGTTCAAAATCTTTGGTGGCCAAGGCGTTTCATCATGGTTTCTATTGGTTGACAGCTCATGTTGATGCCGAGGACTTGGTCAAAAGATGTGATGGCTGTCAAAAATTCTCAAGGCGCGCTCATGTACCGGCTCAAGAATTGAGGATGATTCCAATCACTTGGCCATTTGCAACTTGGGGGCTGGATATGGTTGGGCCTTTTAAGAGGTCCAAGGACAAGAAGACCCACCTTTTGGTGGCGGTTGATAAGTTCATGAAGTGGGTGGAGGCAGAGCCAGTTAGTAAGTGTGATGCAGCCACGGCGGTTCAATTCATCAAAAAGGTGATCTTCCGGTTTGGCTTTCCACATAGCATTATAACAGACAATGAAGGAGTTCTGTCAACGTGAGCACATCTGTCTTGACGTGTCATCAGTAGCTCACCCCGAGTCCAATGGTCAAGCAGAGAGGGCCGATCAAGAGATCTTGAGAGGCATCAAACCTCGGCTTATGGTTCCTTTGCAATGGACGCCGGGTTGTTGGGTTGAGGAGTTACCTTCTGTGTTATGGAGCATCAATACCACACCCAACAGATCGACAGGATACACTCCGTTCTTCATGGTTTATGGAGCGGAAGCGGTTCTTCCTAGTGACATCCGTCATGACTCACCTCGTGTAGCGGCATATGTTGAAGCTGACAACGAGAAGGCACGACAGGAAGCTCTTGACCTGTTAGATGAGGAGCGTGACATGGCAGCAACCCGTTCGGTGATTTATTAGCAAGATCTGCATCGTTATCATAGCCGCCGGGTTAGAACCAGAACCTTTCAAGAAGGTGATTTGGTGCTTCGACTTATCCAGGATCAGACGGATATGCACAAACTATCCCCCCCTTGGGAAGGACCCTTCGTGGTCAGCAAGAATCTGCACAACGGGTCATACTACCTCATCGATGTTCGAGAGCACAAAGACTCACGTAAGTCGGAGGAGGAGACCAACCGGGCGTGGAATATTGCTCATCTTCGGCCTTACTATACTTGAGCCATGGGCTCTGCTTATGTACATATTATGACAATGTATATATTATGATCAATATAATAACTCGGAACCTCAGCTAAAGTGGGGTATCTGTTGTTTTTCTTACATCATGTGTGGTTACATGGAGCTTCTGTTTATAAAGCGGCGTCCGGTTTACCCCTTGATTTAGCTTCTCAAAGCTTTATGATACATCACTTGGGGGCTTGGTCGTATCTAAACCATAGCTACACCTCTTGATCGGCGCAATGCCACAACATCACTTGGGGGCTTGGCCGTATCCGGACCATAGTCACACCTTTTGATCGGCTCAAATACAAATCAATCCGGGGCCAAAGAGGGTGTTGTAAAACAACAACTCAAACATAGGCACCCATTGAGCACAGCTCAAAATTTTACTTGGGGATTCTTTGCTATCGAAATGAAACAAGAATCTACACTTGTAATAGGCTATCCAGCCATGGCTTGGAAGCCTGGTGTATACACCTAAAACCCCGGGTTAACCTGCCTATTTAAGTAAGTCACTCCGCCCAGGGAAACCTGGTATGACCCTTTGAACTTTGACAAGTTACTCTAAAATGAAGACCCTGAACTTGTCGTTGAAATGATGATTGGTTAAGGATTGAGGACCATCTTAAAATGCTTTGCAAAAATGGTTTAACTCAGTGGCCTGGCAGCCCATGAAAAGCCTCAAATTTGGGGCCTGGCAGCCCATGAAAAGCCTCGACTACAACGATTTTTATTTGCCTTTTGCTAAGTTTTCTTTGTTTTCATAAGATTTGTGATGTTTTTTAAAACCGGTGTTTATCAACCCGGATAGGCTGTCAACTACAAGTTGCAGTACATGATCAAATTATAATTCGGAGACTATCAGCCCGGTCTGGTTTTGACTCAAAGTCACCAGTATGGAATAAACCGGTGTTTATCACAACCCGGAATGGTTTTATTGTAAACCGGCATCATATAACAGGAGTTACTTATCCTCCAGATTAGGGTTATGACCCTCACTACAACGTTGGTCAACCAACATTATGCCTAAAGGTCACAGGTATTATATATTTCCATATTTGGTTATCTTTTACAACCTTGGTTATAAATTTCCATATTTGGGTATCATGACCCGCCAGGGCGCTTTAAGCTTCTTATCTGCAGGAACAGCTTGAATAAATGGCTATGGATTATGAATATCATATCTTAAGCATGTCGGATTAAGCACGCATCCGTCGCAGATAAAAATGCACGAAGGCATACCAGACCAAGTATTTTTACTAGCCTATTACAAGGCATTTCAGTGCCCAAAAGGATAATTGTTTTCTCAAATACATGTTGCAGCATGTAGAAGACTAAACCGGCCTCCGGTTCATGATTGGTCACCAGCTTGGCCTGACGGCTGCGGATCATCTCGCGCCGGTTCAACTCCCTCCTCTCTACCCAGTGACTGGAAGTCAACAGTTGCCTAGTCGATCCCAGTTAGGGCTTGGAATACAGCTTCATCGCTTATAAGCGTGGACGGTTCAATGTCAGGGGCATAAGTGTGCTTATGGATTGGTGGGATAAGATTTTGCGCTTCTGGATTTGGTGCAGCAACCCGTCTGTTCTTATCATCATAACTCGCCTGATAGTACGAGAGATCCGCTTCTTCAACCAGTTGACAAGCTAATGGGCGTACTTCCTGGTTTATGATTCGGAGATCATCATTGCCAAATTCTGTTCCGTCTTCCTTCAAACTGGGATAGCCTTGGGCCGCTTCCACTGGATCAAAGTTAGGTACCCACGCTTTTGCCCGGGTTAGTGCGGCCAAAGCGCCCGTTCTTGCGGCAGACTTTTTTAGCTCGTCTACCCGGGCAGGAAGCATAGATAACCTTTCTAAGGTATCCTTGATCAAAGTGGGAGGAGGATTATTGTGTGAAGCAGTATAGATGATCCGCTGCGCACCGGTATACAGCTGTTCTATAAGAGTATAGGCTGCTTTCAATTTCTTCTGTACGTCAGAGCCCAGATGGCTAATATGAGTTCCTGCGCCATTGTACACATCGGTAAACCGACAACACATGGGAAGATATGTAGAAAGTATTAAGTAAAAGATGTTTACCGAACACAGCATCAGTCATGGCATGAATCTTCCACTTTACACCGGTTAGTTCGTCAACCACCGGTTTAAGAGCTGCTTCTGCATTCTCGGCCCTTTTTATCAAAGCGGATTTTTCAATCTCCTAGTCCGCCCGCTCCTTGTTGAAGCCCTCTTTAAGTTTTTCCATAGTGCCTAGAGCGCTGGTTAACTCTTCCTTGGCTTTGGAGGTTTCGGATTGCTGGGATTTGAGGTTCTCTTGCAGATCAGCAGTTTGGCTTTCTTTCTTGCTCAGTTCAGCCTATAAAGAGACGGATATATAATGAGTTGACAGTACATATTTGAAGTACCAAGCACATAACAAGTTATGCCCTTGGTACTTGGGGGCTAATGCATATTTGCTCGTTATCAGAAATTTCTACAAGTCCCAACCACAATACAAGTATTAAACTTGGCACTTGGGGGCTAATGTGTGTTTGCTCATAATTGCTGATATGGGAAATTTTCTACAAAGTCTTGGTTCATCTTTATAAAGTTAAACCGGCCATCGGGGGCTACATCGGTGAAGTTAAGATGCATTGTTGCGAACATGAAATTGTTACTAAAGTCCCGGTTTAGATTGGTATCCTAAACCATCACTTGGAGGCTACTGGAAGTTGATAAGCTGCAATTTAATATAATAAAGGAACACTTATGGAGCTACCTCATATCGCTCCTTCATCAAATTTACCAAACCGGCTTCATAGTCACGGCTGGTGCACAGACGGTTCAAGAAGCCGGAGTGAAGGTCTTGAGCATTCAGATGGGCATAATTTGATAAATCGGCGTTCCATTTGCCTTTGCCAATTGCAGAGAGCTCATCTTTGGCAGTATGCTTTGACAAAGCGACAGGATTGCCAGGAGCGGTGTGGCCAGTGCCAGTAATCATAATGTCATCATCTTTGTCATCAGCAGCCGTAACTGGGGTTGGCGGTTTGTCAGTATTTTTAACCAGACTTGGTGGTTTGTCATCAGTTCGGACATGCCTGGTTGGCTGGTCAGCATGGCTTGCGGTGTCAACTTCTACCTGCTCAGCAATGAAGTCATGGTCTTGAGGTGGTGAGTCATTAAGTATGGCGTCAGCATCGGTCGCTTCAGGATCTAGAGTCTTCTCCGGTTCAACATCCGTGTTATCATTAGTCGGTTTATTCAACTGAGCCTTCTTGCTGGGTCTGGGCTTGGCACTGAGGAAGATAAACATAAGGATCAATACAGTATATAAAATAATAGATCAAAGATAAAAACAAGTATATAGCTCACCCAAGAACCATTTTGAGATGTGGAAGTTTGGTGGCCGGCGAATCGCCAGAAGATGAGTGAGGAGTGCCCTGATAATTTGAATTAGACGGGTTAAGAGGCTGGTGGAAACAACCTGCTTTGGGGCATGAAGTGTCAATGGGATAAGAGACCTCTGATCGGCGTTTCCGAACCGGGCTGTTCGGTAAACCGGCGGAGGTAACTACCTGGCTGCTGTGCTGGGTTGTGCGGTGAGCCTCGTGCTGCTGTCTCTTGAAAAGAAAGTTTGGGTCCAAGTAAGCAAGGGGTGAGAAAATTTTACTTTCCGGTTTGCTTGACGGATTTTTGATGTTGGCAGAGGATCTGAATCGGAGGAAAGGATGGTTACCTCTACATCATCAACGTGACTGTCTTCAGTGTCGTCCTGATAATAATCATTGTCAATGAGGTGTACGAAAAATGAGCCAAGAGAGTCAAGTTCTACCTCTGATTCCGGGTTACCCACATCGTCATCAGCTGGTAGCTCGGAGGATGTAGTGCTCCTTTTCTTGCCAGGTTTCTTAACAACCTTGGTCTTTGGGCAAAGTGGTTTGGCCGGTTTGTCTTGCGGCTTTGTCGGTTTTTCTTGCGGTTTCTTGTTCTAGAACGAATCATTACCCTATCAGAAGATAATCACAATTTCAGAAAATATTTGGACAGAAGCAACTTCAGATAAAAAGATTATATGATTCTTACAACTGGTGGTTTACGGAAGGTGCAGAAAGGGAGCAGTCTGGTTTGGGCACAGACAACCTCCGGTTCATTCAGCATCTTCTTTACAGCCTCAGTAACTTCCGCATTTGTAAGTTGAATGTCAATGTGTCGTTGAGCATCCTTCAAACTCCCCGTGTACTCACACATCAAACTGGAGCACCGGGCTAAGGGCAGAATACTCCAGCTTATCCAGCAACGAGCAAGATCAACTCCTGTCAAACCGTTCGCCATGAAGGCTCTAAGCTTTGATAGTTGAGGAGCATAGTTGGCCCTTTCTTTTGCAATCAACCTCTGAGGAAAAGGATGTGTATTGCTAAGGCATTCAGGGCAGTAACCCGGCAGGGGGTTTTCATCAGGTGGAGATGTATCCTTGCAATAAAACCAGGTCTGATTCCACTCTTTGGGGTGACTGTGGAGCTTGGGATGAGGAAAAGTGACTTCCTTCCTTTTCTGAACTGCCATTCCACCCAATTCCATATTGGGTCCATCTGTGAATTCTGTGCGACGGTTTAAGTGAAAGAAGTCTCTAAACAATTCGACTGTAGGTTCCTCCTGTAGATAAGCCTCACAGAATAGTTGGAAGTGGCAGATGTTGGTCGCAGAATTTGGACCGATGTCTTGAGGGCGCAGTTGAAAATTGGCCAGTACATCCCGGAAATTTTTTGAACCGGGAGGGCTAAAACCTCGACTCAAGTGATCAGCAAACACAGCTACCTCCCCATCCTTGGGTATAGGAGGACTTTCCGGGCCAGGGACCCTCCAGTGGATGACATTTTTCTTGGCTAAAGCACCTGTTTTAACAAGATTGTTTAATTGTTCTTCAGTTACTCGAGAAGGAGCCCAATTGCATTGATAGACTTGCTTGGCCATGACAATGAAAGATCTGAAACATGATTATTGCCGGTTTAAGATTTACAGTGGACAATTATAAAGCGGTATAAGGATGTAAGCATATTGTTAAACCGGAGTTGGTTATTTGTGAACCAGAGTTTGAAGATGGAGACAGTGCAATAATGAGTGCATCGGCGGTTCAACATGGGACTAATGGTATCTACTGGGTCATCATTTTTCTATGAAGTTAAACCGCCTAATCTGGTATAAGTCTAAAGATGTATAAGTGAAGGAAAACAAGTTTCACAGCTAGGCATGGTAATTTCAGATCTACCGTGGGTTGGAAAATCAAAATAAATTCAGACCTAATTTCAAGAGTTTGAACAGTTCAGCAAGGTTCAGATGAGTTTTGTGTAAAGGAACATATCTAATGAAAAGGGGATTATGGCGACGGCCGCGTAAGGAATATCGGATCCAGCTAGTTGTTTATGCTAATGAAAGGAACAGGAAAGAACAATGGCAGAGATTGGATAGACTACGATGAACCTTGAAACCCTAATGGTGGATCTAGAGCAAAGAAAGGAAGAACTCACTGATGATGAGAGAACAATGGAGGAGTGCCGCACTTTTCTGGTCCGGTCAGGTTGATGCAGCGGCCGTCACGAAGGTAGAAACAAAGGTCGACGGTGGCGGCGGAGCTCCAAAGGTCGGGCTGTGCGAGGAAGAAGATGAGGTGAAGAGATACGGGGGGGGGGAATGGAAAGACCCCCTGGCCCTATTTATAAAGGCAAAAAGATAAGCATCAGGCGCGAAAATCGAGGAGCCCAAAATTTGGATATGAGGCGGAGCTGTCGCCTCGATTGTCGGAGGCTCATTAATGAAGGTGGGTTATGTACAGTTTTAAATAACAGATGACATCATGGCAGTTTACCATGATCCTGGAAGGTGACATCACGGCGGTTTACACGATTATGTGAAGATGTTGAAGAAGAAATTATCTTAAGTATTGAGGATTGACATGAACCAGTTCAAATCAATCTGGGGCCTAATATTGGGGATATTACCACTGGGCGTAAACCGGCCAGGAGAGGCCGGGTTAACCCCATAAGCAGTTCATTATATTGGAAGCCCATGAAGACAGACGATGACGCTTTATGAAGGCCCAGGGCCCAGAGCCGGTTTAAGCCATGTAGACATAAACCGGTATTAATATGTAAACTTGTGTTGTAAGATAGAAAGAGCAGAGACTAGGGATGAAAATGGAGTGGAAACTTTCCATTTTTCCGGAGGAAAAATGGAAACGGAGAGGAAATATGAAAACGGAAACGAAAATTTGCAAAACGAAAGTGGAAATGGAATTTTTATGTGGAAATGGAAACAAAAATGGAATGGTGTTTTCCGGTGGAACATGCATGGAAATGGAACTTTCCGTTTCCGTGAATATGGAATTTCTGTTTTTACTATAGTTCTATAGCTACTTTGTAGCCCAACCACCAAAGAGAACACAATGACACAATTGGTAGAATGGATCTAAGGCCCAACTTCTACTACCACACATGTACTCAGCTTGACCCTATACGCAATTGTCCGATACTACTACAATACTACGCTAAGTTGCTAACATAATGATATTATTTTGTAGCCATGTTAACAACTCATTAAATTTGTTTGTTTTTGTGTGTATTTGTCTATGATTCAAGGGGTTTTTAAGTTCCGATCAATGCCTATGTTTGTTTCCATATCCGCTTTGTATTCACTCCGTGTCTGTTTCCGGCAGTATCTGTTTCCGTATTCATTTCCGGGGTTTATGTATTCGTTTCCGCTTCTACAAAAAAATGTGAAAACAAATATGATAGCACTCAGTTCCGTCCGTCTCCGCTCCGTTTCATCCCTAGCAGAGACCGAGTCGGACACGTCTATGAGCCGGCCTTGGGATTCTGTAAACCGACGGGTGTCAACCCATGTATATAAGGGGACTACCCGGCGGCGGTTCAGGGACAACAGACAACAACTTGAGACTCAGGCAAAGCGTATTCGCTCCCTGATCATCGAAACCCCGGCAATTCCATCACAACTAGATGTAGGCTTTTACCTTCATCATAAGGGGTCGAACTAGTATAAAACTCTTGTGTCCCTTGTCCGGTTTAACCCCTTTAAGCTAAGCCGTAGCGATGGCTCCACGACTAAGTCCTTTCACGAGGACATCTGCCATGACAAAACCACGACGCGAAGGTAGATGTAGAGGTAGCGTGCCGACTGCGATCACATCGACTTTGGAACCATTTCCCACGCGCATCGTCACCTCGTCCTTAGCCAATCTTCGCTTAATCCGTAGTCCCTATTTCGAGTTGCAAATATTAGCAACAGAACCAGTTCAAATACCCAGGTGCTACTGCGAGCATTAGTAAGGTACATGTCAATAACATGTATATCACATATACCTTTGTTCACCTTGCCATCCTTCTTATCCGCCAAATACTTGGGGCAGTTCCACTTCCAGTGACCAGTCTGTTTGTAGTAGAAGCACTCAGTCTCAGGCTTAGGTCCAGACTTGGGTTTCTTCTCCTGAGCAGCAACTTGTTTGTTGTTCTTCTTGAAGTTGCCCTTCTTCTTCCCTTTACCCTTTTTCTTGAAACTGGTGGTCTTGTTGACCATCAACACTTGATGCTCCTTCTTGATTTCTACCTCCGCAGCCTTTAGCATTGCGAAGAGCTCGGGAATTGTCTTATCCATCCCTTGCATATTATAGTTCATCACAAAGCTCATGTAGCTTGGTGGCAGTGATTGAAGAATTCTGTTGAATCAAGTGATTACTATACCCAGACATTTTGAGTATATGTTCACTGACAGAACTATTCTCTTCCATCTTGCAGTTGTAGAACTTATTGGAGACTTCATATCTCTCAATCCGGGCATTTGCTTGAAATATTAACTTCAACTCCTGGAACATCTTATATGCTCCATGACGTTCAAAACATCGTTGAAGTCCAGGTTCTAAGCCGTAAAGCATGGCACACTAAACTATGGAGTAGTCATCAGCTTTGCTCTGCCAAACGTTCTTAATGTCGTCAGTTGCATCTGCAGCAGGCCTGGCACCCAGCGGTGCTTCCAGGACGTAATTCTTCTGTGCAGCAATGAGCATAATCCTCAAGTTACGGACCCAGTCCGTGTAATTGCTACCATCATCTTTCAAATTTGCTTTCTCAAGGAACGCATTAAAATTCAACGGAACAACAGCATGAGCCATCTATCTACAACAACATAGAATGCAAAATACTATCAAGTACTAAGTTCATGATAAATTAAAGTTCAATTTAATCATATTACTTAAGAACTCCCACTTAGATAGACATCCCTAAGTCATCTAAATGATCACGTGATCCAAATCAACTAACCATGTCCGATCATCACGTGAGATGGAGTAGTTTTCAATGGTGAACATCACTATGTTGATCATATCTACTATATGATTCACGCTCGACCTTTCGGTCTTAGTGTTCTGAGGCCATATCTGCATATGCTAGGCTCGTCAAGTTTAACCCGAGTACTCTGTGTGTGCAAAACTGGCTTACACCCATTCTATTTGAACGTAGAGCTTATCACACCCGATCATCACATGGTGTCTCGGCACGACAAACTTTCTCAACGGCGTATACTAAAGGATAACACTTATACCTTGAAATTTAGTGAGAGATCATCTTATAATGCTACCGTCAATCAAGGCAGAATAAGATGCATAAAGGATAAACATCACATGCAATCAATATAAGTGATATGCTATGGACATCATCATCTTGTGCCTTTAATCTCCATCTCCAAAGCACCGTCATGATCACTATCGTCACCAGTGCGACACCTTGATCTCCATCGTAGCGTCGTTGTCGTCTCGCCAACTATTGCTTCTACAACTATTGCTACCACTTAGTGATAAATTAAAGCAATTACAGGGCGATTGCATTGCATACAATAAAGCGACAACCATATGGCTCCTGCCAGTTGCTGATAACTCCATTACAAAACATGATCATCTCATACAATAAAATTTAGCATCATGTCTTGACCATATCACGTCACAACATGCCCTGTAAAAACAAGTTAGACGTTCTCTACTTTGTTGTTGCAAGTTTTACGTGGCTGCTACGGGCTGAGCAAGAACCGTTGTTACCTACGCATCAAAACCACAACGATAGTTCATCAAGTTAGTGCTGTTTTAACCTTCTCAAGGACCGGGCATAGCCACACTCGATTCAACTAAAGTTGGAGAAACTAACACCCGCCAGCAACCTGTGTGCAAAGCACGTCGTTAGAACCAGTCTCGCGTAAGCGTGCGCGTAATGTCGGTCCGGGCCGCTTCATCCAACAATACCGTCGAACCAAAGTATGACATGCTGGTAAGTAGTATGACTTGTATCGCCCACAACTCAGTTGTGTTCAACTCGTGCATATAACATCTACGCATAAACCTGGCTCGGATGCCACAGTTGGGGCACGTGGGAATTTCAAAAAATTTCCTACGCACACGCAAAAACATGGTGACGCATAGCAACAAGAGGGGAGAGTGTCGTCCACGTACCCTCGTAGACCATTAAGCGGAAGCTTTATGACAACACGGTTGATGTAGTCGTACGTTTTCATGATCGACCGATCCTCAGTACCGAACGTACGGCACCTCCGCGTTCAGCACACGTTCAGCTCGGTGACGTCCCGCAAACTGACGAACCAGTAGAGCTCGAGGGAGAGTTTCATCAGCACGACGGCGTGGTGACGATGTTGATGAAGCTACCATCGTAGGGCTTCGCCTAAGCACCGCTACGATATGACCGAGGTGGATTATGGTGGAGGGGGCACCGCACACAGTTGGGAGAGATCAATGATCAACTTGTGTGTCTTGGGGTGCCCCCTGCCCCGTATATAAAGGAGATAGGGGGAGGCGGTCGGCCAAGGAGGAGGGCGTGCCAAGGGGGGAGTCCTACTCCCACCAGGAGTAGGACTCCTCCTTTCCTAGTAGGAGTAGGAGAAGGGGGAAGGAGGAGAGAGAGGGGAAGGAAAGGGGGCGTTGCACCCCCCCCCCTCCTTGTCCAATTCGGACTAGAGGGGGAGGGGGCGCGTGGCCTGCCCTGGCCGCCCCTCCTCTTCTCCACTAAGGCCCATTAGGCCCAATATACTCCCCGGGGGGTTCCGGTAAGCCCCCGATACTCCGGTATATGTCCGAAACCTCCCGAAACACTTCCGGTGTCCGAACATAGTCATCCAATATATTGATCTTTATGTCTCGACCATTTCGAGACTCCTCTTCATGTCCGTGATCATATCCGGGACTCCGAACTACCTTCTGTACATCAAAACACAAAAACTCATAATACCGATCGTCACAGAACTTTAAGCGTGCGGACCCTACGGGTTCGAGAACTATGTAGACATGACCGAGACATGTCCCCGGTCAATAATCAATAGCGGAACCTGGATGCTCATATTGGTTCCTACATATTCTACGAATATCTTTATCGGTCAAACCGCATAACATCATACGTTGTTCCCTTTGTCATCGATATGTTACTTGCCCGAGATTCGATCGTCGGTATCTCAATTCCTAGCTCAATCTCGTTACCGGCAAGTCTCTTTAATCGTTCCATAATGCATCATCCCGCAACTAGCTCATTAGTCACACTGCTTGCAAGGCATATAGTGATATGCATTACCGAGAGGTCCCGAAGATACCTCTCCGACAATCGGAGTGACAAATTCTAATCTCGATCTATGCCAACTCAACAAGTACCATCGGAGACACCTGTAGAGCACCTTTATAATCACCCAGTTACGTTGTGATGTTTGGTAGCACACAAAGTGTTCCTCCGGTAATCGGGAGTTGCATAATCTCATAGTCATAGGAACATGTATAAGTCATGAAGAAAGCAATAGCAGTAAACTAAACGATCAAGTGCTAAGCTAACGGAATGGGTCAAGTCAATAACATCATTCTCCTAATGATGTGATCCCATTAATCAAATGACAACTCATGTCTATGGCTAGGAAACTCAACCATCTTTGATTAACGAGCTAGTCAAGTAGAGGCATACTAGTGACACTATGTTTGTCTATGTATTCACACATGTATTATGTTTCCGGTTAATACAATTCTAGCATGAATAATAAACATTTATCATCATACAAGGAAATAAATAATAACTTTATTATTGCCTCTAGGACATATTTCCTTCATTATGCTTATGGAGATGAACTTGCTATAGTTCCTTATGTTAAACATGAAATTGTTGCTATTGCACCCACATGTGATAGTCCTATTATCTTTTTGAATTCTCCCAACTACACTATATCGGAGAAGTTTGCCCTTATTAAGGATTATATTGATGGGTTGCGCTTTACTAATACACATGATGATTTTGATAGATATGATATGCATGTGATTGCTACTCCTACTTGCAATTATTATGAGAGAGGAACTACAAATCCGCCTCTCCATGTTTCCAATATGATAAAATTGCAAGAAACTGTTTATACTATGCATTGGCCTTTACTATGTGTGCATGAACTGTTCTTTTATGACATGTCGATGCATAGGAAGAGAGTTAGACTTCGTCATTGCTTGATTTATGTTGCTTTGTGCTCACTACTAAATGCCAAATCATTGCTAATTCAAATTGGCTTTGATATACCTTGGGATCTGGGTGGATCCATTACATGAGCACTTTATGCCTAGCTTAATGGCTTTAAAGAAAGCGCTGCCAGGGAGACAACCCAGAAGTTTTAGAGAGTCATTTATTTCTGTTATGTGCTTTTATATAGTTCAAAAACAAAAATAATGTGCCAAGGTTTGCCTTTAGGATATTTTAGATTACTTGTTGGTTTGTGCGGTGCAAAATAGAAACTTTGGCTGTAGTGCGCGATTTTACATTTTTTTACTAGAACATCAAAAAGTTCTGAAACGTTTTGCACTATCTCTCTATACAAATTGTTTATTTTTCCTAATTTTGTTAGAATTTTTGGAGTACTAGAAGTATGGCGAATGTTCAGATTATTACAGACTGTCATGTTTAAGACATATTCTGTTTTTGATGCATAGTTTGCTTGTTTTGATGAAGCTATCGATTTCTATTAGTGGATTAAGCCATGAAAAAGTCATATTACAGTAGCTAAAATGCAAAAACAAAATATGAATTGGTTTTCAACAGTACTTAGAGTAGTTATTTGCTTTATTATACTAACGGATCTTACCGAGCTTTTTGTTGAGTTTTGTGTGGATGAAGTGTTCGATGATCGAGGATGTCTCGATGTGAGGAGAAGGAGAAGAGGCAAGAGCTCAAGCTTGGGGATGCCCAAGGCACCCCAAGTAAATATTCAAGGATACTCAAGCGTCTAAGCTTGGGGATGCCCAGGAAGGCATCCCATCTTTCTTAAACAAGTATCGATATGTTTTCGGATTCGTTTCATTCATGCGATATGTGCAAATCTTGGAGCATCTTTTGCACTTAGTTTTCACTTTTCTTTGATGCACCATGCTGTTATGAGATAGTCCATGGTTAATTTATAGAATGCTCATTGCACTTCACTTATATTCTTTGAGTATGGCTTTATAGAATGCTTCATGTGCTTCACTTATATCATTTGAAGTTTGGATTGCCTGTTTCCCTACACATAGAAAATCGCCATTTGTAGAATGCTCTTTTGCTTCACTTATATTTGTTAGAGCGTTGGCATATCTTTTGTAGAAAGAATTAAACTCTCTTGCTTCACTTAACTCTATTTAGAGAGATGACAGGAATTGGTCATTCACATGGTTAGTCATAAAATCCTACATAAAACTTGTAGATCACTGAATATGATATGTTAATTTGATTCCTTGCAATAGTTTTGCGATATAAAGATGGTGATATTAGAGTCATGCTAGTGGATAGTTGTGGATTGTAGAAATATTTGTGTTGAAGTTTGTGATTCCCGTAGCATGCACGTATGGTGAACCGTCATGTAACAAAGTTGGAGCATGAGGTATTTATTGATTGTCTTCCTTATGAGTGGCGGTCGGGGATGCTCGATGGCATTCTCCTACCAATCTATCCCCCTAGGGGAATGCGCGTAGTACTTTGTTTCGACGACTAATAGATTTTTGCTATAAGTATGTGAGTTCTTTATGACTAATGTTGAGTCCATGGATTATACGCACTCTCACCCTTCCATCATTGCTAGCCTCTTCGGTACCATGCATTGCCCTTTCTCACCTTGAGAGTTGGTGCAAACTTCGCCGGTGCATCCAAACCCCGTGATACGATACGCTCTATCACACATAAGCCTCCTTATATCTTCCTCAAAACAGCCACCATACCTACCTATCATGGCATTTCCATAGCCATTTCGAGATATATTGCCATGCAACTTCCATCATCATCATATACATGACTTGAGCATTTATTGTCATATTGCTTTGCATGATCGTAAGGTAGCTAGCATGATGTTTTCATGGCTTGTCCGTTTTTTGATGTCATTGCTATGCTAGATCATTGCACATCCCGGTACACCGCCGGAGGCATTCATATAGAGTCATATCTTTGTTCTAGTATCGATTTGTAATATTGAGTTGTAAGTAAATAAAAGTGTGATGATCAACATTATTAGAACATTGTCCCATGTGAGGTTATCAAAATAAAAGTGGCCAAAGAAGCCCCCCCAAAAAGAGAGAGGCCAAAGAATCCTAGAAAAAAAATAAAAAAATAAAAAAATGAGAGAAAAGAGAGAAGGGACAATGTTACTATCCTTTTACCACACTTGTGCTTCAGAGTAGCACCATGTTCTTCATATAGAGAGTCTCTTGAGTTATCACTTTCATATACTAGTGGGAATTTTCATTATAGAACTTGGCTTGTATATTCCAACGATGGGCTTCCTTAAATGCCCTAAGTCTTCATACACTTATAGCTTAGTGCATCTGTCTGAGCTTTCATACACTTATAGCTCTAGTGCATCTGTTGCATGGCAATCCCTACTCCTCGCATTGACATCAATTGATGGGCATCTCCATAGCCTGTTGATTAGCCGCGTCGATGTGAGACTTTCTCCCTTTTTGTCTTCTCCACACAACCCCCACCATCATATTCTATTCCACCTATAGTGCTATGTCCATGGCTCACGCTCATGTATTGCATGAAAGTTGAAAAGGTTTGAGAACGCCAAAAGTGTGAAACAATTGCTTGTCTTGTCATTGGGGTTGTGCATGATTTGAATATTTTGTGTGGTGAAAATGGAGCATAGCCAGACTATATAATTTTGTAGGCATAACTTTCTTTGGCCATGTTATTTTGAAAAGACATGATTGCTTTATTAGTATGCTTGAAGTATTGTTGTCTTAATGTCAAAAGATAGACTATTGCTTTGAATCACTCGTGTCTTAACATTCATACCATGATTAGATTATGTGATCAAGTTTATGCTAGGTAGCATTCCACATCAAAAATTATCTTTTTTATCATTTACCTACTCGAGGACGAGCAGGAATTAAGCTTGGGGATGCTGATACATCTCCGTCGTATCTATAATTTTTAATTGTTACATGCGAATATTCTACAACTTTCATATACTTTTGACAACCTTTTATACTATTTTTGGGACTAACATATTGATCCAGTGCCCAGTGCCAGTTCCTGTTTATTGCATGTTTTTTTGTTTTGCAGAAAATCCATATCAAACGGAGTCCAAACGGGATAAAAACTGACGGAGATTTTTTGGAATATATGTGATTTTTGGGAAGCAAAATCAACGCGATACGATGCCTGAGGGGGCCACGAGGCAGGGGGCGCGCCCCTGACCCTCGTGGACACCCCGTAAGGAGGTTGGAGACTTCTTTCACCGCAAAAAAGCTAATATCCGGATAAAAATCGTGTTCAAATTTCAATCCAATTGGAGTTACGGATCTCTGGGAATATAAGAAACGGTGAAAGGCCAAAATCTGGGAACACAGAAACAGAGAGAGGCAGAGAGACAGATCCAATCTTGGAGGGGCTCTCGCCCCTCCCATGCCATGGAAGCCAAGGATCAGAGGGGAAACCCTTCTCCCATCTAGGGAGAAGGTCAAGGAAGAAGAAGAAGAAGAAGGGGGGCCTCTCCCCCTCTCTCCCGGTGGAGCCGGAACGCCGCCGGGGCCATCATTATCACCGCAATCTACACCAACACCTCCGTCATACTCACCAACATCTTCATCACCTTCCCCCATCTATCTACAGCGGTCCACTCTCCCGAAACCCGCTGTACCCTCTACTTGAACATGGTGCTTTATGCTTCATATGATTATCCAATGATGTGTTGCCATCCTATGATGTCTGAGTAGATTTTCGTTGTCCTATAGGTAATTGGTGAATTGCTATAATTGGTTTAATTTGCTTGTGGTTATGTTGCTGTCCTTTGGTGCCCATCATATGAGCGCGCGCGTGGATCACACCATAGGGTTAGTTGTGTGTTGATAAGACTATGTATTGGAGGGCAAGAGTGACAGAAGCTTCAACCTAGCATAGAAATTGATGCATGCGGAATTGAAGGGGGACCAATATATCTTAATGCTATGGTTGGGTTTTACCTTAATGAATGTTAGTAGTTGTGGATGCTTGCTAATAGTTCCAACCATAAGTGCATAGAATTCCAAGTCAGGGATGACATGCTAGCAGTGGCCTCTCCCACATAAAACTTGCTATCGATCTAGTAAAGTAGTCAATTGCTTAGGGACAATTTTGCAACTCCTACCACCACTTTTCCACACTCGCTATACTAACTTTATTGCTTCTTTACCTAAACAGACCCTAGTTTTTATTTACGCGCTCTTTATATTCTTGTAAACCTATCCCGTTACACCTACAAAGTACTTCTAGTTTCATACTTGTTCTAGGTAAAGCGAACGTTAAGCATGTGTAGAGTTGTATCGGTGGTTGATAGAACTTGAGGGAATATTTGTTCTACCTTTAGCTCCTAATTGGGTTGGACACTCTTAGTTATCGAAAGAGGCTACAATTGATCCCCTATACTTGTGGGTTATCATGCCTCAAGAGGGGATGCATCGTCTCAGTTATTGCACCATTAAAAGTGCCAGGTCCTCCTGCCAGTCCAAACGAAAGAACTTTGAATTCATAGTGACCTAAGTGAGTTTGAAAGGCTGTTTTGAAAGTCCTCAAATTCGGCCAAACGAATTTGGTGGTACCCAGCGCGCAAATCCAGCTTGGAGAACCACACCGCATCGTGCAACTCATCCAATAGCTCCTCAATAATTGGGACTGGAAACTTGCTGACGTGTGTCATTGCGTTGAGGTGTCTATAGTCGACACACATTCGCCATGTGCCGTCTTTTTTCTTAACCAATATGACATGAGAAGAGAACGTGTTGTGGCTGCGCTGAATTACCCCGGACTGCAGGAGCTCTTGGACTTGCCGTTCGATCTCTGACTTGTGTTCCGATTTATGCCGATAGGGCCTGATGTTAACAGGTTGCGCCCCTAGTATGAGAGGAATCTTATGATCACAAGCCCGTCTTGGGGGCAGTCCCTGCGGCTCGCCAAACACATCCTCGAATTCTGCCAGCAACTATTGCAGACCAGGGGCTTTAGGCACTGGGGTACTTGGCTTCTCATTGATTGGGTAGAGCAAACAGAGATGCAGCAGGGCACCCTGTCGATGCAGCTGTTGTAACTGAGCACTGTTGATGACATGGCATTGGGTGGACTGCGCTTCGTGCCCGAACAAACTGTCTTGGCCCGAGAGCTGTTGGGATACGCAAGTGCTTGTTCCTCCAATCAACAGTCATCGGGCTGTGTTGCTCCAGCTAATCCATCCCGAGGATGGCGTCATACACCCCGAGCGGCAAAATCTTCATATCCGTGACAAACTCCAGTCCTTGGGACGACCAATGGCAAGCAGGGATAGAGGCCGAACAGAGTAATTCACCTCCATCAGCCACTTTGACTCGACAAGGTTGGCTCAGAGCTTGGGCACCTGATAGGCGTTCGGCCACACATTGGTTGATGAATGATGTGGAACTCCCACTATCCACCAATATGAGCACCTCCTGATCTTGCATGGTTGCCAGCAGTTGGAAAGCTTTGGGTGACACACCACCATCGAGAGTTGGACGCGAGATCACGTGGACCTGTTGAACTTCACCCTCGACGTCGTTGATGGTTTCGACACTGAATAGCTCGAGCATTTCTTCTACCACGTGCAGCTGGACGGTGGTCGGGCAGACATGATCTTGTCCCCAATGCTCGCCGCACTTGAAACATAACCCCCGAGCGCGACGGTAGTCTCTGAGAGCCTTGATCTTTGACGTGTCCGCTCGAGCAGCATCGGTGCCCCGGCGATCCGCTGCAGGCGCAACGGGCACCAGACGTGCCGGTGGAGGAGGCAAGGGCAGTGGCGTGCCCACGCGCGGTGTCGTATCCGGTTGGGATGGCAGGTTGCTGAAGATGCCGTCGGCCACTTCCTCCTCAAGCAAGGCCAGCGCGCACGCGGTGTCCAAGTCCGGCGGCCGCTGGACGAGCACCACCGCTCGTATGTCCTTCCATAGTCCCTCGACAAAACGTGCCAGGAAGTAGAAGGGATGGATTGTATTAGAATAGGAAGACAAATGATTAATGATTAATTCAAATTGCTCTATGTATTGAGCGACTGAAGCAGTTTGGCGGACAATGTAGAACTGCCTGATCAGCGTTTGATGTCGATCGCGCCCAAAACGAGTACAGAGGAGAGTGGTAAAAGCATCCCAATCATAATCCCCGAGTCGCTTCTGGATGGACTGTAACCAAATAGAGGCTGCGCCCGAAAAATTCAGAGCTACCATTGTCTCCCGTAAACTGAGAAAACGAAATGGACAGGTGAGTCTGTCCCAGTCCCGAGAGGAGTTGGCTAGCATGTGCAAAGGGTGACAACGAGGAGGGAGAGGCCGCCAAGGAATTGAACTGACCCAATGCCGGGGGCGGGGGCGGCGTCTGGAACGACACCGCCGGGGGCCCCGTGGTAGGTTGAAGACGTCATGGCCGTTTGGACCTTGAGGATCGTCGGTCGTGCCGATCCCGGCCCCGAGGTGGGTACCGGTCGTCGCTGGCGGGATGTAGCTCGCTGCGGGCGCTCGGTTCCCTTCGGTCTCCTTGGGTTGCGCGAGTTGGAGCGCCACCACCACGTCGCCCAGATCGGAGACGCGCTTCTCCAGATCGGGTCGCCAGTGGACGAGGTCGTCGATCTTGGCTGTGGACGCCTGGATCTCGGCGATGGCCTTGTTCTGGGCCTTGAGAGTGTTGTCGAGGCGGTCGAGGAAAGCTTCAACCGTTGGGTCCATGGCGACGAGCTGTGATCTTGCTTGGCGCAGTCGCCTTGTCTCGATGATCTTGGCCAGAGAGGACAGTGGAAGGGAGCGGGTTTGGTCTCTGATACCAGATGTAAGGTATGGGATGGGAATCACTCGAGCTAGCCTGATCTTACTCACGAATCCGAGTCCAGTATCTCGACTACAGAAGAATTGCGATTACAGAATGGGGAATAGCTACGGGAAGAACTAGGGTAGCCGCCGCCGTCGTTTGCCTTGATCCACTGGATGCCGATCCAGTCGGTGGACTCGCCTTAAGTAGTGGTCGCCACGCCTGGGCTTCACTTGGTCCACTCGGGCCCAATGACGCGGGCGTTGGGCCTCCGAGCCCCTGGTGGAGGTTGGGCAGCAGCGACGCCACGCAAGCTGCTGCTGTGTTGTCTCAAAAAAAAAGCTGCTGCTGTGTGGACTTGGCCCGTCAATGACGCTGGGTGAGGCAGGGGCGCTGACAATGAATGAAATAGCTGGACCAAATGATACCAAAAATCAAAAAGATATGGGCCAAATGGAAGCATTGTTAGAATTCCGACAACGCTACAAATACATTTCTTAGCATAAGAATTATAACTTGTTTCTTCATTTTATTACGGGTGAACTGTGAGCAGCTACGGTTTTCTTCATACCAAATCGCTCAAGCAAAGGTAAGTGGAAACATGGTAGTTCAGGATGCGTCTGGAATAGCAAAGAAATGAGAATTTCACAATACTTGTACACGTCTAGCACGCACGACCTCGGTGTTGGTCCGCCGTCTCACACATTATGGCAAGCCGCCGAGTCGTGTACCGATTATGATTACTAACTCTGTCTGGGTTTATAAATTGGATAGAGACTTTTAGGTCTTCAATTTTATGGGTGAAATATGTATGATATACCATAAAAATATTTTTTTAGTTTTGTCGTCAAATGAAATTTCTAAAGATTTTTTTGACATATTACACATATCTTGTTACTCAAATTAAAGACCTAAATATGCATGATCAACTTACAAAACCAGGTCTAGGGAGTATTTGTCTTTTGGCTAGTCTGCTTTGATTCCTACTTTCTTCTAGCAAACAACCTGCTGGTTACAAAACCGGGTACATGGACTAAGCTGGTCGGAAGGAACAACTGAACAAGCTGAGCTAGTAGCAGTTACAA
This sequence comes from Triticum dicoccoides, assembly GCF_002162155.2. Lineage (NCBI taxonomy): Eukaryota > Viridiplantae > Streptophyta > Magnoliopsida > Poales > Poaceae > Triticum > Triticum dicoccoides. Next base: position 676,462,758 of record NC_041392.1, read on the forward strand.
ATGCTAGGTATCACTTATTTATTTATTTTGGAGACATGGGTATCACTTATTGCGAGCGATATCATCATAGCACTCGCCAACTGAAAATGCGAATTGGGCCAGCCTGTTTAGCGGCAGTGAAGCGTTAGCTCTGAAAGCTCCAATCCAGTTTTAGGAAGCTTCTGGAACCTTTCACCCAGTTTTGGAAGGTTCCAGAAGGTTTATTTCTCTATTTCTTTTTTCATTTTTTTGTTTTCTTTCTTCCCTTTTTAATTCATTAACATTGTTTTTGGAAATTCTGAATGTTTTTCAAATTCGCATAATGTTTTTGAATCATGAATTTATTTCAAATAATGCAATCATTTTTTTGAATTCATGAACATGTTTCGATCCTAAATATTTTCTTTCAAATTTCAAACATTTTTCCAATTCATGAACATTTAAATTTTCAAATATTTTTTGAATTAATGTATATTTTGAAAATTCACAATTTTTAATATGATAATATTTTGAAAATCGTGCATGTTTTAAAATTCGTGAAATTTTAAATTCTTGAAGATTTTACAAATCAGCATTCATAAATATTAAACTAAATTAAAACAGACTGAAATATGAAAACAAAGTGAAAACATGGAGGGCAAAAAAGGAACGCAAGTGGCCCGTGCGCTCACTTGCACCTGGCCTCGTGCACTGGGCCAAGCCCATGTAGGCGATGAGAGCCTTTAGAGGATGGGCCAACCACCTTCACGCCCAGCCCATTTTGGTTCTAGCACATTCTCCACGAAAGGTTTCTCCTGAAATTGATATTGACATTGATTTTTTTATTATGAAATTATTTGAAACACATCTTAGAATTTTAGAGCTCTACTTTCTGGCTTTCTGGTCTAAGAGTATTTCCAATCGATTCTCTTCCCGCAAACAAAATTTGCACCTATTAGGAGAGTTAGGGTTATTTTCTTGCTCCAACATATCTTT
>NC_041392.1:676464152-676466697 GCF_002162155.2 Triticum dicoccoides
TATATTCACCCACCCCATCCCCCAAAATTATATAGAGGGGATAATCCAAAAAGTTTGTTGGAGTAGCCCTAGTTACACCCTCTAGTGGATGGATTACCGGGGATCTGCTCAAGAGGCTCTAAGCCCTTAATTTCTCAATGTCCACCTATGGAAGTTCTAGAAGTTCTTCAAAAGATAGTTGGAGGTTTCCACCGTTGTGTTCATTTTTATCTGTCACTAGATCATTGATGGCGCGTGTTGCCGCGCCCGTCCATTTTGTTAGTAAAATAATGAGCATCTATGAACTTATGTAAAAAAATGGATAATAGTGCACCCACTCATTTCATTTTGAAAGAACGATATAAATATTTGGGAAAGGTATATTGTAATCTCACAAATAGAACAACGTAAACTTGATGCATTCAGATGGCAGGGGTGAAATAAATTCAGATGGCAACGTAAATCATTTGCAACACATGTCATCATTGTTTTGATACAAGCTTTAGCAAGCAGATAATATGAAACAAATTGAAATTAGTGTTACATGCCCTCAAAAAATCCGTGCAGCCTTTTGTCAAAGTTTAGTGAGCTGCACGTACCACCACCCGCATCATCATCATCATCTCTCCTTGCATCAACACGATAGCAATCAGAATCGATCATTATTTCTCCATCTAAGTTGTACGTCCCAAGATTGCTCGACGACAAGTTGATACCTAGTTTTTCATTCAGGAGTAAAGAAAAGCAAGTATTTCCTCTTTTTTTATTCATTCATAAACATTTGGATTAGTGATCTTCAGGATGAAGTCTTTTTCGGAAACATCATTCACTTACAAAGTAGAAGACAACACATAACAAACATAGCAAACTAAAACAATATTTAAAATGGAAATGGAACACGTGCAAGTGTATATGCTTTTAAGGGAAGCCTAACTATATATACAATGATATTACGACTATTTTTTCCAGCCAAAGTAGCAGTTTTCACGAAATAACCCATCTTGTCCGTCCTGGTCCTCCTGGAGTGATTCCTAATGGTAGTTACACTGCATCATAGGTAGCTTGAGGGCAAGGATTTACCGTAGATATTAGTCTAAACCTCTTTTTCATAGCTGATAGTTAAAGTCATTTTCTGTTGTGAGGTAATATATAAAGATAGATTGAGTTTATAGTACTGTAGCTCATCCCTTTTAAAAAAGTCTTGGAGCTCATAAATCCCCTGAAATTGGCCAAAAACAGTAAACAAACAATTGAAAGCACGCTGATGGCAATCAATATCACCTTCAGGAAATGCATGTTAGATGAAGCACATGTAACACTAGTAGAAAACAGGGCTATGGTCCAGGTTGGCTCAGCCCATTAGTCCCGATTCAGTGTAGAACCGGGACCAATGTGGGCATTGGTCCCGGTTCGTGAGCCCCGGGGGCCGGCCGGGCCACGTGGGCCATTGGTCCCGGTTCGTCTGGACCATTTGGTCCCGGTTGGTGAGACGAACCGGGACCAATGGGCCTCGCTCCTGGCCCACCACCATTGGTCCCGGTTGGTGGCTTGAATCGGGACCAAAGGCTCCCCTTTAGTCCCGGTTCATGCCACCAACCGGGACCAATGAAGTGCCTATATATACCCCCTCGCGCAAGAGCAGAGCACAGTGCTCTATTTTTTCTGGCCGAGGGGGAGAGGGCTTTGTGGTGCTCTAAAATAAAACTATAATATTCTTCAATAGCAAAAAGAATATAATTTTTGTGACCTAAAATCAAACTATAAGTATTTAATTGTAAGTATAAATAAAAAATAAATAGCAAAGAAGAAAAAAATCTATTTTTATAGTAAAGTTATTCATAAACTAGTGATTCACACAAATTTTTAAAAATTCAAATTTAAACTATTCAAAATTTAAAACTAATGGCACTAACAGAAAGTTTATAATTTTTGTGACCTAAAAGCAAAAAGAAATCACTAAAAAACTGTAAGTATTTAGTTGTAAGTAGAAATAAAAAAATAAAAAACCAAAAAATATAGAAATAAAAAAGAAAAAACCAAAAAAATGCCTCCTACTGGGCCTCCACGGCCTGAATACGACTAGAAACCCTACATGGGCCAGGATTCAGGCCCGCAGAAGGCCCAATAGGCCCACAGGCAGTAGCAAGTTTAGGCCCGAAAGCCTGCATTAGAGAGGAGCTCGAATGGGGAGGCACACCCGCGCTTATAAACCAGTGCCGGCGCCCTTCAGCTAGCGATGTGGGACTAAACTTTTGGGCGCGGGGCAGCAAAGGCCATTGGTCCCGGTTGGTAGCACCAACCGGGACTAAAGGGGGCATTGGTCCCGGTTCGTGGCACCAACCGTGACCAATGCCCCCCTTTAGTCCCGGTTGGTGCCACCAACCGGGACCAAAGGCCGCTGCTTCCCGCCCTTTCGGCTGCTGAAAATTGGCCTTTGGTCCCGGTTCGTGGCACCAACCGGGACCAAAGAGGGGCATTAGTCCCGGTTGGTGTCACGAACCGGGACCATTGCTCTGGCTATATAAGCCAACACTTGTGAAATTTTGGCCAACCGCTCCCATTCGCT
>NC_041392.1:676467081-676473112 GCF_002162155.2 Triticum dicoccoides
CGCCCCGCCCCGTCCCCGAGCCCGCCGTGTCCCCGCGCCGTCGCCCCGCCCCGTCCCTTGCCTGCCCCCGCGCTGTGAGCCGCCGCCCGGCTCTGTTTTTTTATTTTTATTACTTTAATTTTTTAGTTCATATGTGATGTATATGTGTATGTGGCTATAATGTATATGTGTATGTGAACAATGCGAAATATTGTTTTTTAGAAAAATTAGGATTTTTTCTGTTCATAGATTTTTTTGGTGATATTAATTATTGTAAATATGCAAATGTTTGTATATTCATATGAACAATGAATTAGGCAATACTACTTCTTGTATTTTTAAGAAGGAAGAAGAAGAAAAAGAATGAGAGGAAAAAGGAAATAAGAAGAGGAAGAAAGGAGAAGAAGAGGGGAGAGGAAGAAGAGGAGAAATAAATAAGAAGAAGAAAAAAGAAGAAAAAGAAGAGGAGAAGAAGAAAGGAATAGAGGAGAAGAAGAGAAAATAGAATATATATTCTATTTTCTCTTTTCTCCTCTATTCCTTTCTTCTTCTCCTCTTTTTTTCTTCTTTTTTTTCTTCGACACGTGGGGGGGGTCGAGAACGCCGGACATTCATGAGAGAGGCGAGGAAGAAGGGGAAGAAGAGGGAGAAGAAGAGGAGAGGAAGAAGAGGAAGTCTTCTCCTCTATTCTTTCTTCTCTTCTTTTTTCTTCTTCTTCTTCCTCTTTATTTTATCGGGAACGAGGGTCGTCGAGAGGTCGAGGAGCGGTAGAGGAGAAACCCTAAATAGAAAGTATCATCGGTGTGAGATACATGTACCGTCGGTGTCGGACACTACACCCAAATCCCACAAGTGGCGCGGGCTTCGACGCCCACGTCACTTGTGGGACGTGGATGTAGTGTCCGACATCGAAGGCCACATGTATCTCACACCCACGATACTTGCTAGCTATTTAGGGTTTCCTCTACCGAAAAGAAGAGGAGAAATAAATAAGAAGAAGAAAAAAGAAGAAAAAGAAGAGGAGAAGAAGAAAGGAATAGTGGAGAAGAAGAGAAAATAGAATATATTCTATTTTCTCTTTTCTCCACTATTCCTTTCTTCTTCTCCTCTTTTTTCTTCTTCTTTTCTTCTTCTTCTTCTTCTTCTTCTTCTTCTTCTTCTTATTGTTATTAGCCGGAAGTAGAGAGAGGTTTCCTAGTGTCAAAGTATTGAAGAAATCCATGCCTTCATCATTAGCCGGAAGTAACTAGGGCATGTTGGTACGAAGTTCTACAAAGTTGTTCTGGAATGGAGTCCCGGATAGAATAATCCGCCTTTTGGTACGAATTCAGCAAAGGCCTTCCAAATAGCGATATTCGGAAGGCTCTTGCTGAACTTTGTACCAAAAAGCGAATTATCCTATCTGGGACTCCGTTCCAGAACAACTTTGAAGAGCTTCATACCATCATGCACATGTTACTTTCGCCTAATGATGAAGACATGGTTTTGTTGAATCCCTTGACACTAGGCAACCTCCCGACCCCTCGGCGATCCTATCGAACATGAGAGGAAGAAGAGGATAAAAAAAGAAGAGGAAGAAGAAAAAAAAAGAGGAGAAGAAAGAATAGATGTAGTGTCGTCGTTGTCTATATATACCCCCTCCCGATAGCTTACTATGATTAGGTAGCTAGTTCTACGTTTGGCACTAATATATCCATCTGTCATGTTTGAATAATAATTTCCATGTTGTAAACATTTGTACAAACTATGGACACCGCCCTAGACGAAGCAACAAAAGAAGCGTTGTTGAGGGACATAATCGCAGAAGGAAGTGATGCCATCTCGTTGTTTCTCAACGAAACCGATGGTCTGGAAGGAGAGGGTGAACAAGCTGGCTACAGTGACCTAATGCCGGTGCAAGAAGAAGAACATGAGGACGGCTCCGGTGACCCAATGCCGGTGCAAGAAAGAGACCGTGATGACGGCTCCGGTGACCGAACCGAGTCCGGCCAGGTATATATATTAGTTAAGCCTATGCTGACTAGCTGATTGATGCATTCATTGTTTTGGTATGTACACATATTAATTAAGTCTTTGTTCTTTTTTCTAGCCCTCCGAATCGAGCACAACTTCGGTAAAGAGACGAGGCCCGAAGAAAAAGTTGAGCTCGGATGAAAAGTTTGAGATCATAGCAATCGCGCCCGACGGCCAACCTATTGAACCCCTCCGGACAAAGAACGCATTTGTTGCTCAGTGCGGGGTTCTGGTTAGGTACAAGATCCCGATAGCATCCAGCAATGGTTTAAGCCGGCTACAGAAGACCCTGAGGTGTCTTATGTCAATGATATGCAGAAAAATGATCTTTGGACTGAGCTGAAGTCAAATTTCACCCTACCCCCTGAGGATAATCCAGAGAACCCAGTTAAAGAGAAATTAATCAAGTCTTTTGCTCTAAAGAGGATGACAGAACTATTCAGGAGGTGGAAGAAAGAGCTGAATAAGTTTGTCGAAAATAATGAGACACCAGAATTCAAGGGCAGATATGAGAAGATCAGAGATCACTGGCCCGCATTTGTGGCCCACAAGACATCAGAAAAGAGTAAGAAGATGTCGGCGACAAACAAGCAAAATGATGCGAAGAAGAAGCTTCACCATCGCACGGGGTCAGGTGGCTACCTTGTAGCCCGGCCTAAGTGGTCCAAGACTGAGAATGATCTGGTTCATAAAGGGATCGAACCAGAGACAATTAACTGGCCAGACCGTTGCTGGACTTGGTTCTTCGGGGCTGGCGGAACACTGGACCCTGTAACAGGGAAGTGCATTTGGACGAACGATCAAATGGACATACCAGTCAGTAAGCTTAAGCAGTATATCGAAGCAGCGCAGGAAGGGACGTTCTTTCCAGACAGAGAGAACGACGAGCTCACAATGGCCCTCGGGAATCCTGAGCACCCTGGACGGACACGAGGCACGCCAGGCTCCATTCCGTGGAAGGTTGGGTTTCCGGACGCAGGCGGTTACAAATCCCATGAGAGGAGGAAAAATGTGCAGCAGACACAAATATAGGCGCTGCAAGCAAGGGTAGACGCGATAGAGGAACGAGAAGCAAATCGCAGCAAACGTACTGCCGAAGCCTCCCCCGAAGCTACCCCGCCATCTCAGCGCAGAAGCAGCGTGGCTTCCACCGAGCTGCTTCAGCTGGAGCATGCCTTGACGGCTCCTGCCAGCTATCCCATGGATGCTATAACGGAGTCTCAAAATTGCCACCTTATGACGCAATGGATGAATTTGAAGGTCAAGGCGGCTGTTGGCTCTGTTTATCCTACTGAACCCGGCGCAACTTTTCACTGCCGGCCGATTCCGGAAGGATATGCTAGGGTGATGGTGGATTAGATAACGGAGGGATTTGAGGACCTCCAGCTTGACCACCCTACCGGTGAAGGGGAGACTCGGCTGGGGTCTGCTCTGAAGACTCCATGCCTATGGCGGAAGGAGCTCATCAACCTTCCGAACTGGACGCCACCGCCTCCTCCTCCTCCTCCGGCGAGTCAGGGCACTCCGCCTCCACCGCCTCCTACTCCGGCGAGTGACGATCAGGGCCCTCGGCTGGCTCCTTCTCCGGCGCGTGGCGGCACTCCGCCTCCTTCTCCGCCTGCGCCGACGCGCCCGAGCATCCAGCCTCCTCCTTCTCCGCCTCGTCAGCAAGGGCGGAAGAGACCTGCCGCCGCTCCAGCTGCTCTGGCGCATCGTAGTCCTTCTCCTCCGCCGCTTAAGCAAGTAAAGAAGACAACCGCTCCGTCTGCTCGGTCGGCGTCTAGCAGTACAACCAGAGGCGGGAGGACATACAGATTCGGTCCTTCTCTGAAGACTCCAGAGAAGTTACCATATGAGAGGACCCTGGAGGAGAACGCCGAGATCGCGCGGGAAGAAGTGAGGAACTTCTTTGAAGGGGTGAAAGCAAAGAAACATCCACCTCCGGAGGAGAAGGTAGATCGGGTGAAAGTGAAGCGCACTCTGGCTGCCCTGACAAAACCACCGAAGTCTGATTCGCCGAAAGGAAACTATGACAGCATTATTGGAAAGGAATTTGCCGAAGCAGAGCGGTCGGGAAGTACTGTCAGTGATCAAAGGCTGAAAGAACGTCGAGCTGGGAAACAAATTGCCCAGCTCGGCGAACAAGCGAAGCAATCGTGCCCCCCGCTCAAGGTGCCTAGCCACAACGTCGATAATGATCTGAGGATGGTGCCCGGTTATAGCAATCTTGCAGATTACCTGCCCGACGAAGTACATTATGAACCCATGGAGGTGCAAATACAAAGATACGAGTACGGGAAGCCTCTCGTCAAAGATGAAAGATCTCTATCAATGATGATGCGAAGATTGCATGATCGGTATTTGAAAATCTGCAGAGACTCTGGGGGGAGGAGTACTTTGTATGTGGAAGTTAAAAAGGAGCATGACCTCGTTGGAATTGATCTGTTGCCTGTTCCATTTGAGGAGTTCTATCAGTTTTTCAATCAATTGGCCCTCGATAAAACAACGGTCGCCTGCTACTGTCTGTAAGTAGTACTACTTCTGTCATTAAGTTTCTCTATATAGCTTAGCTCTTTCATTGCATGTATTTATAATCATCCTCACTATATTATGCAGATTGAAGATCGCCGAATTGAAGAAAAGACAAGTCGGTGATATTGGGTTCATTAACACACATCTCATAGATGCAACTCAGGTTAAACTTCATGCCGCAGCTACCGAGGCCAACTTGCTACGATCGTTCGTAATAAATCAAAACAAAGATATAATACTCTTTCCTTACAACTTCAGGTGAGTGTTACTGTCTTGTGCGTATTCGGTTTCCCTTATATATTAGTCCAGGTTATAGTAATGTAATTCATGAGTTATGCATGTGTGTGCAGTTTCCACTATATTCTCCTAGAGATTAAGCTTGAGCAGGGAGTAGTAACCGTCTTGGACTCTAAACGAAAAGATCCCAAGGAGTATGCGGACATGACTGAAATCCTCAAGAAGTAAGTTAAATCGATCATTATCCACCATATCAGCAACTTTGTTCATTTCCTGATATCAAGTAATTGTTTTCTTTGTCCGGCAGGGTTTGGAGAAAATTCACCAAAACAGTACCGGGACTGCCGAAGGAGCTGGAATTTAGACACCCGAAAGTAAGTACTATAGTAGCATGTTCCGCGCATCTCCTAGTGATTCAAGCGCTAGTTTCATCAATACCATTTAGCATTCTTGCTTATCAGTTTGATTGACCTCTATTTCTTGTAAAGTGGTTGTGGCAGGAACAAGGGAATGATTTCTGTGGATACTACATCTGCGAGTCCATCCGCCACACGACCTGTGAGCGGGGCGGGTACTCTAACGAACAATATGAAGTACGTAAATAACAACATTCACAATTTTATTTTATTACCATCATTTGTGTTGAGTTTCATTCATTTATATATATATATATATATGTGTGTATTGACCCCCTTCTTCAAATTAGATGTTTCGGAAGAGGGATGAACTCCTAGCACCAGCTCGCATGCGAGCAATTCAAGAGGAATTGGCGGCATTCTTTCTTGACCACGTGATCCCTGAAGACGGAGAATTCTATGTGGACCCTGAGTCCATATGATTATATTTGTAAGAAATAATTATTGTATATATGTAGCCGGTAGTGTCAGATAGATATACGAGAACTTGTTGTTCGACCAATCTCTCGGAGAAGGAGAGGTGGTCGATATCACTTCTCTCTGTATATATGCATATATGTTCATGACGATCTTCTGTTTCCTTCGTTTGCTTACTAGCTAGCTAGCGTGTCTAGTCCTCTCTATATACGTATGTATAGTACGTAGCGTCGACCAAGCACGGACATAACAGAGGACACTTCTCTCTATTAATTATAACTAGCAAACACAATATATGAAACACCTAAATTAACCCCCCAAAACCCCCAACCCCCCTCCCCCTTTCAAAAAAACAAAAACCCCAGCCACAGAAGTGCTGACGCGTGGATGCCTATTGGTCCCGGTTGGTGCCACCAACCGGGACCAAAGGGTCTCCA
>NC_041392.1:676473237-676486704 GCF_002162155.2 Triticum dicoccoides
AGGAGACCCTTTGGTCCCGGTCACCAACCGGGACCAAAGGGTCTCCTGACTGGGCTCTGTGCACTGCCCACGTGGAGGGCCTTTAGTCCCGGTTCTGGATTGAACCGGGACTAAAGGGGGGAGGTATTAGTACCGACACTTTAGTCCCGGTTCCGGAACCGGGACTAAAGGCCCTTACGAACCGGGACTATAGGCCCTTTTTCTACCAGTGTAATCAATATGTCAAAACAGATATGCACCGGCATTTGTCCCCGAGTCCTAAACACATGATAGGATACCGTGTCTTAAGCTTCAGAATACATGTTTGGATACTTGTCCCGACCAAAGAATGCATAAATGAATCGGCAAATGGATCATGGAAGTCAAGTAGTCCAGAACCTGCAGTATTCCATAATGTGGAAGTTAGGATTATATTCCAAACTTTAATTAAAACATTACAATCGCCTAATAGTATGTGACACGACAAAAATAGTCTGGCATACCTCCTTTTTTACTTAATATTACAAACAAAGGATTGATGAAGAACAAACACCACATGGTGTGTATCACAAACATACCTACACGTTCAAGATGTTCCTGAGAGAACACTGGTAGAAAAAGGTGTTGGAAATATGCCCTAGAGGCAATAATAAAAGCATTATTATTATATTTCCTTGTTCATGATAATTGTCTTTATTCATGCTATAATTGTGTTATCCGGAAATCGTAATACATGTGTGAATAACAGACACCGGCATGTCCCTAGTGAGCCTCTAGTTGACTAGCTCGTTGATCAACAGATAGTCATGGTTTCCTGACTATGGACACTGGATGTCATTGATAACGAGATCACATCATTGGGAGAATGATGTGATGGACAAGACCCAATCCTAAACATAGCACAAGATCGTATAGTTCGTTTGCTAGAGTTTTCCAATGTCAAGTATCTTTTCCTTAGACCATGAGATCGTGTAACTCCCGGATACCGTAGGAGTGCTTTGGTTATGCCAAACGTCACAACGTAACTGGGTGACTATAAAGGTAGACTACGGGTATCTCCGAAAGTGTCTGTTGGGTGACATGGATCAAGACTGGGATTTGTCACTCCGTATGACGGAGAGGTATCACTGGGCCCACTCGGTAATGCATCATCATAATGAGCTCAGAGTGACCAAGTGTCTGGTCACGGGATCATGCATTACGGTACGAGTAAAGTGACTTGCCGGTAACGAGATTGAACGAGGTATTGGGATACCGACGATCGAATCTCGGGCAAGTAACATGTCGATAGACAAAGGGAATAGCGTACGGGATTGATTAAATCCTCGACATCGTGGTTCATCCGATGAGATCATCGTGGAGCATGTGGGAGCCAGCATGGGTATCCAGATCCCGCTGTTGGTTATTGACCGGAGAGTCGTCTCGGTCATGTCTGCTTGTCTCCCGAACCCGTAGGGTCTACACACTTAAGGTTCGGTGATGCTAGGGTTATGAAGATATGTATATGCAGAAACCCGAATGTTGTTCGGAGTCCCGGATGAGATCCCGGACGTCACGAGGAGTTCCGGAATGGTCCGGAGGTAAAGAATTATATATAGGAAGTGCTATTTCGGGCATCGGGACAAGTTTCGGGGTTATCGGTATTGTACCGGGACCACCGGAAGGGTCCCGGGGGTCCACCGGGTGGGGCGACCTGTCCCGGGGGGCCACATGGGCTGTAGGGGGTGCGCCTTGGCCTAGATGGGCCAAGGGCACCAGCCCCTATAGGCCCATGCGCCTAGGGTTTCCACCATGGAAGAGTCCATGTGGTGGAAGGCACCCCTAGGTGCCTTGGGGGGGAGGGAAACCTCCCCTTGGCCACCGCCCCCCCTAGTAGATCTCATCTACTAGGGCCGGCGCCCCCCCTGGCACCCCTATATATAGTGGGGGGGAGAGGAGGGATTTCAGACCAGCCCCTGGCGCCTCCACCTCCCCCCCGTTACGTCTCTCCCTCGTAGTCTCGGCGAAGCCCTGCTGCTGTGACGCCCTGCATCCACCACCACGCCGTCGTGCTGCTGGATCTTCATCAACCTCTCCTTCCCCCTTGCTGGATCAAGAAGGAGGAGACGTCTCCCGTCCCGTACGTGTGTTGAACGCGGAGGTGCCGTCCGTTCGGCGCTGGTCGTCGGTGATTTGGATCACGTCGAGTACGACTACATCATCACCGTTCTTTTTTACGCTTCCGTGCGTGATCTACAAAGGTATGTAGATGCATCTAATCACTCGTTGCTAGATGAACTCCTAGATGATCTTGGTGAAACGAGTAGGAAAATTTTTGTTTTCTGCAACGTTCCCCAACAGTGGCATCATGAGCCAGGTCTATGCGTAGTTCTTCTTGCGCGAGTAGAACACAATTTGTTGTGGGCGTAGATTTGTCAACTTTCTTGCCATTACTAGTCCTTTCTTGCTTCAGCGGTATTGTGGGATGAAGCGGCCCGGACCAACCTTACACGTACGCTTACGTGAGACCGGTTCCACCGACTAACATGCACTAGTTGCATAAGGTGGCTGGCGGGTGTCTGTCTCTCCTACTTTAGTTGGAGCGGAATCGATGAACAGGGTCCTTATGAAGGGTAAATAGAAGTTGACAAATCACGTTGTGGCTTTAACGTAGGTAAGAAAACATTCTTGCTAGAACCCTAATTCAGCCACGTAAAACTTGCAACAACAATTAGAGGACGTCTAACTTGTTTTTGCAGCAAGTGGTTTGTGATATGATATGGCCAAAGTTGTGATGAATGATGAATGATCTATATGTGATGTATGAGATGTTCATGCTATTGTAATAGGATTCACGACTTGCATGTCGATGAGTATGACAACCGGCAGGAGCCATAGGAGTTGTCTTTGTTCTTTTATATGACCTGCGTGTCATCAAGAAACTCCATGTAAATTACTTTACTTTATTGCTAAACGCGTTAGCCATAGTAGTAGAAGTAATAGTTGGCGAGCAACTTCATGGAGACACGATGATGGAGATCATGATGATGGAGATCATGGTGTCAAGCCGGTGACAAGATGATCATGGAGCCCCAAGATGGAGATCAAAGGAGCTATGTGATATTGGCCATATCATGTCACGTTTATTATTTGATTGCATGTGATGTTTATCATGTTTTGCATCTTGTTTACTTAGAACGACGGTAGTAAATAAGGTGATCCCTCATACTAATTTCAAGAAGTGTTCCCCCTAACTGTGCACCATTGCGACAGTTCGCTGTTTCAAAACACCACGTGATGATCGGGTGTTTTATTCAGACGTTCACATACAATGGGTGTAAGACAGATTTACACATGCAAACACTTAGGTTTACTTGACGAGCCTAGCATGTACAGACATGGCCTCGGAACACGGAAGACCGAAAGGTCGAGCATGAGTCGTATAGAAGATACGATCAACATGAAGATGTTCACCGATGTTGACTAGTCCGTCTCACGTGATGATCGGACACGGTCTAGTTTAACTCGGATCATGTAATACTTAGATGACTAGAGGGATGTCTAATCTAAGTGGGAGTTCATTAATAATTTGATTAGTTGAACTTAATTATCATGAACTTAGTCTAAATATTTTACAATATGTCTTGTAGATTAAATGGCCAACGTAGTCCTCAACTTCAACGCGTTCCTAGAGAAAACCAAGCTGAAAGACGATGGCAGCAACTATACGGACTGGGTCCGGAACCTGAGGATCATCCTCATAGCTGCCAAGAAAGATTATGTCCTACAAGCACCGCTTGGTGACGCACCCGTTCTCCCTGCAGAACAAGATGTTATGAACGCTTGGCAGGCACGTTTCGATGACTACTCCCTCGTTCAGTGCAGCATGCTTTACAGCCTAGAGCCGGGGCTCCAAAATCGTTTTGAGAGACATGGAGCATATGAGATGTTCGAAGAGCTGAAAATGGTTTTCCAAGCTCATGCCCGGGTCGAGAGATATGAAGTCTCCGACAAATTCTTCAGTTGTAAGATGGAGGAAAACAGTTCTGTCAGTGAGCACATACTCACTATGTCTGGGTTGCATAACCGCTTGACTCAGCTGGGAGTTAATCTCCCGGATGATGCGGTCATTGACAGAATCCTCCAGTCGCTTCCACCAAGCTACAAGAGCTTTGTGATGAACTTCAATATGCAGGGGATGGAAAAGACCATTCCTGAAGTATTTGCTATGCTGAAATCAGCAGAGGTAGAAGTCAGGAAGGAACATCAAGTGTTGATGGTCAATAAAACCACTAAGTTCAAGAAAGGCAAGGGTAAAAAGAACTTCAAGAAGGACGGCAAGGAGGTTGCCGCGCCCGGCAAGCAAGCTGCCGGGAAGAAGCCAAAGAATGGACCCAAGCCCGAGACTGAGTGCTTTTATTGCAAGGGAAGCGGTCACTGGAAGCGGAAATGCCCTAAGTACTTAGCGGATAAGAAGGCCGGCAAAACAAAAGGTATATGTGATATACATGTAATTGATGTGTACCTTACTAGTGCCCGTAGTAGCTCCTGGGTATTTGATACCGGTGCAGTTGCTCACATTTGTAACTCAAAGCAGGGGCTGCGGAATAAGCGGAAACTGGCAAAGGACGAGGTGACGATGCGCGTCGGGAATAGTTCCAAGGTCAATGTGATCGCCGTCGGCACGCTACCTCTGCATCTCCCTTCGGGATTAGTTTTAAACCTTAATAATTGTTATTTAGTGCCAGCTTTGAGCATGAACATTGTATCAGGATCTCGTTTAATTCGAGATGGCTACTCTTTTAAATCTGAGAATAATGGTTGTTCCATTTTTATGAGAGATATGTTTTATGGTCATGCTCCTATGGTGAATGGTTTATTCTTTATGAATCTCGAACGTGATGCTACACATGTTCATAATGTGAGTACCAAAAGAAGTAAGGTTGATAATGATAGTCCCACATACCTGTGGCACTGCCGCCTTGGTCACATAGGTGTCAAACGCATGAAGAAGCTCCATGCTGATGGACTTTTAGAGTCTCTTGATTATGAATCATTTGACACATGCGAACCATGCCTTATGGGTAAAATGACCAAGACTCCGTTCTCAGGAACAATGGAGCGAGCAACCGACTTATTGGAAATCATACATACTGATGTGTGTGGTCCAATGAGTGTTGAGGCTCGCGGTGGCTATCGTTATGTTCTCACCCTCACTGATGATTTAAGTAGGTATGAGTATATCTACTTAATGAAACACAAGTCTGAAACCTTTGAAAAGTTCAAGGAATTTCAGAGTGAGGTTGAAAATCAACGTGACAGGAAAATCAAGTTTCTACGATCAGATCGTGGAGGAGAATACTTGAGTCACGAGTTTGGGGCACACTTAAGAAAATGTGGAATAGTTTCACAACTCACGCCGCCTGGAACACCTCAGCGTAATGGTGTGTCCGAACGTCGTAATCGCACTCTGTTAGATATGGTGCGATCTATGATGTCTCTTACCGATTTACCGCTTTCTTTTTGGGGCTATGCTTTAGAGACTGCCGCATTCACTTTAAATAGGGCTCCGTCGAAATCCGTTGAGACGACACCGTATGAATTGTGGTTTGGGCAGAAACCTAAGCTGTCGTTTCTAAAAGTTTGGGGATGCGATGCTTATGTCAAGAAACTTCAACCTGAAAAACTCGAACCCAAGTCGGAAAAATGCGTCTTCATAGGATACCCAAAAGAAACTATTGGGTACACCTTCTACCTCAGATCCGAAGGCAAGATCTTTGTTGCCAAGAATGGGTCCTTTCTGGAGAAAGAGTTTCTCTCGAAAGAAGTAAGTGGGAGGAAAGTAGAGCTTGATGAAGTATTACCTCTTGAACCGGAAAATGGCGCAACTCAAGAAAATGTTCCTGAGGTGCCTGCACCGACTAGAGAGGAAGTTAATGACAATGATCAAGATACTTCTGATCAAGCCCCTACTGAAATTCAAAGGTCCACAAGGACACGTTCCGCACCAGAGTGGTACGGCAACCCTGTCTTGGAAATCATGTTGTTAGACAACGGTGAACCTTCGAACTATGAAGAAGCGATGGCGGGCCCAGATTCCGACAAATGGCTGGAAGCCATGAAATCCGAGATAGGATCCATGTATGAAAACAAAGTATGGACTTTGACTGACTTGCCCGTTGAGCGGCGAGCCATAGAAAATAAATGGATCTTTAAGAAGAAGACAGACGCGGATGGTAATGTGACTATCTATAAAGCTCGGCTTGTCGCTAAGGGTTATCGACAAGTTCAAGGGGTTGACTACGATGAGACTTTCTCGCCGGTAGCGAAGCTGAAGTCCGTCCGAATCATGTTAGCAATTGCCGCATTCTATGATTACGAAATATGGCAAATGGACGTCAAAACGGCATTCCTTAATGGTTTCCTTAAGGAAGAATTGTATATGATACAGCCGGAAGGTTTTGTCGATCCTAAGAATGCTGACAAAGTGTGCAAGCTCCAACGCTCGATTTATGGGTTGGTGCAAGCATCTCGGAGTTGGAACATTCGCTTTGATGAGATGATCAAAGCGTTTGGGTTTACACAGACTTATGGAGAAGCCTGCGTTTACAAGAAAGTGAGTGGGAGCTCTGTAGCATTTCTCATATTATATGTAGATGACATACTTTTGATGGGAAATGATATAGAACTCTTGGACAGCATCAAGGCCTACTTGAATAAAAGTTTTTCAATGAAGGACCTTGGAGAAGCTGCTTATATATTAGGCATCAAAATCTATAGAGATAGATCGAGACGCCTCATAGGTCTTTCACAAAGCACATACCTTGATAAGATATTGAAGAAGTTCAATATGGATCAATCCAAGAAGGGGTTCTTGCCTGTGTTACAAGGTATGAAATTGAGCTCAGCTCAATGTCCGACCACGGCAGAAGATATAGAAGAGATGAGCGTCATCCCCTATGCCTCAGCCATAGGTTCTATTATGTATGCCATGCTGTGTACCAGACCTTATGTTAACCTTGCCGTCAGTTTGGTAGGAAGGTACCAAAGTAATCCCGGCAAGGAACACTGGACAGCGGTCAAGAATATCCTGAAGTACCTGAAAAGGACTAAGGAAATGTTTCTCGTTTATGGAGATGACGAAGAGCTCGTCGTAAAGGGTTACGTCGATGCTAGCTTCGGTGATTTGGATCACGTCGAGTACGACTACATCATCACCGTTCTTTTGAACGCTTCCGTGCGCGATCTACAAAGGTATGTAGATGCATCTAATCACTCGTTGCTAGATGAACTCCTAGATGATCTTGGTGAAACGAGTAGGAAAATTTTTGTTTTCTGCAACGTTCCCCAACAAAAGGGCCTATAGTCCCGGTTCGTAAGGGTCTTTTGTCCCGGTTCCGGAACCGGGACTAAAGTGTCAGTACTAATACCTCCCCCCTTTAGTCCCGGTTCAATCCAGAACCGGGACTAAAGGCCCTCCACATGGGCAGTGCGCAGAGCCCAGTCAGGAGACCCTTTTGTCCCGGTTGGTGCCCCACGTGGAGACCCTTTGGTCCCGGTTGGTGGCACCAACCGGGACCAATAGGCATCCACGCGTCAGCACTTCTGTGGCTGGGGTTTTTGTTTTTTTTTTGAAAGGGGGGGGGGGTTGGGGGTTTTGGGGGGTTAATTTAGGTGTTTCATATATTGTGTTAGCTATTTATAATTAATAGAGAGAAGTGTCCTCTGTTATGTCCGTGCTTGGTCGACGCTACGTACTATACATACGTATATAGAGAGGACTAGACACGCTAGCTAGCTAGTAAGCAAAAGAAGGAAACAGAAGATCGTCATGAACATATATGCATATATACAGAGAGAAGTGATATCGACCACCTCTCCTTCTTCGAGAGATTGGTCGAAGAACAAGTTCTCGTATATCTATCTGACACTACCGGCTACATATATACAATAATTATCTCTTACAAATATAATCATACGGACTCAGGGTCCACATAGAATTCTCCGTCTTCAGGGATCACGTGGTCAAGAAAGAATGCCGCCAATTCCTCTTGAATTGCTCGCATGCGAGCTGGTGCTAGGAGTTCATCCCGCTTCCGAAACATCTAATTTAAAGAAGGGGGTCAATACATACATATATATATATATATATAAATGAATGAAACTCAACACAAATGATGGTAATAAAATAAAATTGTGAATGTTGTTATTTACGTACTTCATATTGTTCGTTAGAGTACCCGCCCCGCGCACAGGTCGTGTGGCGGATGGACTCGCAGATGTAGTATCCACAGAAATCATTCCCTTGTTCCTGCCACAACCACTTTATAAGAAATAGAGGTCAATCAAACTGATAAGCAAGAATGCTAAATGGTATTGATGAAACTAGCGCTTGAATCACTAGGAGATGCGCGGAACATGCTACTATAGTACTTACTTTCGGGTGTCTAAATTCCAGCTCCTTCGGCAGTCCCGGTACTGTTTTGGTGAATTTTCTCCAAACCCTGCCGGACAAAGAAAACAATTACTTGATATCAGGAAATGAACAAAGTTGCTGATATGGTGGATAATGATCGATTTAACTTACTTCTTGAGGATTTCAGTCATGTCCGCATACTCCTTGGGATCTTTTCGTTTAGAGTCCAAGACGGTTACTACTCCCTGCTCAAGCTTAATCTCTAGGAGAATATAGTGGAAACTGCACACACATGCATAACTCATGAATTACATTACTATAACCTTGACTAATATATAAGGGAAACCGAATACGCACAAGACAGTAACACTCACCTGAAGTTGTAAGGAAAGAGTATTATATCTTTGTTTTGATTTATTACGAACGATCGTAGCAAGTTGGCCTCGGTAGCTGCGGCATGAAGTTTAACCTGAGTTGCATCTATGAGATGTGTGTTAATGAACCCAATATCACCGACTTGTCTTTTCTTCAATTCGGCGATCTTCAATCTGCATAATATAGTGAGGATGATTATAAATACATGCAATGAAAGAGCTAAGCTATATAGAGAAACTTAATGACAGAAGTAGTACTACTTACAGACAGTAGCAGGCGACCGTTGTTTTATCGAGGGCCAATTGATTGAAAAACTGATAGAACTCCTCAAATGGAACAGGCAACAGATCAATTCCAAAGAGGTCATGCTCCTTTTTAACTTTCACATACAAAGTACTCCTCCCCCCAGAGTCTTTGCAGATTTTCAAGTACCAATCATGCAATCTTCGCATCATCATTGATAGAGATCTTTCATCTTTGACGAGAGGCTTCCCGTACTCGTATCTTTGTATTTGCACCTCCATGGGTTCATAATGTACTTCGTCGGGCAGGTAATCTGCAAGATTGCTATAACTGGGCACCATCCTCGGATCATTATCGATGTTGTGGCTAGGCACCTTGAGCGGGGGGCACGATTGCTTCGCTTGTTTGCCGAGCTGGGCAATTTGTTTCCCAGCTCGACGTTCTTTCAGCCTTTGATCACTGACAGTACTTCCCGACCGCTCCGCTTCGGCAAATTCCTTTCCAATAATGCAGTCATAGTTTCCTTTCGGCGGATCAGACTTCGGTGGTTTTGTCAGGGCAGCCAGAGTGCGCTTCACTTTCACCCGATCTACCTTCTCCTCCGGAGGTGGATGTTTCTTTGCTTTCACCCCTTCAAAGAAGTTCCTCACTTCTTCTCGTGCGATCTCGGCGTTCTCCTCCAGGGTCCTCTCATATGGTAACTTCTCTGGAGTCTTCAGAGAAGGACCGAATCTGTATGTCCTCCCGCCTCTGGTTGTACTGCTAGACGCCGACCGAGCAGACGGAGCGGTTGTCTTCTTTACTTGCTTAAGCGGCGGAGGAGAAGGACTATGACGCGTCGGAGCAGCTGGAGCGGCGGCAGGTCTCTTCCGTCCTTGCTGACGAGGCGGAGAAGGAGGAGGCTGGCTGCTCGGGCGCGTCGGCGCAGGCGGAGAAGGAGGCGGAGTGCCGCCACGCGCCGGAGAAGGAGCCGGCCGAGGGCCCTGATTGTCACTCGCCGGAGGAGGAGGCAGTGGAGGCGGAGTGCCCTGACTCACCGGAGGAGGAGGAGGAGGCGGTGGCATCCAGTTCGAAAGGTTGATGAGCTCCTTCCGCCATAGGCATGGAGTCTTCAGAGCAGACCCCAGCCGAGTCTCCCCTTCACCGGTAGGGTGGTCAAGCTGGAGGTCCTCAAATCCCTCCGTTATCTCATCCACCATCACCCTAGCATATCCTTCTGGAATCGGCCGGCAGTGAAAAGTTGCACCGGGTTCAGTAGGATAAACAGAGCCAACAGCCGCCTTGACCTTCAAATTCATCCATTGCGTCATAAGGTGGCAATTTTGAGACTCCGTTATAGCATCCACGGGATAGCTGGCAGGAGCCGTCAAGGCATGCTCCAGCTGAAGCATCTCGGTGGAAGCCACGCTGCTTCTGCGCTGAGATGGCGGGGTAGCTTCGGGGGAGGCTTCGGCAGTACATTTGCTGCGATTTGCTTCTCGTTCCTCTATCGCGTCTACCCTTGCTTGCAGCGCCTGTATTTGGGTCTGCTACATATTTTTCCTCCTCTCATGGGATTTGTAACCGCCTGCGTCCGGAAACCCAACCTTCCACGGAATGGAGCCTGGCGTGCCTCGTGTCCGTCCAGGGTGCTCGGGATTCCCGAGGGCCATTGTGAGCTCGTCGTTCTCTCTGTCTGGAAAGAACGTCCCTTCCTGTGCTGCTTCGATATACTGCTTAAGCTTACTGACTGGTATGTCCATTTGATCGTTCGTCCAAATGCACTTCCCTGTTACAGGGTCCAGTGTTCCGCCAGCCCTGAAGAACCAAGTCCGGCAACGGTCTGGCCAGTTAATTGTCTCTGGTTCGATCCCTTTATGAACCAGATCATTCTCAGTCTTGGACCACTTAGGCCGGGCTACGAGGTAGCCACCTGACCCCGTGCGATGGTGAAGCTTCTTCTTCGCAGAATTTTGCTTGTTTGTCGCCGACATCTTCTTACTCTTTTCTGATGTCTTGTGGGCCACAAATGCGGGCCAGTGATCTCTGATCTTCTCATATCTGCCCTTGAATTCTGATGTCTCATTATTTTCGACAAACTTATTCAGCTCTTTCTTCCACCTCCTGAATAGTTCTGCCATCCTCTTCAGAGCAAAAGACTTGATTAATTTCTCTTTAACTGGGTTCTCTGGATTATCCTCAGGCGGTAGGGTGAAATTTGACTTCAGCTCAGTCCAAAGATCATTTTTCTGCATATCATTGACATAAGACACCTCAGGGTCTTCTGTAGCCAGCTTAAACCATTGCTGGATGCTTATCAGGATCTTGTACCTAACCAGAACCCCGCACTGAGCAACAAATGCGCTCTTTGTCCGGAGGGGTTCAATAGGTTGGCCGTCGGGCGCGATTGCTATGATCTCAAACTTTTCATCCAAGCTCAACTTTTTCTTCGGGCCTCGTCTCTTTACCGAAGTTGTGCTCGATTCGAAGGGCTAGAAAAAAGAACAAAGACTTAATTAATATGTGTACATACCAAAACAATGAATGCATCAATCAGCTAGTCAGCATAGGCTTAACTAATATATATACCTGGCCGGACTCGGTTCGGTCACCGGAGCCGTCATCACGGTCTCTTTCTTGCACCGGCATTGGGTCACCGGAGCCGTCCTCATGTTCTTCTTCTTGCACCGGCATTAGGTCACCGTAGCCAGCTTGTTCACCCTCTCCTTCCAGACCATCGGTTTCGTTGAGAAACAACGAGATGGCATCACTTCCTTCTGCGATTATGTCCCTCAACAACGCTTCTTTTGTTGCTTCGTCTAGGGCGGTGTCCATAGTTTCTACAAATATTTACAACATGGCAATTATTATTCAAACATGACAGATGGATATCTTAGTGCCAAACGTAGAACTAGCTACCTAATCATAGTAAGCTATCGGGAGGGGGTATATATCGACAACGACGACACTACATCTATTCTTTCTTCTCCTCTTTTTTTTCTTCTTCCTCTTCTTTTTTTATCCTCTTCTTCCTCTCATGTTCGATAGGATCCCCGAGGGGTTGGGAGGTTGCCTAGTGTCAAGGGATTCAACAAAACCATGCCTTCATCATTAGGCGAAAGTAACATGTGCATGATGGTACGAAGCTCTTCAAAGTTGTTCTGGAACGGAGTCCCAGATAGGAAAATTCGCTTTTTGGTACAAAGTTCAGCAAGAGCCTTCCGAATATCGCTATTTGGAAGGCCTTTGCTGAATTCGTACCAAAAGGCGGATTATTCTATCCGGGACTCCATTCCAGAACAACTTTGCAGAACTTCGTACCAACATGCCCTAGTTACTTCCGGCTAATGATGAAGGCATGGATTTCTTCAATACTTTGACACTAGGAAACCTCTCTCTACTTCCGGCTAATAATAATAAGAAGAAGAAGAAGAAGAAGAAGAAGAAGAAAAAAAGAAGAAAAAAAAGAGGAGAAAAAGAAAGGAATAGTGGAGAAAAGAGAAAATAGAATATATTCTATTTTCTCTTCTTCTCCACTATTCCTTTCTTCTTCTCCTCTTCTTTTTCTTCTTTTTTCTTCTTCGTATTTATTTCTCCTCTTCTTTTCGGTAGAGGAAACCCTAAATAGCTAGCAAGTATCATGGGTGTGAGATACATGTGGCCTTCGATGTCGGACACTACATCCACGTCCCACAAGTGACGTGGGCATCGAAGCCCGCGCCACTTGTGGGATGTGGGTGTAGTGTCCGACACCGACAATACATGTATCTCACACCGACGATACTTTCTATTTAGGGTTTCTCCTCTACCGCTCCTCGACCTCTCGACGATCCTCATTCCCGATAAAATAAAGAGGAAGAAGAAGAAGAAAAAAGAAGAGAAGAAAGAATAGAGGAGAAGACTTCCTCTTCTTCCTCTCCTCTTCTTCTCCCTCTTCTTCCCCTTCTTCCTCGCCTCTCTCATGAATATCCGGCGTTCTCGACCCCCCCCCCACGTGTCGAAGAAAAAAAAGAAGAAAAAAAGAGGAGAAGAAGAAAGGAATAGAGGAGAAAAGAGAAAATGGAATATATATTCTATTTTCTCTTTTCTCCTCTATTCCTTTCTTCTTCTCCTCTTCTTTTTCTTCTTTTTTCTTCTTCTTATTTATTTCTCCTCTTCTTCCTCTCCCCTCTTCTTCTCCTTTCTTCCTCTTCTTATTTCCTTTTTCCTCTCATTCTTTTTCTTCTTCTTCCTTCTTAAAAATACAAGAAGTAGTATTGCCTAATTCATTGTTCATATGAATGTACAAACATTTGCATATTTACAATAATTAATATCACCAAAAAAATCTATGAACAGAAAAAATCCTAATTTTTCTAAAAAACAATATTTTGCATTGTTCACATACACATATACATTATAGCCACATACACATATACATCACATATGAACAAAAAAATTAAAGTAATAAAAATAAAAAAACAGAGCCGGGCGGCGGCTCACAGCGCGGGGGCAGG
>NC_041392.1:676487209-676542059 GCF_002162155.2 Triticum dicoccoides
GAACCGGGACCAAAGGCCAATTTTCAGCAGCCGAAAGCGGCGGAAAGCGGCGGCCTTTGGTCCCGGTTCGTGGCACCAACCGGGACTAAAGGGGGGCATTGGTCACGGTTGGTGCCACGAACCGGGACCAATGCCCCCTTTAGTCCCGGTTGGTAGCAATGGCCTTTGCTGCCCCGCGCCCAAAAGTTTAGTCCCACATCGCTAGCTGAAGGGTGCCGGCACTGGTTTATAAGCGCGGGTGTGCCTCCCCATTCGAGCTCCTCTCTAATGCAGGCTTTCGGGCATAAACTTGCTACTGCCTGTGGGCCTATTGGGCCTTCTGCGGGCCTGAATCCTGGCCCATGTAGGGTTTCTAGTCGTATTCATGCCGTGGAGGCCCAGTAGGAGGCATTTTTTTGGTTTTTTCTTTTTTATTTCTACATTTTTTTGGTTTTTTATTTTTTTATTTCTACCTACAACTAAATACTTACAGTTTTTTAGTGATTTCTTTTTGCTTTTAGGTCACAAAAATTATAAACTTTCTGTTAGTGCCATTAGTTTTAAATTTTGAATAATTTAAATTTGAATTTTTAAAAATTTGTGTGAATCACTAGTTTATGAATAACTTTACTAGAAAAATAGAATTTTTTTCTATTTATTTTTTATTTATACTTGCAACTAAATAATTATAGTTTTTTAGTGATTTTTTTGATTTTAGGTCACAAAAATTATAAACTTTCTGTTAGTGCCATTAGTTTTAAATTTTGAATAGTTTAAATTTGAATTTTTAAAAATTTGTGTGAATCACTAGTTTATGAATAACTTTACTATAAAAATAGAATTTTTTTTCTTCTTTGCTATTTATTTTTTATTTATACTTACAATTAAATACTTATAGTTTGATTTTAGGTCACAAAAATTATATTCTTTTTGCTATTGAAGAATATTATAGTTTTATTTTAGAGCACCACAAAGCCCTCTCCCCCTCGGCCAGAAAAAACAGAGCACTATGCTCTGCTCTTGCGCCAGGGGGTATATATAGGCACTTCATTGGTGCCGGTTGGTGGCATGAACCGGGACTAAAGGGGAGCCTTTGGTCCCGGTTCAAGCCACCAACCGGAACCAATGGTGGTGGGCCAGGAGCGAGGCCCATTGGTCCCGGTTCATTCCACCAACCGGGACCAAATGGTCCAGACGAACCGGGACCAATGGCCCACGTGGCCCGGCCGGCCCCCGGGGCTCACGAACCGGGACCAATGCCCACATTGGTCCCGGTTCTACACTGAACCGGGACTAATGGGCTGAGCCGGCCTGGACCATAGCCCTGTTTTCTACTAGTGGAAGGAACATATATCATAATCAGAACATTATTATTTTATAGAAATAAAGCTCGCAACATTGGAATGCTCTGTACGAAGATTGTCTCTTACCTCCTTTTCTGTTTGATACTGCTGCAACATTGGAATTGCCAGATGAACTACCATCAAAAGTGTTGTTTCTCTTCAGATCAGGCACAGTTTGCATAATGAAATCATGCTACCAACAGGAAGATTAAACCTGCTGTAAAATGCTCCAATTATTCGACTCTGCTGAAAGTTCTGGGAAAAAACGATTGCATAATGAATTGCCATAATATTCCAGCTAGCAAATCCCTACTTGATAAAATTGCCCAAAAGCGAAATCGTGCATCTGCCACATCCAAACTGTAACATGCCATTGCCTAAATAAGTGTGCTGTAATAAGGGAGAAGAAAATTAGCAAAACATTGTAAGAAATCAATGGTCCAGTTTGCCAAAAAAAATGTGTTCCTATGAGTTATAATGTGCAAACGCAGAAGCATGTGAATGGACTACAGATTTCTTGTGTAAACTAATGACTGCATGTAGTGTGAATGGAAAAATGAATGAACGAGCATAAGTTGAATTTTGGTGCTTACCGGCAGATTGACTTGAATGCGTGATCCTAATGCACCTAGTTCCACAACGTTGACCACTCTACAATTTTGGAACATGTATCCCGTCAGGTCTCAGAAGCTAGGCAAAATAGGGGGCCGACATCACCTCAAATTAATACTGGGCGTGGATTACTTACATGTTTCAAAAACTTCTATCTAGAAGTCTGAAGGAGATTATCAATGCAGCAGGAGGGGTAAGACGACGCAAGCGGGGAAGAGGCCGATCCGTATCTCTCTCTGTGTGTTTCCACGTCGAGGTCCAAATCGGGATTGCAGAGGATGAAAAGTGGTTTCTGCGACCACGTAGGATGGGGGAGGCGTATGACGGTGACGGCGGCTTCCTCCCGGCGGCGTGGTCTTTGTGGGCATCAGATATAGAGGAGGGAGGTGGAATGGCAGCAGCGGCGACGGCTGGTGCACGTGAGGGAGGAAGAGAAGGAGTGCGGCGACACACCTAGGGTTGGCGAAGGTAGGTCTTGCGCGACTGAGAGAGATGACAGAAGTGTCGTGGGGTGTGGCTACACGAAAGGGGACTTGCACAAGCCCATTAGGCCCAATTTCACACCAGGTGTCCAAAGTAGTGACCGGAGCAGCGACCCGACAAGGAAACGCTCGGTTTCAGCTAACGCGGTGTCTCCAGGCAGGATTAATAGTAAATCTGATGGCCAAAAACGTCCTAAACTGATGATCCAAAGGCTGAAAATGCTAATAGCCTGAGAGGGCTGGAAAATTGAAAAGTGGTTTTTGCGACCACGTAGGATGGCGGAGGCGTACGACGGTGGCGGCGGCTTCCTCCCGGTGGCGTGGTCTTCGTGGGCATCAGATAGAGAAGAGGGAGGTGGAATGGCAGCAGCGGCGATGGCTGGTGCACGTGAGGGAGGAAGAGAAGGAGTGTGGCGACACACCTAGGGTTGGCAAAGGTAGGTCTTGCGCGACTGAGAGAGATGAAAGGAGTGTCGTGGGGTGTGGCTGCATGGAAGGAGACTTGCACCAGCCCATTAGGCCCAATTTCACACCAGGTGTCCAAAATAGTGACCGGAGCAGCAGCCCGGCAAGGAAACGCTCAGTTTTAGCGAACGTGACGATTCCAGGCGGGATTAATAGTAAATCTGACGGCCAAAAACGTCCTAAAATGATGATCCAAAGGCTGAAAATGCTAATAGCCTGAGAGGGCTGGAAAATTGAAAAGTGGTTTTTGCGACCACGTAGGATGGGGGAGGCGTACGACGGTGGCGGTGGCTTCCTCCCGGCGGCGTGGTCTTCGTGGGCATCAGATAGAGAGGAGGGAGGTGGAATGGCAGCAGCGGCTGGTGCACGTGAGGGAGGAAGAGAAGGAGTGCGGTGACACACCTAGGGTTGGCGAAGGTCGGTCTTGCGCGACTGAGAGAGATGAAAGGAGTGTCATGGGGTGTGGCTGCACGGAAAGAGACTTGCACAAGCCCATTAGGCCCAATTTCACACTAGGTGTCCAAAATAGTGACCGGAGCAGCGGCCCGGCAAGGAAACACTCAGTTTTAGCGAACGCGACGATTCTAGGCGGGATTAATAGTAAATCTCACGGCTAAAAACGTCCTAAACTGATGATCTAAAGGCTGAAAATGCTAATAGTCTGCGAGGGCTGGAAAAGTGCCCAGTTATAATGTATCTAAATTGGGAGCTGGGGTTGGACCATGGTGTGGCTTGTTTCACACACACACACACACACACACACACACACACACACACACACACACACACACGCACACACACACACACTTGTCAATAATTAATTCAAAGAGATTTTTTTACACCACTTTAAATTTAGCATAAGAAAACTTTTCAATGATAGGCAATACATCTATACAACAAAACAACATTATAATTAATATTTAACAATATTCATATGTGGTTAGCTATTATATATAAGTAATAGAAAATGTACTCAGTAGGCCAGTAGTATGAAAAATAAGTTTGAAGTATAAGGGTTTAGCATAAAAAGTATATATTTATTTTTATTCGCCCTAGTTCAACAATATTAGTGGACTCGTAGACCTCCTCAGATATGGGTTAGCGCTTCTCATGCATAGGGCCAAGGCCGCACGTCGGCGGCCGGATCACCACGCGATGTTGATACAATCGGTTAAGCAGAGATGATCAAAGGGGGGAAGAGGGGTTGCGAAAGGGGTGACAAGAGGGAGATGATGGGGTACCTGCGGGTGCAGCAGCAGTGGCACCACGGTGACGTGCAGGTTGGCAACGATGCATGAGCTGGCGGTCCATCGCCTCGGGCGCTGGTCTTCGTGATGTTCTCTCGAGGTTTGTGCTAGGGTTGTGGTGTTGTGCCGAGTCAGGGGACTAGTCGAGCAGGGAGGATTTGGGCATTGGTGACTCGATGCCTGGTTTCCTAGCTCCTGTCACACTTGACTCCTGTTTGTTTTTTCCACTATCCAGACTTGCAAAATCCAAAGCTAGCAATGGCCTGGACAACCCAGAATATTTCCCTAGGGACTACAACAAGATACTTGGGCAAGGAATGCAGAGAAGAATGACATGTACACAGTTAAATCAGCTTACCATTTATGAGCAACACAGACTAGGCTTGCTGAACTTGGCAAAAATAATATTGCCAATTGTTCCTTCTATGATAATAACCCCACCAGGCGTAAGTTGTGGAAGTTCAAAATTCCTACCAAAATAAAATCCTTTTGGTGGTGTGTTATTAATGATTATATGCCAGTCCGAGCCAATTTGACAAAACGACACTTAGAAGCCGAATGCACATGCTCGGGCTCGGATTGTGGAGTTGAAGAGGAAACTACTTATCATGTGTTGGTTAAGTGCACATTTTCCCAGTATTTTTGGCGATATTTTAAAGAATTATGTTGTTCTAAAATTGCCAACTTACATCATGCTACTTGGCCACATGACTTGCTTGATAATGTTTTTGTCCACATGGGCTTTCTAGTGTTATCTTTTGCGGCATATGGGCGATCTGGACCCTCGGATATAAAAGAAACCATGGAGAGACTATCATGAACATCTCACAAGCATGCATATGAGCCTGGGAGATGGCATCGATATGATGCAAACATCAAATTATGATGCAAAGGAGAAAGATACTAGAATTATTAAATGGAAACGATCCCCACTAGGTTTTGTAAAGGTGAATGTTGATGCATCTTTCAATTTGGATACTCATGAAGGAGCCACAAGGGTGATCATTTGGGATGTCCAGGGTCAGGTTAATGCAACAAGGAATTAGAAAACAGTATAACGCAGCTAGCTAAGAGCCTCCTAAATGATTTGACAGTCGCAACCGTCGGGTCCTCGAACGTACGATGCAGATCAAAGTCAGGCGTCCCACGGCCTCGGTGTTGGTCCACCGTCGGACACATTATGGCAAGCCGCCGAATCGTGTAATGATTATGATTACTACCTCTATCTGGGTTTATAAATTGGATAGAGATTTTTTTTTCTTTTATTTTATCAGTGAAATATGTATGATATACCATAAAAAATATATTTTTAGTTTCATCGTCAAATAAAATCTCAAAAGATTTATTTTTGCACATATTACACATATTCTATTACACAAATTAAAGACTAAATATGCATGGTCAATTTACAAAACCGGGTAGAGGGAGTACTTATCTTTTGGCCAGCTTGCTTCGATTCCTACTTTCTTCTAGCAAATAACCTACTGGTTACTAAACTGAGTACATGGACGAAATAAGACGGAACAACTGAACAGGCTGAGCTAGTAGTAGTCACAAATGCTAGGTTTCACTCATTGCGAGCGATATCATCATAGCGCTCACTAACTGGAAATGCAAATTGGGCCAGCCCGTTTACGGCTGTGAAGTGGTAGCTTTGAAAGCTCCAATCAAGTTTTAGAAAGCATGTGGAACCTTTTACCAAAATTTGGAAGGTTCCAGAAGGTATATTAATTTATATTTCTTGTTTTTCATCATTTTTTAGTTTTCTTTCTATTTATCTTTTTCTTTTTCCCTTTTTAATACTACTAGAACAATGCCCGTGCGTTGAAACGGGATATAAATCTTCTAGTACTTGGCTTGTGATTTACCTGTCTATATTAATGTGATTGTGTAAATAAATGATCATCAAATTCTGCCCATGAATTACCATATATTTTGATCAAAAGTTTGGTAAGTAAGTTAAGGTGAAACTACTTTAGAAGGTAAGTAAATTAAGTTGATTTATTATTATACAAGGAAGGTTGGACGAAGGGATGATGGAAAGAAAGGTGAAATGGGAACCTTACATTCTTTTGGCCAGCTTGCTTCGATTCCTACTTTCTTCTAGCAAATAACCTACTGGTTACTAAACTGAGTACATGGACGAAATAGGACGGAACAACTGAACAGGCTGAGCTAGTAGTAGTCACAAATGCTAGGTTTCACTCATTGCGAGCGATATCATCATAGCGCTCACTAACTGGAAATGCAAATTGGGCCAGCCCATTTACCGGCTGTGAAGTGGTAGCTTTGAAAGCTCCAATCAAGTTTTAGAAAGCATGTGGAACCTTTTACCAAAATTTGGAAGGTTCCAGAACGTATATTAATTTATATTTCCTATTTTTCATCATTTTTTAGTTTTCTTTCTATTTATCTTTTTCTTTTTCCCTTTTTAATACTACTAGAACAATGCCCGTGCGTTGAAACGGGATATAAATCTTCTAGTACTTGGCTTGTGATTTACCTGTCTATATTAATGTGATTGTGTAAATAAATGATCATCAAATTCTGCCCATGAATTACCATATATTTTGATCAAAAGTTTGGTAAGTAAGTTAAGGTGAAACTACTTTAGAAGGTAAGTAAATTAAGTTGATTTATTATTATACAAGGAAGGTTGGACGAAGGGATGATGGAAAAAAAGGTGAAATGGGAACCTTACATTCTTTTTAAGTAGTACTAGCTAAGTGCCCATGCGTTGCAACGGGATACAAATTCTAGCGATTCAAACATCAATCATGTCAGGACATACAAATTCTAGTGCTTCAAATCATGTCGGACATACAAATTCTAGTGGTTCAAATATCAATCATGCCGGACATACAAATCTAGTGGTTCAACATCAATTGTGTCAAATATATACTTATGATCCTCATGCATGTTAAATAACCACCGCCCCCCTCCCCCCTCTCTATTCCTCTCCCCCTATCTAGTTGTTGTACACCTGTTAATACCACAGAAATATTGAAAGCAAAAGAATTTGTAACATAAAATGTTTGCCGGCACCAACTGCAGCTATTCCATGTTGGAAATTTAATTTTCTAAGGGAAGGATGCAGCCTGAGAAACTATAACTTGTCTTATAAAATATATTGCCATTGTAATTCAAAGAGCTATGCTATTGCATACCTTACCTGTCAATCACGCAAACAATGTATTTCCCAAATACAGAATTACAGGGTTGGTGTCCAAGAGAAGGATCATCAACTTGTAAGAATGGACCTACACACTTTACTATCTTCAGTCTGGAAAATCGTTCCTATGCGAGATTCAGGATAGATTAGATTCCAAGTGTTAGGTCCTTAATATAATTCTCAAGAATACAGGCAAAGTTTGAAGTACTTCATAAGGTAAGATGACTCTTGTTATGCTACAAAGTTACTTGAGCATGTTAAACAGAAGTATTGAACAGTTCCTAATACCCACAAGGAAAAATGCAACTTGTCGATGATTCTCATTAGTAGCAAAGTTGGCCTAGAGTTGAGAAAATATTGTCTTGGACTATAAGGCCTCCTTTTCCTAACCTGGACTGCATCCTATATGATGTACGAGTAAAATGTAGCTAGGTATATATGAACTGAGACAGCTACGTGCAGCAAGAAAGCTGGGATTTAAGAAAACTATGCTCCATACAGGAAGTACCCAGCCACCCAAACTATTAAAGTAACTTCTGAATCTAGTTAACTTAATCCCGGTACTATAGAATATCAAAACAAACAATGTGGTGAAGGGCTGAGGAGTTAACAGATTCAGTATAGCGTCACCATTCAGTCATTCAACATAGATAATAAAGAGCTATATAGTCATTCAGGGACTCCAGCATCGACACCACCATGTGCAGCATCGTGGTCGCCTACCTCACTTGCGTCCTTGTACTTGGACCAGGCGACCCACAACCTTGTCGAGGTAGGTCTCCTACAGAGGGAGGCGAGCTAGGGTACAGATCGAAGGAGCGACGACCTCATCTAGGACACAGCTTGGAGGCGGGGAGGCTCAACTGCAGGAATACGCTTGCTCGTCTCTGCTCGCTCGCCTAGGTGGTTCATGGACAGCCTCGAAGACGACCAACCGGTGTTTGCTGCAGCCATAACCGCGAGCACCTCGAGGCGCGCTGCACCTGCTGGAGCAACATGGGGAGAGAGAGGAGGAATCTGTCCACGTCGCCGCCAGATCCACGGCCACCACTGATGTCTCCAATCATTGCGAAGAGAGGGAGCAGGGCCTCACCCTGATGTGCACCTGGCGGAGGAGGAGGTAGGGACGTCGGCGGCGGCATCAAGAGAGGAGTATGGGAGGCGTGCTCGGATGGGTATGTGTGGCGGCTGTGCTGAGGCGAGGAGGCAGCGCCCGCGGGCGGAGATGGGAGGGAGGGCTTAAAATCAGATTGGATGAGAAATTGCGTCCCCGTAATTTCAGACGCGGTGATTGTGCGTGGGAGAATCGGGGAAAGGACGGATGAAACGACGACGTAAGAGGGGAGACGGAACCTTCCGTTTGTTTTAGGTAGTAGATAATAATAATACTACTAGAACAATGCCCGTGCGTTGCAACGGGATATAAATCTTCTAGTACTTGGCTTGTGATTGAACTGTCTATATTAATGTGGTTGTGTAAATAAATTGTAACACCCCCGAGACCGTTGTGCTAGGTGTCCCTCGCTTATTTGTTGTTGTTGGCTTGTCATTTGCTTGCGTGTTGCATCTTGTCATGTCATCATCCGCATTGCATCATCATTTTTTTCAAACTTGCATTTCCCATGTCTCCCGGTTCTCTCCGTTGTTCGTTCTGAGCCCAACCACACTTGCACGCGCCTGCGGCACGTCCGAATATTATTTTAGAAGTGGCCGAAAAATTTTCTCGGAATGGGATGAAAGTTGGCGTGCGGTGTTGTTTTGTTGTAGGTAGGCCGCCTGCCAAGTTTCATCGCGTTCGGGGTCCGTTTGATGCCTCAACGATTAACTATAGCGGCAGTATAGCCGGTCTAACGTCGGACGTTTTCGGTCTCCGGAAACAGTCGCCGGGCCTCTCCTCTTCTCTCTTCTCAGCCCTTTGCTTTCTGCACTACCTCTCACCGCCAGGCCCGCCTAACCTCTCTCGTCAGCCCGCGGACCTCCTCCCGCACGTGTCCGAAATCTGTCCCGGAACCGACCCAGACAGTCGTTACCGTTGGGTCTGGATCATCCCCAAACATCTACAAAACATCACCATTTTCTTATTTGGAACCCCTAGCTATTTTATTCGCGATCGTCCGATTGCGATCGGAGGGACGACATAGCCCCTAACCAAACCCACTTGCTATATATATTAGCCTAACCTAGACCAAATCCCTAATTCCTAGGGATCCATCCCACCGCCGTCACTCACTTCCTCGGATTCTACGCCAAACCAATCCCTGCATCTCTCTCGATCCAAACCTCCACCAACCAGATCCACCCCGTAGACGAATGCCTCCGCATCACCCATCGCCCGAGCCAGCCAAGGGCCTCGTTCCCGAGCCGAGCTCCATGGAAGAGATGAGCACCTCCCTTCCTCTCTGCTTCGTTCTTCCCTTGCTCCTCCCGTTTTCCCCTCTCTCATCTCTCTCTTTCTCGTACTGCTGCAACAGGGAGCACCCAGGCGCCATGGCCGCTGAAGGAACTTCGCCGCCTCACCGAATCCATGCCTCCACCTCTCCCCTGCATCCCCTGCAACGAGATGGAGTTCGCCCGATGCCTCCCCGAGCCTGTGACGTACCCAGCTTCCCGTGGCCAAGGACTTCGCGCACGAGCTCAACCCCAAGCGCGCCTGAGTCCTCCTGCCTCGCTCGTTCTGGACCAGGAGGGTCCCGGGCATCTCCACCGTCGCCGTCTCAAGAAACTGCCGCCATGGAGCTCCAACTCCGGCCACCTCGTCTCCTCGGATCCGTCGGGTCCCGACCATCCCCTTCGTTGCCGGACTCCTCAGCTAGCCGGAGCCCCGTTGCCGCGCCGTCCGTCTTCTGCATCGCCATGGCCTGTTGTTGTTTCTGTTCTTCAGAAACGAAATGAGAGCAGTAGCGGCTCGCTCGTTCGAGCGTTGACCGTGGCCTGCCCAGCTCCTTCGCCTCCTGGGCCACCAGCAACCGCCCCAAGCCGACCTGCTTCCTTCCAGATCTGAGCTGGCCCAGTCAAGCCCGATGTGAGCAGCTCCCCAGCCCCTCGCAGTTTCAGCCCGAGTCACTATTTTTTTCCTGCGAACAATTTGTCTATTTATCCTGAGGGTGACAGATTTGCAGAAAAACCCCTCATGTTCATTCATTCAATAACTAATTAACCATGCATCAGAATTAAATAAATTATATATGAAAAATGCTTAGAATTTCATCTAGTTTCATAATATGCAACTTTCATCCATGTTAAAAATGTTTAACTTGTTGTTTGCATTAATTTGTTAAATGCCATGCTAAAATGATTTAATTCATAACTAAATAACTGTAGCTCCAAACCTAATAAACATTATATGTAAATGGGGTAGAAAAATGCTTAGTTTAACATGGTGGCCTTACTTCGCATGTTTAATAACTCTAAAATTATGTTAGGGCAGAACAGTACCAAACCTAATATATGCATATGAGAAGTTTCCGGACTTGTTGTTTTGTTGTTCCGGCCTCATTTAAACTTGCCTAGATTAGATAGTTTCTTTATGCTTCATCTCTTGCCATGCTAACAACATTTAATCTTGTTGGGTACATAAACGAGAGAGAACTAAATAAGTCATGTGGTGTTTTCTTCAATATGCAACTCCGTTGCATATTGTGCTCCACTTAATTTGTAGAATTGTTTGTGCATTTTTGTCATGCCATGCTTCATTAAACCGGACATGCATCATACTTGGTTGCGCATCATGCCATGTCTATATGGTGGTTGTTTACTATGTTGTGTGCTTCTTTTCAGGTGTTGCTTCTTCGGGTTGGTTCCGGTAACATCGCGTTTGTGAGGATCTGTTCGTCTACGTCTGTTTGTTCTTCTTCATGGACTTGTTCTTCTTCCTTGCGGGATTTCAAGCAAGATGACCATACCCTCGAAATCACTTCTATCTTTGCTTGCTAGTTGCTCGCTCTTTTGCTATGCCTATGCTGCGATACCTACCACTTGCTTATCATGCCTCCCATATTGTTGAGCCAATTCCCTAACCCACCTTGTCCTAGCAAACCGTTGTTTGGCTATGTTACCGCTTTGCTCAGCCCCTCTTATAGCTTTGTTAGTTGCAGGTGAAGATTGAAGTTTGTTCCTTGTTGGAACATGGAGATGTTGTTCCTTATTGGAACATGTTTACTTGTTGGGATATCACAATATATCTTATTTAATTAATGCACCTATATACTTGGTAAATGGTGGAAGGCTCGGCCTTATGCCTGGTGTTTTGTTCCACTCTTGCCGCCCTAGTTTCCGTCATATCGGTGTTATGTTCCCGGATTTTGCGTTCCTTACGCGGTTGGGTAATAATGGGAACCCCTTGACAGTTCGCCTTGAGTAAAACTCTTCCAGCAATGCCCAATATTGGTTTTACCATTCGCCACCTAGCCTTTTCTTTTCCCTTGGGGGTCGCGCGCCCAAGGGTCATCATTATTTTAAACCCCCGGGCCAGTGCTCCTCTGAATGTTGGTCCAAACTGAGCGATGTCCGGAGCTACCAGGGGCAACTCTGGGATGGCTTACCCGACGTCTGGCTCATCCGGTGTGCCCTGAGAACGAGATATGTGCAGCTCCTATCGGGATTTGTCGGCACATCTGGGTGGCTTTGCTGGTCTTGTTTTACCATTGTTGAAATGTCTTGTAACCGGGATTCCGAGTCTGATCGGGACTTCCCGCTAGAAGGAATATCCTTCGTTGACCGTGAGAGCTTGTGATGGGCTAAGTTGGGACACCCCTGCAGGGTTTTGAACTTTCGAAAGCCGTGCCCGTAGTTATGGGCAGATGGGAATTTGTTAACGTCCGGTTGTAGAAAACCTGAAGATGACCTTAATTAAAATGCATCAACCGCGTGTGTAACCGTGATGGTCTCTTTCCGGCGGAGTCCGGGAAGTGAACACGGTGTTGAAGTTATGCTTGACATAGGTTGTTTTAGGATCACTTCTTGACCATAGATTTCTCGAATGTGCTTTGCCTTCTCTTCTCGCTCTCTTTTGCGTATGTTAGCCCCCATATATGCTAGTCGCTTGCTGCAGCTCCACCTCATACCTTTTTCCTTACCCATAAGCTTAAATAGTCTTGATCGCGAGGGTGCGAGATTGCTGAGTCCTCGTGACTCACAGATACTTCCAAACCAGTTTGCAGGTGATGATGAGTCCTTGCAGATGACGCAACCAAGCTCAGGAGGAGCTCGATGAAGATCTTGTCCTTTGTGTTGTTTTGTTCTAGTTGATCAGTAGTGGAGCCCAATTGGGGTCGATCGGGAACCTTGTCGCATTTGGGGTTCTTCTTTTACTTTGGTTCCATAGTCTGACCTTGTGTGTATCTGGTTGATGTAATGCTTTATTCATGTATTTGTGTGAAGTGGCGATTGTAAGCCAACTATGTATCTTTTCCCTTATTGTATTACATGGGTTGTTTGCGAAGATTACCTCACTTGCGACATTGCTTTCAATGCGGTTATGCCTCTAAGTCGTGCTTCGACACGTGGGAGACATAGCCGCATCGAGGGCGTTACTAGTTGGTAATCAGAGCCTTCCCCGACCTTAGGAGCCCCCATTGCTTGATCGTTTTTAGCGGCCGAGTTGAGTCTAGAAAAATGTTTTGAGTCATTTAGGAATTATATATCGGAGAGTTTAGGAATTCTTTTTACTTCCCAGTCTCCTCATCGCTCTGGTAAGGCATCCTGACGTAGAGTTTTGACTCTTCTCTTCTCAAATTTCACTAAAAAAAATTTAGGATCACGCGGGTATCTTGGAATCGTTCCGATGGTTTTGTGACGAGAACATTGTTCTTGGTGCCTCCTGTCATTTAGGGGTTGTGGCAGTGTCCCGGGGAGTTGAGCTCCGAGGTGTTGTCGTCACAATTTTATTGTTGCAGTTCTGGAATACCTGAGATTAGTTTCGCCGACATCGAAAATCTCTTTTATGTAGTTGTTGGTGAGATAACCTCGACGCCACCCAGTACTGGGGCGGGAGTTCGGGAGTATTGCCATAACTCGTATAACGGATGCTTTTCGAAGGTTGAGGTAGACGATTTCCGAAGGTTTCTTGGTTATGTGTTGAAGGATGGATACAGCTGGATGTAGGAATTGCTAGATTTGGGTGAGATATTATGCTTCCCCTGTATCCCCAACACCTGATTGCATAACCGGAAAGGTTCGGGAGTTTCATAAGTGGGAATTCAAGTAGCTCTTAGGATATCTTTCCAACGGATATATGATATGAAATTGGGGTTCGACGTCTAGTGGTCCGCCTATTCACGGTTGGTTTTACAGTGGTCTCGTTGTGTCTTAAAGAGTCCTTGGCTATGCCGACTCGAGGACGCTTCGTATGTCATGTGCACTGCCTTGTACATGATGGTGCTGTACGATCGAGCCCGTGTAGGCCCCACCACGAAAACTTCGAATGAAATATCTATCATATGTTTGTTCCGGCTTATTTTGCAAGCCAATCCTTTGTTTTGTTTTGAGTTGTGACGCCCCCGATTCAATCGTACACTAGTCATGCACGCAAACGTGTACGATCAAGATCAGGGACTCACGGGAAGATATCACAACACAACTCTAAAACATAAAAAAAGTCATACAAGCATCATAATACAAGCCAGGGGCCTCGAGGGCTCGAATACAAATGCTCGATCATAGACGAGTCAGCGGAAGCAACAATATCTGAGTACAGACATAAGTTAAACAAGTTTGCCTTAAGAAGGCTAGCACAAACTGGAATACAAATCGAAAGAGGCGCAGGCCTCCTGCCTGGGATCCTCCTAAACTACTCCTGGTCGTCGTCAGCGGGCTGCACGTAGTAGCAAGCACCTCCAGTGTAGTAGGAGTCGTCGTCGAAGGTGGCGTCTGGCTCCTGGACTCCAGCATCTGGTTGCGATAACCAGAAAGAAAGGAAAGGGGGAAAAAGGGGGGGAGAAAGCAACCGTGAGTACTCATCCAAAGTACTCGCAAGCAAGGAACTACACTACATATGCATGGGTATATGTGTAAGGAGGCCATATCGGTGGACTGAACTGCAGAATGCCAGAATAAGAGGGGGATAGCTAGTCCTATCGAAGACTACGCTTCTGGCAGCCTCCGTCTTGCAGCATGTAGAAGAGAGTAGATTGAAGTCCTCCAAGTAGCATCTCCAAGTAGCATCTCCAAGTAGCATCACCAGTAGCATCGCATAGCATAATCCTACCCGACGATCCTCCCCTCGTCGCCCTGTGGAAAAGCGATCACCGGGTTGTCTGTGGAACTTGGAAGGGTGTGTTTTATTAAGTATCTGGTTCTAGTTGTCATAAGGTCAAGGTAGAACTCCAAGTCGTCCTGTTACCGAAGATCACGGCTATTCGAATAGATTAACTTCCCTGCAGGGGTGCACCACATAACCCAACACGCTCGATCCCATTTGGCCGGACACACTTTTCTGGGTCATGCCCGGCCTCGGAAGATCAACACGTCGCAGCCCCACCTAGGCAAAACGGAGAGGCCAGCACGCCGGTCTAAACCTAAGCGCACAGGGGTCTGGGCCCATCTCCCATAGCACACCTGCACGTTGCGAGGGCGGCCGGAAGCAGACCTAGCAACCTCCATTACAAAGGAAGTCACGTTACGCGGTCCAATCCGGCGCGCGCCGCTCCGTCGCTGATGTCTGAAGTGCTTCGGCTGATACCACGACGTCGGGATACCCATAACTACTCCCACGTAGATGGTTAGTGCGTATAGACCAAATGGCCAGACTCAGATCAAATACCAAGATCTCGTTAAGCGTGTTAAGTATCCGCGAACGCCGACCAGGGCCAGGCCCACCTCTCTCCTAGGTGGTCTCAACCTGCCATGTCGCTCCGCCACAAAGTAACAGTCGGGGGCCGTTGGGAACCCAGGCCCACCACTACCGGGATGGAGCCACCTGTCCTTTCAGCCCCCTCATCAGAATCACTTGCGGGTACTCATCGAGCTGACCCGTCTTTAGTCACCTTCTGTATAGTATGTATGTATGTATAGTGTATACCCGTGATCACCTCCCGAGTGATCACGGCCCAATAGTATAGCAAGGCAGACTGACAAGAATGTAGGGCCAATGATGATAAACTAGCATCCTATACTAAGTATTTAGGATTGCAGGTAAGGTATCAACAAATGTAGCAACAATGTCAGGCTATGCATCAGAATAGGATTAACGGAAAGCAGTAACATGCTACACTACTCTAATGCAAGAAATATAGAGGAGAATAGGCGATATCTGGTGATCAAGCGGGGGGGGGGGCTTGCCTGGTTGCTCTGGCAAGAGAGAGGGGTCGTCAACTCCGTAGCCGAACTGGGGTCACCGGCAGTCTCGAGGTCTACTGGAAAGAAGTAACGGAGGGAAAACACAATAAATAACAAAGCAATCAAAGCATCACAAAGCGTAACATGGCAATACGCGGTGTTCGGTGTGCCCTAACACGGTAGTAGGTGATACCGGTGAAGGGGGAAACATCCGGGAAAGTATCCCCAGTGTTTCGCGTTTTTGGACAGATGAACCGGAGGTGAAATGTTGCAGGTTCACTATGCTAGGGACGTGTGGCGGACGAATGGGCTGCGTTTCCGGGTTCGTCTCGTCGTTCTGAGCAACTTTCATGTTGAAAATATTTTAATCAGAGTTACGGATTAAAAGATATGATTTTCTAAAGATTTCATTAATTTCTAGGATTTTATTAATTATTTAATTAATTCGAAAATGATTTAATGACATCAGCATGATGTCATGCTGACATCAGCAGTCAACAGAGTTGACTGGTCAACCTGACCAGTGGGTCCCACTGGTCAGAGACACATGTTAATTATCAAAATTTAATTTAATCTAATCAGAATTAATTAAGGGTGGGCCCCACTGTCATACTAATTAACTAACCGGTTAAATAGACAACTAATGTTTAATTAGTCTAACTAGTTGTTTAGTTTAATTAAACAAAATTAATTAAGTTAATTATTTCTCTAATTAATTAATTAATTATTTTTATTTTTATTTTTATTTTTAATTTTCTAAATACATTCGGGGGGTGGGGGCCCCTTGTCATTGGCCTAGGGGGCCTAGTGGGTTTGCTGGCGCTGCGGTTGTCGTGGGTGCGGGCGCTGGGCATCGGCGCCCGACTGGGCGAGTGCCCAGATCGACAGGCAGGGGGGGCGACAGCCACGGGCGTGGCGAGGCCGCCGGCGCCCACGATGCCGGCCAAGGGAACGGAGGGCGGCGCCACGGAAGGCGGAGACGGGCGTTCAGCGTGGCAAGGCCGCGCACGAGAGGAGGAGAGCGGGGCGGTCAGAGCGCCGGAGTTGGCCGCGGACATGGCGGCGTCAACGGTGCAGGGGGGTTGCAGGAGCGGGGCAAGGTGAACGGCGGCGAGCACAGAGGAGTCGGCGACGGGTGGAGCCAGCGGAGGGCGTCGCGCGCGTGGCAGACGAGCGGGGCAGCCGGAGCATGCGGGAGCGCGCCCATGGGCGCGGGCAGATGGGTGAGTACGAGCTCTAGTGAGCTCGGCCACGGCGACTTACGGCGTCAACGGCGACGGATCCATGCGAAGGAGGAGGGGGGTCGACGGAGGGGCTCACCAGCCCTGTAGTGGTGCAAACGCGTGCTCGGGGAGGGCCGTAGTCGCGGGAAGAGGCGGGGACGGCGTTGTCCGGTGAGGGAGAGGACGGGGCGGACGACGGCGAGCTCCGCGCGGCGGTGGCGTCGGGGTCGAGGCGGTGAGGTGACGGTGACAAGGCTCGGCGCGTCGAGGCCGTGAGCCACAGCGGCAGCGGGGCGGCGCTGGGAACTAGTGCCGGCGTCGGGGAGCGCGGGGTCCAAGCGGCGGCGAGGTTGGTTCGATCGGCGCCAGGGGCGCCCGATCTGGATCGAGGGGGAGGGAAGTGGGGCCGAGTGGGGATGGAACCGGCTAGGGTTCGGTTCGGGGTGGGTAAGGGGAGTGGGGGGGTGGCTGGTTGGGTCCAGTTGGGCTGGCCGGCTGGGCCGTTTGGCCCAATTTGGCCGGGGGTATGTGATTTTGTTTTGCCCTTTTCTTTTTTATTTATTTACTTTTCTGTTTTAAATCATTTTAAATTATTTAGGCCTTTTATAAAAATGTGTTTACTACACCATATTTATCTATGTAATGTTTAGTACAACCCGAACATTTTTATTTTAATGTTTGAATATTTTCATTATTTACCAAACTTTGAATTTGAATTTGTCTCGGTTTCGAACTAACGCGAGATTAGCAACAATAATCGAGGTGACGTGGCATTATTTGCAGAGGTTACTGTAGCTTGATTATCCAGGCGTCACATGAGTTGTGGTATTCGAGTTGCTTCAAATCAAATGTTGATTCCATACCTTCCCCAAATGGTGTTCTCATACTCCGATGTGAATACTAATCCTTCTCGATCATCGAGTCTGTCATGTCAATCCTTTTCAACCGGTGTGTCTCTCTTCAAGTGGATCCGATCACTTCAACATTCGCAAGATCAGTTATTCTCAACGGTGTTCATTTCATCCGTCTCCAAGTTGCCTGTGTTTTTCCCGCCCACCCACCCTTTTTCCTCAAGGACTAAGATTTCTTTATCAAGTATCCTTTTATTCTTGTGAAGTCTCTCCATTCTTTTCCTTCAATGTTCTTACCCGATGATTCTCATGAAGATTCTAACGGAACCTCAAGTTCATCATTTTTCATTCTCTTTCTTCTCCGGTGGAACCAATTCAAGCTTTCGGTGTTGACCTCATATCCCTTTTTCCTCGTTTCAAATACCTTCTCATACCGGTGCACCTCATAATAATTCACTTCTCGCTATTCTTTTGTTCCGGAGTGCTGAAGATATCTCAGAAGATTCGTATTTTCATTCCTAATTCGTTCAAGATATCTCGAGGTTCTTATCTCATTCTAGCCATTTAATTCAACCGGTGCATTCTCTCTTTTAAATTGTTCTACAGTGTTCTCTTTTGAGTGGGCCCTAACCCACAGGTCTTTTCTCAGGATCTTACCTGACTCTTCTTATTCTCCCATAGTTAGTCTCAAATTCATTTCAAAGTTTGACGTAAGAATGAATTGTCATCAGTCAAATGCCTTTCTCGAAGATCTTTCATTTCTTTTCATCGTTAGCTCAACCTTTCTAATTTTTCATTCCGGAGTGCCTCAACAATTCTTGGTGGTGTTTCTCGTTATCTTACTCTGCATTTGAAGACCGAAGAAGAGTTTTCCCTTGAATCTTGTTTTCGTTCTATCAAAGATTCATGGCTCTAGGTTGATGTCATCCTCTCATAACTGTCTTTGATAGTGAGAATTCTTTTCACCTATCCGGAGCAATTCAGGAGACTTCTCAGTTTGATTATCCGGAGCCCATCTTCGAAGATTTATTCATTCCAGCTTTCAGCTCTCATACTCTAAATCATACCGGTGCTTAAATCAAGTATTCTCTAATCAGTTTATGATCTCTTCGTTCTCATGTATCTACATTCTCTCAAGCATCTTCGTTCATTTGCTAAATTCTTCCCGGTGTTTTCGTTATCTTTTCTTTGTTCATTTTTAATTCTTCGGGTGGTTCTTCCAAGATTCTTCTTCCGTCGTTTATCATATCAATGCATTCGTGTTTTTCCAAATCCTACCGTTGGTTCGTCGAAGACCTTCCCAAGTTGACGCTATGTCTATCTTAATCCTTTCTACGGGAATAAGTACTATGCCAAATCCACTGTTTGTCATCAATTTAACTGATGAAGGATAAGCATAATGTAATTCTTATTCTTGTTTTATCGAGTAAATTCAATTCCTTATTCCGGAGGTTCATCAAATTCGCGGTTTCACTTGATTCATCTTTCTTTTCCCGGAGTTCCAAGTTCTCTCAATTATTTCACCACGGAGATTCATCTAAATCTTTACAAGGTTTCACCTTGTGTTTTCAACTTCTCTTGCTTTTATCATCATTTTTTTACCGGAGTTCCTCATGGATGTTCTACATGATGGTTCATCAAGGATTTATTTCCTTCTCGAAGTGTTCATCAAGATTCTTGTCTAAGGAGCTTAAGTTTCTTCATCTTGCAATCTGGATTGCAATTCTTTCTTCTGTATCATTGGAGGTGGTATTATGTCATTCTTGATAATTTGAGTTCATGTTTTCATGATTCACAAGTTATCAAGTATGAGATATTTTAAATCCATCAACCTCTTCGTTGGAATTATCTTGGGTTATATTTCACCAAAAGCCTTCCCTGAGGATTGTTGCTATCCATGGTGCTTATAAAGGACCCAAGTTCTTCTTTATCCTCCCGGTGAAATACTTTCTCGTCTCCTTGTTCATTCCAATCCAATTCTTCTTCCCGTGAGTGGCAAGTTGTCACATCAT
This sequence comes from Triticum dicoccoides, assembly GCF_002162155.2. Classification (NCBI taxonomy): domain Eukaryota; kingdom Viridiplantae; phylum Streptophyta; class Magnoliopsida; order Poales; family Poaceae; genus Triticum; species Triticum dicoccoides. The sequence goes on from NC_041392.1 coordinate 676,506,870, forward strand.
AATTTTGAGATGTATTCCATAAGACCATATCAAGATTATTCCTTTCGTTGTTGGTTTCCCAACAACTCCGTTCGACCCTTCTCCTAAAGATGCCTCTTCAAGCACTTTTGTGATAGAAGTTGGCATTTGCTTCTCCATTCTTTTATTTCAATTATCTATATTCTATTCTTTCGTTCCGGAGGCATTGTGATGTTGCTCTTTTCAACCCATCATCTTGTTTGTCAAAGATCATGTCCTTTTCGTGCTTATCCATTTAACCGGAGTGTTGTGTCCTCTGCTCAAGTTCTTTCATTTTATCAAGCCTTGCATATCTTTCCAACCGGAGTGCTGTTCGAATTTGTTCTTACTTGTTCTTTTTTCCTAACAGAGTGCTTTCAACTTCCCTCTTTCTCGTTGCATTCTTTCTTTCAAGTTGCTCAACCTCGCAAGGTTCATGGTTTCACTCGTTTGTCAAAGAAGCAACTTAGTTTTACCTCTTCTCTTTCTCTTATGTTTTCCCTCCGGTGCCATTCTAGATCTCGGGACGAGATCCTCTTGTAGTGGTGGAGTGTTGTAACACCCCGAGACCGTTGTGCCATGTGTCCTTCGCTTATTTGTTGTTGTTAGCTTGTCATTTGCTTGCGTGTTGCATCTTGTCATGTCATCATCCGCATTGCATCATCATGTTTTCAAAACTTGCATTTTCCCATGTCTCCCCGTTCTCTCTGTTGTTCGTTCTGAGCCCAACCACACTTGCACGCGCCCGCGGCACGTCCGAATATTATTTTAGAAGTGGCCGGAAAATGTTCTCGGAATGGGATGAAAGTTGGCGTGCTGTGTTGTTTTGTTGTAGGTAGGCCGCCTGCCAAGTTTCATCGCGTTCGGAGTCTGTTTGATGCCTCAACGATTAACTATAGCGGCAGTATAGCCGGTCTAACGTCGGACGTTTTTGGTCTCCGAAAACAGTCGCCAGGCCTCTCCTCTTCTCTCTTCTCAGCCCTTTGCTTTCTGCACTACCACTCACCGCCAGGCCCGCCTAACCTCTCTCGTCAGCCCACGGACCTCCTCCCGCACGTGTCCGAAATCTGTCCCGGAACCGACCCGGACAGTCAATACCGTTGGGTCCGGATCATCCCCAAACATCTACAAAACATCACCATTTTCTTATTTGGAACCCCTAGCTATTTTATTCGCGATCGTCCGATTGCGATCGGAGGGACGATATAGCCCCTAACCAAACCCACTTGCTATATATATTAGCCTAACCTAGAGCAAATCCCTAATTCCTAGGGATCCATCCCACCACCGCCACTCACTTCCTCGGATTCCACGCCAAACCAATCCCTGCATCTCTCTCGATCCAAACCTCCACCAACCAGATCCACCCCGCAGACGAATGCCTCTGCATCACCCATCGCCCAAGCCAGTCGAGGGCCTCGTTCCCGAGCCGAGCTCCATGGAAGAGATGAGCACCTCCCTTCCTCTCTGCTTCGTTCTTCCCTTGCTCCTCCCGTTTTCCCCTCTCTCATCTCTCTCTTTCTCTCGTACTGCTGCAACAGGGAGCACCCAGGCGCCATGGCCGCCGAAGGAACTTCGCCGCCTCACCGAATCCATGCCTCCACCTCTCCCCTGCATCCCCTGCAACGAGATGGAGCTCACCCGATGCCTCCCCGAGCCTGTGACGTACCCAGCTTCCCGTGGCCAAGGACTTCGCGCACGAGCTCGACCCCAAGCGCGCCCGAGTCCTCCTGCCTCGCTCGTTCTGGACTAGGAGGGTCCCGGGCATCTCCACCGTCGCCGTCTCAAGAAACTGCCGCCATGGAGCTCCAATTCCGGCCACCTCGTCTCCTCGGATCCGTCGGGTCCCGACCATCCCCTTCGTTGCCGGACTCCTCAGCTAGCCGGAGCCCCATTGCCGCGTCGTCCGTCTTCTGCATCGCCATGGCCTGCTGCTGTTTCTGTTCTTCAGAAACGAAACGAGAGCAGCAGCGGCTCGCTCGTTCGAGCGTTGACCGTGGCCTGCCCAGCTCCTTCGCCTCCTGGGCCACCAGCAACCGCCCCAAGCCGGCCTGCTTCCTTCCAGATCCGAGATGGCCCAGTCAAGCCCGATGTGAGAAGCTCCCTAGCCCCTCGCAGTTTCGTCCCGAGTCACTATTTTTTTCCTGCGAACGATTTGTCTATTTATCCTGAGGGTGACAGATTTGCAGAAAAACCCCTCATGTTCATTCATTCAATAACTAAATAACCATGCATCAGAATTAAATAAATTATATATGAAAAATGCTTAGAATTTCATCTAGTTTCATAATATGCAACTTTCATCCATGTTTAAAATGTTTAACTTGCTGTTTGCATTAATTTGTTAAATGTCATGCTAAAATGATTTAATTCATAACTAAATAACCGTAGCTCCAAACCTAATAAATGTTATATGTAAATGGGGTAGAAAAATGCCTAGTTTAACATGGTGGCCTTACTTCGCATGTTTAATAACTCTAAAATTATGTTTAGGGAAGAACAGTACCAAACCTAATATATGCATATGAGGAGTTTCCGGACTTGTTGTTTTGTTGTTCCGGCCTCATTTAAACTTGCCTAGATTAGATAGTTTCTTTATGCTTCATCTCTTGCCATGATCACAACATTTAATCTTGTTAGGTACATAAACGAGAGAGAACTAAATAAGTCATGTGGTGTTTTCTTCAATATGCAACTCCGTTGCATATTGTGCTCCACTTAATTTGTAGAATTGTTTGTGCATTTTTGCCATGCCATGCTTCATTAAACTGGACATGCATCATACTTGGTTACGCATCATGCCATGTCTATGTGGTGGTTGTTTACTATGTTGTGTGCTTCTTTTCCGGTGTTGCTTCTTCGGGTTGGTTCTGGTAACGTCGCGTTTGTGAGGATCTGTTCGTCTACGTCCGTTTGTTCTTCTTCATGGACTCGTTCTTCTTCCTTGCGGGATTTCAGGCAAGATGACCATACCCTCGAAATCACTTTTATCTTTGCTTGCTAGTTGCTCGCTCTTTTGCTATGCCTATGCTGCGATACCTACCACTTGCTTATCATGCCTCCCATATTGTTGAGCCAAGCCCCTAACCCACCTTGTCCTAGCAAACCGTTGTTTGGCTATGTTACCGCTTTGCTTAGCCCCTCTTATAGTGTTGTTAGTTGCAGGTGAAGATTGAAGTTTGTTCCTTGTTGGAACATGGAGATGTTGTTCCTTATTGGAACATGTTTACTTGTTGGGATATCACAATATATCTTATTTAATTAATGCATCTATATACTTGGTAAAGGGTGGAAGGCTCAGCCATATGCCTGGTGTTTTGTTCCACTCTTGCCGCCCTAGTTTCCGTCATATCGGTGTTATGTTCCCGGATTTTGCGTTCCTTACGCGGTTGGGTAATAATGGGAACCCCTTGACAGTTCGCCTTGAGTAAAACTCTTCCAGCAATGCCCAACATTGGTTTTACCATTCGCCACCTAGCCTTTTCTTTTCCCTTGGGGGTCGCACGCCCAAGGGTCATCATTATTTTAAACCCCCGGGCCAGTGCTCCTCTGAGTGTTGGTCCAAACTAAGCGATGTCCGGAGCTACCAGGGGCAACTCTGGGCTGGCTTACCCGACGTCTGGCTCATCCGGTGTGCCCTGAGAACGAGATATGTGCAGCTCCTATCGGGATTTGTCGGCACATCTGGGTGGCTTTGCTGGTCTTGTTTTACCATTGTCGAAATGTCTTGTAACCGGGATTCCGAGTCTGATCGGGTCTTCCTGCTAGAAGGAATATCCTTCGTTGACCGTGAGAGCTTGTGATGGGCTAAGTTGGGACACCCCTGCAGGGTTTTGAACTTTCGAAAGCCGTGCTCGCGGTTATGGGCAGATGGGAATTTTTTAACGTCCGGTTGTAGAAAACTTGAAGATGACCTTAATTAAAACGCATCAACCGCGTGTGTAACCGTGATGGTCTCTTTCCGGCGGAGTCCGGGAAGTGAACACGGTGTTGGAGTTATGCTTGACATAGGTTGTTTTAGGATCACTTCTTGACCATAGATTTCTCGAACGTGCTTTGCCTTCTCTTCTTGCTCTCTTTTGCGTATGTTAGCCCCCATATATGCTAGTCGCTTGCTGCAGCTCCACCTCATACCTTTTTCCTTAGCCATAAGCTTAAATAGTCTTGATCGCGAGGGTGCGAGATTGCTGAGTCCCCGTGACTCACAGATACTTCCAAACCAGTTTGCAGGTGCCGATGAGTCCTTGCAGATGACGCAACCAAGCTCAGGAGGAGCTCGATGAAGATCTTGTCCTTTGTGTTGTTTTGTTCTAGTTGATCAGTAGTGGAGCCCAGTTGGGGTCGATCGGGGACCTTGTCGCATTTGGGGTTCTTCTTTTATTTTGGTTCCGTAGTTTGACCTTATGTGTATCTAGTTGACGTAATGCTTTATTCATGTATTTGTGTGAAGTGGCGATTGTAAGCCAACTATGTATCTTTTCCCTTATTGTATTACATGGGTTGTTTGCGAAGATTACCTCACTTGCGACATTGCTTTCAATGCGGTTATGCCTCTAAGTCGTGCTTCGACACGTGGGAGATATAGCCGCATCGAGGGCGTTACATAAATGATCATCAAATTCTACCCATGAATTATCATATATTTTGATCAAAAGTTTGGTAAGTAAGTTAAGGTGAAACTGGTTTGGAAGGTAAGTAAATTAAGTTGATTTATTATTAAACAATGAAGGTTGGACGAAGGGATGGTGGAAAGAAAGGTGAAATGGGAACCTTACATTCTTTTTAAGTACTCCCTCCATCCCATAATATAACAATGTTTTTGACACTGCAGTAGTATAAAAAAACGTTCTTATATTATGGGACGGAGGGAGTAGTATTCTATTTACCCTTTTCCTTTTCCCTTTTTAATACTACTAGAACAATGCCCGTGCATTACAACGGGATATAAATCTTCTAGTACTTGGCTTGTGATTTACCTGTCTATATTAATGTGATTGTGTAAATAAATGATCATCAAATTCTGCCCATGAATTACCGTATATTTTGATCAAAAGTTTGGTAAGTAAGTTAAGGTGAAACTAGTTTAGAAGGCAAGTAAATTAAGTTGATTTATTATTATACAAGGAAGGTTGGACGAAGGGACGGTGGAAAGAAAGGTGAAATGGGAACCTTGCATTCTTTTTAAGTAGTATAAGATAAGATATTTTTTTGAATTCATGAATGTTTTCCAAATTAAAAGAAAAGTAGAATCATGAATTTATTTCAAATAATATGAACATTTTTTGAATTGACAAACATTACCGAATCATGAATATTTTTCTCAAATTTGTAATTTTTTTTGGAATTCACGATGATCTTTCCAATTGATGAACATTTAAATTTTGGAATATTTTTGGATTTTCTTTTCAAATTCACATTTTTGAATTTGTGAATATTTTAAAATCATGAATGATTTTACAAGATAGCACATTTTTATAATTCATAAATAAACTGATGTAAATAAAATAGACCGAAATAAGAAAAGAAAATGGAAAACAAAAAGGAACACAAGTGGCCCACGCGCTCGCTCGCGCCTAGCATGTAGGCAGATGCGGTCCATGCAAGCCTTTAGCCGATGGGACAACCACCTTCAGGCCTTAGCCCATTTTGGTTATAGCACATTGTCCACGAAAGGTTTATCCTGAAATTCTTCTAAAAAAAGGTTTATCCTAAAATGGTTAGCATTGATTTCTTTAACTATTTGAAATGAATCTTAAAATTTTAGAGCTCCATTTTCTGGTTTAAGAATATTTCCAACCAATTATCTTCCCGCAAACAAAATTTCTGATGTTGGGACAGTTAGGGTTATTTACTTGCTCCAATATATCCTTTTTATTTCCCCTTTTGATCATTGATGTATTCCCCCAACCACCCTCCAATTATACAAGGGATTAATTGTTGGAAATATGCCCTAGAGGCAATAATAAAAGTATTATTATATTTCATTGTTCATGATAATTGTCTTTTATTCATGCTATAACTGTATTATCCGGAAATCGTAATACACGTGTGAATACTTAGACCACACTATGTCCCTGGTAAGCCTCTAGTTGACCAGCTCGTTGTGATCAACAGATAGTCATGGTTTCCTGACTATGGACATTGGATGTCGTTGATAACGGGATCACATCATTAGGAGAATGATGTGATGGACAAGACCCAATCCTAAGCATAGCATAAAAGATCGTGTAGTTCGTTTTGCTAGAGCTTTGCAAGTGTCAAGTATCTCTTCCTTCGACCATGAGATCGTGTAACTCCCGGATACCGTAAGAGTGCCTTGGGTGTATCAAACGTCACAACGTAACTGGGTGACTATAAAGGTGCATTACAGGTATCTCTGAAAGTAGCTGTTGGGTTGACACGGATCGAGACTGGGATTTGTCACTCCGTATGACGGAGAGGTATCTCTGGGCCCACTCGGTAATGCATCATCATATTGAGCTCAATGTGACCAAGGTGTTGGACACGAGATCATGCATTACGGTACGAGTAAAGTGACTTGCCGGTAACGAGACTGAACAAGGTATTGGGATACCGACGATCGAGTCTCGGGCAAGTAACGTACCGATTGACAAAGGGAATTGCATACAGGGTTTGATCGAATCCTCGACATAGTGGTTCATCCGATGACAACATCGAGGAGCATGTGGGAGCCATCATGGGTATCCAGATCCCGCTGATGGTTATTGACTGAGAGCGTCTCGGTCATGTCTGCATGTCTCCCGAACCCGTAGGGTCTACACACTTAAGGTTCGGTGACGCTAGGGTTATGAAGATATGGATATGCAGAAACCCGAATGTTGTTCGGAGTCCCGGATGAGATCCCGGACGTCACGAGGAGTTCCGGAATGGTCCGGAGGTAAAGAATTATATATAGGAAGTGCTATTTCGGGCATCGGGACAAGTTTCGGGGTTATCGGTATTGTACCGGGACCACCGGAAGGGTCCCGGGGGTCCACCGGGTGGGGCCACCTGTCCCGGGGGGCCACATGGGCTGTAGGGGGTGCGCCTTGGCCATCATGGGCCAAGGGCACCAGCCCCTATAGGCCCATGAGCCTAGGGTTTCCCCCTAGGAGGAGTCCTAGTGGTGGAAGGCACCCCTAGGTGCCTTGGGGGGGAGGGAAACCTCCCCTAGGCCGCCGCCCCCCCTAGTAGATCTCATCTACTAGGGCCGGCGCCCCCCCTTGGCACCCCTATATATAGTGGGGGAGAGGAGGGACTTCACACACCAGCCCCTGGCGCCTCCACCTCCCCCCGTTACGTCTCTCCCTCATAGTCTCGGCGGAGCCCTGCTGCTGTGACGCCCTGCATCCACCACCACGCCGTCGTGCTGCTGGATCTTCATCAACCTCTCCTTCCCCCTTGCTGGATCAAGAAGGAGGAGACGTCTCCCGTCCCGTACGTGTGTTGAACGCGGAGGTGTCGTCCGTTCGGCGCTGGTCATCGGTGATTTGGATCACGTCGAGTACGACTACATCATCACCTTGCAAGCTTCCGCACGCGATCTACATGTGGTATGTAGATGCAAACTCTCTCCCTAGACTCATTGCTTAGATGAACTCATAGATGGATCTTGGTGAAACCGTAGGAAAAATTTTAATTTTCTGCAACGTTCCCCAACAGTGGTATCATGAGCTAGGTTTATGCGTAGTTCTCTTTGCACGAGTAGAACACAACTTTGTTGTGGGCATGGATTTTGTCATCTTACTTGCCTCTACTAGTCTTTTCTTGCTCAACGGTATTGTGGGATGAAGCGGCCCGGACCAACCTTACACGTACACTTACGTGAGACCGGTTCCACCGACTGACATGCACAAGTTGCATAAGGTGGCTGGCGGGTGTCTGTCTCTCCCACCTTAGTTGGAGCGGAATCGATGAACAGGGCCCTTATGAAGGGTAAATAGAAGTTGACAAAATCACGTTGTGGTGATTCGTAGGTAAGAAAATGTTCTTGCTAGATCCCAATTGCAGCCACGTAAAAGATGCAACAACAATTAGAGGACGTCTAACTTGTTTTTGCAGCGATTGATCATGTGATGTGATATGGCCAGAAGTTGTGATGAATGATGAATTGTGATGTATGAGATCATGTTCTTTGTAATAGGATTCACGACTTGCATGTCGATGAGTATGACAACCGGCAGGAGCCATAGGAGTTGTCATTATTTTTTTGTATGACCTGCGTGTCATTGAATAACGTCATGTAAACTACTTTACTTTATTGCTAAACGTTAGTCATAGAAGTAGAAGTAGTCGTTGGCGTGACAACTTCATGAAGACACGATGATGGAGATCATGGTGTCAAGCCGGTGACAAGATGATCATGGAGCCCCGAAGATGAAGATCAATGGAGCTATATGATATTGGCCATATCATGTCACAACTATATAATTGCATGTGATGTTTATTATGTATTATGCATCTTGTTTACTTAGGACGACGGTAGTAAATAAGATGATCCCTTATAAAATTTCAAGAAGTGTTCTCCCCTAACTATGCACCGTTGCTACAGTTCGTCGCTTCTAAGCACCACGTGATGATCGGGTGTGATGGATTCTTACGTTCACATACAACGGGTGTAAGACAGTTTTACACAGCGAAAACACTTAGGGTTAACTTGACGAGCCTAGCATGTGCAGACATGGCCTCGGAACACGGAGACCGAAAGGTCGAACACGAGTCGTATGGAAGATACGATCAACATGAGAATGTTCACTGACGATGACTAGTCCGTCTCACGTGATGATCGGACACGGCCTAGTCGACTCGGATCGTGTAACACTTAGATGACTAAAGGGATGTCTAATCTGAGTGGGAGTTCATAATTTGATTAGAACTTAATTATCATGAACTTAGTCTAAAACCTTTGCAAATATGTCTTGTAGATCAAATGGCCAACGCTCATGTCAACATGAACTTCAACGCGTTCCTAGAGAAAACCAAGCTGAAAGATGATGGCAGCAACTATACGGACTGGGTCCGGAACCTGAGGATCATCCTCATAGCTGCCAGGAAACAATATGTCCTAGAAGGACCGCTAGGTGACGCTCCCGTCCCAGAGAACCAAGACATTATGAATGCTTGGCAAACTCGCACTGATGATTACTCCCTCGTTCAGTGCGGCATGCTTTACAGCTTAGAACCGGGGCTCCAAAAGCGTTTTGAGCATCACGGAGCATATGAGATGTTCGAAGAGCTGAAACTAGTTTTCCAAGCTCATGCCCGGGTCGAGAGATATGATGTCTCCGACAAGTTCTACAGTTGTAAGATGGAGGAAAACAGTTCTGTCAGTGAGCACATCCTGAAGATGTCTGGGTTGCACAACCGTATGACCCAGCTGAACATTAACCTCCCAGATGAGGCGGTCATTGACAGAATCCTCCAGTCGCTCCCACCGAGCTACAAGAGCTTTGTGATGAACTACAACATGCAGGGAATGGAAAAGACCATTCCTGAAGTGTTCTCGATGCTGAAGTCAGCAGAGGCTGAAATCAAGAAAGAACATCAAGTGTTGATGGTCAATAAGACCACTAAGTTCAAGAAGGGCAAGGGTAAGAAGAACTTCAAGAAGGACGGCAAAGATGTTGCCGCGCCTGGTAAGCCAGTTACCGGGAAGAAGTCAAAGAATGGACCCAAGCCTGAGACTGAGTGCTTTTATTGCAAGGGGAAGGGTCACTGGAAGCGGAACTGTCCCAAATACTTAGCGGATAAGAAGGCCGGCAACACCAAAGGTATATTTGATATACATGTGATTGATGTGTACCTTACCAGTACTCATAGTAACTCCTGGGTATTTGATACCGGTGCCGTTGCTCATATTTGTAACTCACAGCAGGAGCTGCGGAATAAACGGAGACTGGCGAAGGACGAGGTGACGATGCGCGTCGGGAATGGTTCCAGAGTCGATGTGATCGCCGTCGGCACGCTGCCTCTACATTTACCTACGGGATTAGTTTTGAACCTTAATAATTGTTATTTAGTGCCAAGTTTGAGCATGAACATTGTATCTGGATCTCATTTAATACGAGATGGCTACTCATTTAAGTCTGAGAATAATGGTTGTTCGATTTATATGAGAGATATGTTTTATGGTCATGCTCCGATGGTCAATGGTTTATTCTTAGTGAATCTCGAGCGTAATATTACACATGTTCATAGTGTAGATGCCAAAAGATTTAAAGTTGATAGTCCCACATACTTGTGGCACTGCCGCCTTGGTCACATTGGTGTCAAGCGCATGAAGAAGCTCCATGCCGATGGACTTTTAGAGTCTCTTGATTATGAATCGTTTGACACGTGCGAACCTTGCCTCTTGGGCAAAATGACCAAGACTCCGTTCTCCGGAACAATGGAGCGAGCAACCAACTTGTTGGAAATCATACATACCGATGTGTGCGGTCCAATGAGCGTTGAGGCTCGCGGAGGATATCGTTATGTTCTCACTCTCACAGATGACTTGAGTAGATATGGGTATGTCTACTTAATGAAACACAAGTCTGAGACCTTTGAAAAGTTCAAGGAATTTCAGAATGAGGTGGAGAATCAACGTGACCGAAAGATAAAATTCTTACGATCAGATCGTGGAGGAGAATACTTAAGTCACGAATTTGGTACACACTTAAAGAAATGTGGAATCGTTTCACAGCTCACGCCGCCTGGAACACCTCAGCGAAACGGTGTGTCCGAACGTCGTAATCGCACTCTATTGGATATGGTGCGGTCTATGATGTCTCTTACCGATTTACCGCTATCATTTTGGGGATACGCTCTAGAGACAGCTACATTCACTTTAAATAGGGCACCGTCTAAATCCGTTGAGACGACACCGTATGAATTATGGTTTGGAAAGAAACCTAAGCTGTCGTTTCTAAAAGTTTGGGGATGCGAAGCTTATGTCAAGAAACTTCAACCTGAAAAGCTCGAACCCAAGTCGGAAAAATGCGTATTCATAGGATACCCAAAGGAAACTGTAGGGTATACCTTCTACTTAAGATCCGAAGGCAAGGTCTTTGTTGCCAAGAATGGATGCTTTCTGGAAAAAGAGTTTCTCTCGAAAGAAGTAAGTGGGAGGAAAGTAGAACTCGATGAAGTACTACCTCTTGAGCGGGATAGTGACGCAGCACAGGAAACCGTTCCTGTGATGCCCACACCAACTGAAGAGGAAAACCATGATAATGATCAAGGTACTTCGGATCAAGTTACTGCTGAACTTCGTAGGTCCACAAGGACACGTTCCGCACCAGAGTGGTACGGCAACCCTATCCTGGAAATCATGTTGTTAGACAACAATGAACCTTCGAACTATGAAGAAGCAATGGCGGGCCCGGATTCCAACAAATGGCTTGAAGCCATGAAATCCGAGATAGAATCCATGTATGAAAACAAAGTATGGACTTTGACAGACTTGCCCGATGATCGGCGAGCGATAGAAAACAAATGGATCTTTAAGAAGAAGACGGACGCGGATGGTAATGTTACCATCTATAAAGCTCGACTTATCGCTAAGGGTTATCGACAGGTTCAAGGGATTGACTACGACGAGACATTCTCTCCCGTAGCGAAGCTAAAGTCCGTCCGAATCATGTTAGCAATTGTCGCATACTATGATTATGAGATATGGCAGATGGATGTCAAAACAGCATTCCTTAACGGGCATCTTAAGGAAGAACTGTATATGATGCAGCCGGAAGGTTTTGTCGATCCTCGGAACGCTAACAAAGTATGCAAGCTCCAGCGATCCATTTATGGACTGGTGCAAGCATCTCGGAGTTGGAACATTCGCTTTGATGAGATGATCAAAGCGTTTGGGTTTATGCAGACTTATGGAGAAGCCTGCGTTTACAAGAAAGTGAGTGGGAGCTCTGTAGCATTTCTCATATTATATGTAGATGACATACTCCTGATGGGAAATAATATAGAATTTCTGGACAGCATTAAGGCCTACTTGAATAAGTGTTTTTCAATGAAGGACCTTGGAGAAGCTGCTTATATATTAGGCATCAAGATCTATAGAGATAGATCGAGACGCCTCATAGGTCTTTCACAAAGCACATACCTTGATAAGATTTTGAAGAGATTCAGAATGGATCAGTCCAAGAAGGGGTTCTTGCCTATGTTACAAGGTATGAGACTGAGCTCAGCTCAGTCACCGACCATGGCAAAAGATAAAGAAGAGATGAGTGTCATCCCCTATGCTTCAGCCATAGGATCTATTATGTATGCCATGCTGTGTACCAGACCCGATGTAAACCTTGCCGTAAGTTTGGTAGCAAGATACCAAAGTAATCCCGGCAAGGAACACTGGACAGCGGTCAAGAATATCCTGAAGTACCAGAAAAGGACAAAGGACATGTTTCTCGTTTATGGAGGAGACGAAGAGCTCGTCGTAAAGGGTTACGTCGATGCTAGCTTCGACTCAGATCTGGATGACTCTAAGTCACAAACCGGATACGTGTATATGTTGAATGGTGGAGCAGTAAGCTGGTGCAGCTGCAAGCAGAGCGTCGTGGCGGGATCTACGTGTGAAGCGGAGTACATGGCAGCCTCGGAGGCAACACATGAAGCGATTTGGGTGAAGGAGTTCATCACCGACCTAGGAGTCATACCCAATGCGTCGGGGCCAATCAAACTCTTCTGTGACAACACTGGAGCTATTGCCCTCGCAAAGGAGCCCAGGTTTCACAAGAAGACCAGGCACATCAAGCGTCGTTTCAACTCCATCCGTGAAAATGTTCAAGATGGAGACATAGAGATTTGCAAAGGGCACACGGATCTGAATGTCGCAGATCCGCTGACTAAACCTCTCTCGCGTGCAAAACATGATCAACACCAGAACTCTATGGGTGTTCGATTCATCACAATGTAACTAGATTGGTGACTCTAGTGCAAGTGGGAGACTGTTGGAAATATGCCCTAGAGGCAATAATAAAAGTATTATTATATTTCATTGTTCATGATAATTGTCTTTTATTCATGCTATAACTGTATTATCCGGAAATCGTAATACACGTGTGAATACTTAGACCACACTATGTCCCTGGTAAGCCTCTAGTTGACCAGCTCGTTGTGATCAACAGATAGTCATGGTTTCCTGACTATGGACATTGGATGTCGTTGATAACGGGATCACATCATTAGGAGAATGATGTGATGGACAAGACCCAATCCTAAGCATAGCATAAAAGATCGTGTAGTTCGTTTTGCTAGAGCTTTGCAAGTGTCAAGTATCTCTTCCTTCGACCATGAGATCGTGTAACTCCCGGATACCGTAAGAGTGCCTTGGGTGTATCAAACGTCGCAACGTAACTGGGTGACTATAAAGGTGCATTACAGGTATCTCCAAAAGTAGCTGTTGGGTTGACACGGATCGAGACTGGGATTTGTCACTTCGTATGTCGGAGAGGTATCTCTGGGCCCACTCGGTAATGCATCATCATAATGAGCTCAATGTGACCAAGGTGTTGGACACGGGATCATGCATTACGGTACGAGTAAAGTGACTTGCCGGTAACGAGACTGAACAAGGTATTGGGATACCGACGATCGAGTCTCGGGCAAGTAACGTACCGATTGACAAAGGGAATTGCATACAGGGTTTGATCGAATCCTCGACATAGTGGTTCATCCGATGACAACATCGAGGAGCATGTGGGAGCCATCATGGGTATCCAGATCCCGCTGATGGTTATTGACTGAGAGCGTCTCGGTCATGTCTGCATGTCTCCCGAACCCGTAGGGTCTACACACTTAAGGTTCGGTGACGCTAGGGTTATGAAGATATGTATATGTAGAAACCCGAATGTTGTTCGGAGTCCCGGATGAGATCCCGGACGTCACGAGGAGTTCCGGAATGGTCCGGAGGTAAAGAATTATATATAGGAAGTGCTGTTTCGGGCATCGGGACAAGTTTCGGGGTTATCGGTATTGTACCGGGACCACCGGAAGGGTCCCGGGGGTCCACCGGGTGGGGCCACCTGTCCCGGGGGGCCACATGGGCTGTAGGGGGTGCGCCTTGGCCATCATGGGCCAAGGGCACCAGCCCCTATAGGCCCATGCACCTAGGGTTTCCCCCTAGGAGGAGTCCTAGTGGTGGAAGGCACCCCTAGGTGCCTTGGGGGGGAGGGAAACCTCCCCTAGGCCGCCGCCCCCCCTAGTAGATCTCATCTACTAGGGCCGGAGATCCCCCTTGGCACCCCTATATATAGTGGGGGAGAGGAGGGACTTCATACACCAGCCCCTGGCGCCTCCACCTCCCCCCGTTACGTCTCTCCCTCGTAGTCTCGGCGAAGCCCTGCTGCTGTGACGCCCTGCATCCACCACCACGCCGTCGTGCTGCTGGATCTTCATCAACCTCTCCTTCCCCCTTGCTGGATCAAGAAGGAGGAGACGTCTCCCGTCCCGTACGTGTGTTGAACGCGGAGGTGCCGTCCGTTCGGCGCTGGTCATCGGTGATTTGGATCACGTCGAGTACGACTACATCATCACCTTGCAAGCTTCCGCACGCGATCTACAAGTGGTATGTAGATGCAAACTCTCTCCCTAGACTCGTTGCTTAGATGAACTCATAGATGGATCTTGGTGAAACCGTAGGAAAATTTTTAATTTTCTGCAACGTTCCCCAACATTAATGGACCTCCCCCAACAATCCGCCCGAATCCCAACCACGGATGTTCCTTCTCACAAGCATGTGTGAGCCCCGTGCAATAAGCTGGTTGATCACCGCTCGTGTGCGCTCCAGCCATCAAAGAAACATCGTCGCCCGCTCGCCTACTCCCCGCTATGTCGAGCATCAGCGTGCTGCACGCGTCGTTCCGCCTAAGCCATGACAGACTGAGCTAGCCACCGCGTGCCCTCCTACCTTTCCCGACCTTGCACTCCTCGCATCTGCCCACCCCATGTTTGTTGGAAATATGCCCTAGAGGCAATAATAAAAGGATTATTATTATATTTCCTTGTTCATGATAATTGTCCATTATTCATGCTTTAATTGTATTATCCGGAAATCGTAATACATGTGTGAATACATAGACCACAATGTGTCCCTAGTGAGCCTCTAGTTGACTGGCTCATTGATCAACAGATAGTCATGGTTTCCTGGCTATGGACATGGGGATGTCATTGATAACGGGATCACATCATTAGGAGAATGATGTGATGGACAAGACCCAATCCTAAACATAGTACAAGATCGTATAGTTCGTTTGCTAGAGTTATTCCAATGTCAAGTATCTTTTCCTTAGACCATGAGATCGTGTAACTTCCGGATACCGTAGGAGTGCTCTGGGTGTACCAAACGTCACAACGTAACTGGGTGACTATAAAGGTATACTACGGGTATCTCCGAAAGTGTCTGTTGGGTTGACACGGATAAAGACAGGGATTTGTCACTCCATATGATGGAGAGGTATCTCTGGGCCCACTCGGTAATGCATCATCATAATGAGCTCAAAGTGACCAAGTGTCTGGTCACGGGATCATGCATTATGGTACGAGTAAAGTGACTTGCCGGTAACGAGATTGAACGAGGTATTGGGATACTGACGATCGAATCTCGGGCAAGTAACGTACCGATTGACAAAGGGAATTGTATACGGGGTTGCTTGAATCCTCGACATCGTGGTTCATCCGATGAGATCATCGAGGAGCATGTTGGAGCCAACATGGGTATCCATATCCCGCTGTTGGTTATTGACCGGAGAACCGTCTCGGTCATCTCTACATGTCTCCCGAACTCGTAGGGTCTACACACTTAAGGTTCGGTGATGCTAGGGTTGTAGAGATATGAATATGCAATAACCCGAAAGTTGTTCGGAGTCCCGGATGAGATCCTGGACGTCACGAGGAGTTCCGAAATGGTCCGGAGGTGAAGAATTATATATAGGAAGTGCAGTTTTGGCCATCGGGAGAGTTTCGGGGGTCACCGGTATTGTACCGGGACCACCGGAAGGGTCCCGGGGGTCCACCGGGTGGGGCCACCCATCCCGG
This sequence comes from Triticum dicoccoides, assembly GCF_002162155.2. NCBI lineage: Eukaryota > Viridiplantae > Streptophyta > Magnoliopsida > Poales > Poaceae > Triticum > Triticum dicoccoides. The sequence continues at coordinate 676,522,890 of NC_041392.1, forward strand.
AGGGCCCCATGGGCCAAACTGGGGAGGGGAACCAGCCCATAGTGGGCTGGTGCGCCCCCCTTGGCCCACCCCATGCGCCTAGGGTTGGGAACCCTAGGGTGGGGGGGCGCCCCACCTGGCTTGGGGGGCACTCCACCCCTTGGCCGCCGCCCCCCCCAGGAGATCCCATCTCCTAGGGCCGGCGCACCCCCTAGGGGGCCTATATAAAGGGGGTGGAGGGAGGGGGCAGCCACACTTTTGAGTCTTGGCGCCTCCCTCTCCCCTGCTACACCTCACCCTCTCGCAGTATAACGGCGAAGCCCTGCTGCGGTGACCCCCTGCATCCACCACCACGCCGTCGTGCTGCTGGATCTTCATCAACCTCTCCTTCCCCCTTGCTAGATCAAGAAGTAGGAGACGTCACGCTAACCGTACATGTGTTGAACACGGAGGTGCCATCCGTTCGGCGCTAGGATCTCCGGTGATTTGGATCACGTCGAGTACGACTTCCTCATCCCCGTTCTTTGAAATGCTTCCGTGCGTGATCTACAAAGGTATGTAGATGCAATCCGATCACTCGTTGCTAGATGAACTCATAGATGGATCTTGGTGAAACCGTAGGAAATTTTTTGTTTTCTGCAACGTTCCCCAACAGTGGCATCATGAGCCAGGTTTATGTGTAGTTCTCCTTGCACGAGTAGAACACAATTTGTTGTGGGCGTAGATGTTGTCAACTTTCTTGCCGCTACTAGTCTTATTTTGCTTCAGCGGTATTGTGGGATGAAGCGGCCCGGACCGACCTTACATGTACGCTTACGTGAGACTGGTTCCACCGACTGACATGCACTAGTTGCATAAGGTGGCTAGCGGGTGTCTGTCTCTCCCACTTTAGTTGGAGCGGATTCGATGAAAAGGGTCCTTATGAAGGGTAAATAGAAGTTGACAAATCACGTTGTGGCTTTTACGTAGGTAAGAAAACGTTCTTGCTAGAACCCTATTGCAGCCACGTAAAACTTGCAACAACAATTAGAGGACGTCTAACTTGTTTTTGCAGCAAGTGCTTTGTGATGTGATATGGCCAAAGTTGTGATGAATGATGGATGATATATATGTGATGTATGAGATCATGTTCTTGTAATAGGAATCACGACTTGCATGTCGATGAGTATGACAACCGGCAGGAGCCATAGGAGTTGTCTTTATTTTTTGTATGACCTGCGTGTCATTGAGAAACGCCATGTAAATTACTTTACTTTATTGCTAAACGTGTTAGCCGTAGTAGTAGAAGTAATAGTTGGTGAGCAACTTCATGGACACACGATGATGGAGATCATGATGATGGAGATCATGGTGTCATGCCGGTGACAAGATGATCATGGAGCCCCAAGATGGAGATCAAAGGAGCTATGTGATATTGGCCATATCATGTCACTATTATTATTTGATTGCATGTGATGTTTATCATGTTTTTGCATCTTGTTTACTTAGAACGACGGTAGTAAATAAGATGATCCCTCATAATAATTTCAAGAAAGTGTTTCCCCTAACTATGCACCGTTGCGACAGTTCGTTGTTTCGAAGCACCACGTGATGATCGGGTGTGATAGATTCCAACGTTCACATACAACGGGTGTAAGACAGATTTACACATGCAAACACTTAGGTTGACTTGACGAGCCTGGCATGTACAGACATGGCCTCGGAACACAGAAGACCAAAAGGTCGAGCATGAGTCGTATAGAAGATACGATCAACATGAAGATGTTCACCGATGTTGACTAGTCCGTCTCACGTGATGATCGGACATGGCCTAGTTAACCCGGATCATGTTATACTTAGATGACTGGAGGGATGTCTATCTGAGTGGGAGTTCATTATATAATTTGATTAGATGAACTTAATTATCATGAACTTAGTCTAAAATCTTTACAATATGTCTTGTAGATCAAATGGCCCATGTTGTCCTCAACTTCAACGTGTTCCTAGAGAAAACCAAGCTGAAAGACGATGGCAGCAACTATACGGACTGGGTCCGGAACCTGAGGATCATCCTCATAGCTGCCAAGAAAGATTATGTCCTAAAAGCACCGCTAGGTGACTCACCCGTCCCACAGAACCAAGATGTTATGAACGCTTGGCAGACACGTGCTGATGATTACTCCCTCGTTCAGTGCGGCATGCTTTACAGCTTAGAACCGGGGCTCCAAAAGCGTTTTGAGCGACACAGAGCATATGAGATGTTCGAAGAGCTGAAAATGGTTTTCCAAGCTCATGCCCAGGTCGAGAGATATGAAGTCTCCGACAAGTTCTTCAGCTGTAAGATGGAGGAAAATAGTTCTGTCAGTGAGCACATACTCACTATGTCTGGATTACATAACCGCTTAACTTAGCTGGGAGTTAATCTCCCGGGTTACGCGGTCATTGACAGAATCCTTCAGTCGCTTCCACCGAGCTACAAGAGCTTTGTGATGAACTTGAATATGCAGGGGATGGAAAAGACCATTCCTGAAGTATTTGCAATGCTGAAATCAGCAGAGGTAGAAGTCAAAAAGGAACATCAAGTGTTGATGGTGAATAAAACCACTAAGTTCAAGAAAGGCAAGGGTAAGACGAACTTCAAGAAGGACGGCAAGGGAGTTGCCGCGCCCGGTAAGCAAGCTGCCGGGAAGAAGCCAAAGAATGGACCCAAGCCCGAGACTGAGTGTTTTTATTGCAAGGGAAGTGGTCACTGGAAGTGGAACTGCCCCAAATACTTAGCGGACAAGAAGGCCGGCAAAACGAAAGGTATATGTGATATACATGTAATTGATGTGTACCTTACCAGTACTCGTAGTAGCTCCTGGATATTTGATACCGGTGCAGTAGCTCACATTTGTAACTCAAAGCAGGAGCTGCGGAATAAACGGAGACTGGCGAAGAACGAGGCGACGATGCGCGTCGGGAATGGTTCCAAGGTCGATGTGATCGCCGTCGGCATGCTACCTCTACATTTACCCACTGGATTAGTTTTAAACCTCAATAATTGTTATTTAGTACCAGCTTTGAGCATGAACATTGTATCAGGATCTCGTTTAATTCGAGATGGCTACTCATTTAAATCCAAGAATAATGGTTGTTCTATTTATATGAGAGATATGTTTTATGGTCATGCTCCTATGGTGAATGGTTTATTCTTAATGAATCTCGAGCGTAATGCTACACATATTCATAGTGTGAATACCAAAAGATGTAAGGTTGATAATGATAGTCCCACATACTTGTGGCACTGCCGCCTTGGTCACATAGGTGTCAAACGCATGAAGAAGCTCCATGCAGATGGACTTTTAGAGTCTCTTGATTACGAATCATTTGACACGTGCGAACCATGCCTCATGGGTAAGATGACCAAGACTCCGTTCTCAGGAACAATGGAGCGAGCAACCAACCTATTGGAAATCATACATACTGATGTGTGCGGTCCAATGAGTGTTGAGGCTCGTGGTGGCTATCGTTATGTTCTCACCCTCACTGATGACTTGAGTAGATATGGATATGTCTACTTAATGAAACACAAGTCCGAAACCTTTGAAAAGTTCAAGGAATTTCAAAGTGAGGTTGAGAATCAACGTGACAGAAAAATCAAGTTTTTGCGATCAGATCGTGGAGGAGAATACTTGAGTCACGAATTTGGCACACACTTAAGAAAATGTGGAATAGTTTCACAACTCACGCCGCCTGGAACACCTCAGCGTAATGGTGTGTCCGAACATCGTAATCGCACTCTATTGGATATGGTGCGATCTATGATGTCTCTTACCGATTTACCGCTGTCATTTTGGGGCTATGCTTTAGAGACTGCCGCATTCACTTTAAATAGGGCTCCGTCGAAATCTGTTGAGACGACACCGTATGAATTATGATTTGGGAAGAAGCCTAAGCTGTCGTTTCTAAAAGTTTGGGGATGCGATGCTTATGTCAAGAAACTTCAACCTAAAAAGCTCGAACCCAAGTCAGAAAAATGCGTCTTCATAGGATACCCTAAAGAAACTATTGGGTATACCTTCTACCTCAGATCTGAAGGCAATATCTTTGTTGCCAAGAATGGATCCTTTCTAGAGAAGGAGTTTCTCTCGAAAGAAGTAAGTGGGAGGAAAGTAGAACTTGATGAAGTATTACCTCTTGAACTGGAAAGTGGCGCAACTCAGGAAAATGTTCATGTGGTGCCTGCACCAATTAGAGAGGAAGTTAATGATGATGATCAAGATACTTCTGATCAAGCTCCTACTGAACTTCGAAGGTCCACAAGGACACGTTCCGCACCAGAGTGGTACGGCAACCCTGTCTTGGAAATCATGTTTTTAGACAACGGTGAACCTTCGAACTATGAAGAAGCGATGGCGGGCCTGGATTCTGACAAATGGCTGGAAGCCATGAAATCCGAGATAGGATCCATGTATGAAAAAGAAGTATGGACTTTGACTAACTTGCCCGATGATCGGCGAGCCATAGAAAATAAATGGATCTTTAAGAAGAAGACATACGCGGATGGTAATGTGACCATCTATAAAGCTAGGCTTGTCGCTAAGGGTTATCGACAAGTTCAAGGGGTTGACTACGATGAGACTTTCTCTCCCGTAGTGAAGCTGAAGTCCGTCCGAATCATGTTAGCAATTGCCGCATACTATGATTATGAGATATGGCAAATGGACGTCAAAACGGCATTCCTTAACGGTTATCTTAAGGAAGAACTGTATATGATGCAGCCGAAAGGTTTTGTCGACCCTAAGAATGCTAATAAGGTATGCAAGCTCCAGCGATCCATTTATGGGCTGGTGCAAGCATCTCGGAGTTGGAACATTCGCTTTGATGATATGATCAAAGCGTTTGGGTTTATGCAGACTTATGGAGAAGCCTGCGTTTACAAGAAAGTGAGTGGGAGCTCTGTAGCATTTCTCATATTATATGTAGATGACATACTTTTGATGGGAAATGATATAGAACTTTTGGACAACATTAAGGCCTACTTGAATAAGAGTTTTTCAATGAAGGACCTTGGAGAAGCTGCTTATATATTAGGCATCAAGATCTATAGAGATAGATCAAGACGCCTCATAGGTCTTTCGCAAAGCACATACCTTGATAAGATATTGAAGAAGTTCAATATGGATCAGTCTAAGAAGGGGTTCTTGCCTATGTTGCAAGGTATGAAATTGAGCTCAGCTCAATGTGCGACCACGGCAGAAGATATAGAAGAGATGAGTGTCATCCCCTATGCCTCAGCCATAGGGTCTATTATGTATGCCATGCTGTGTACCAGACCTAATGTAAACCTTGCCGTAAGTTTGGTAGGTAGGTACCAAAGTAATCCTAGCAAGGAACACTGGACAGCGGTCAAGAATATCCTGAAGTACCTGAAAAGGACTAAGGAAATGTTTCTCGTTTATGGAGGTGACGAAGAGCTCGTCGTAAAGGGTTACGTCGACGCTAGCTTCGACACAGATCTGGATGACTCTAAGTCACAAAACGGATACGTGTATATTTGAATGGTGGGGCAGTAAGCTGGTGCAATTGCAAGCAAAGCGTTGTGGCGGGATCTACATGTGAAGCGGAGTACATGGCAGCCTTGGAGGCAGCACATGAAGCAGTCTGGGTGAAGGAGTTCATTACCGACCTAGGAGTCATATCCAATGCGTCGAGCCCGATGACTCTCTTCTGTGACAACACTGGAGCTATTGCCCTTGCCAAGGAGCCCAGGTTTCACAGGAAGACCAGGCATATCAAGCGTCGCTTCAACTCCATTCGTGAAAGTGTTCAAAATGGAGACATAGAGATTTGTAAAATACATACAGACCTGAATGTAGCAGATCCGTTGACTAAACCTCTTCCTAGAGTAAAACATGATCAACACCAGAATTCCATGGGTGTTCGATTCATCACAATGTAACTAGATTATTGACTCTAGTGCAAGTGGGAGACCGTTGGAAATATGCCCTAGAGGCAATAATAAAAGGATTATTATTATATTTCATTGTTCATGATAATTGTCTATTATTCATGCTTTAATTGTATTATCCGGAAATCGTAATACATGTGTGAATACATAGACCACAATGTGTCCCTAGTGAGCCTCTAGTTGACTGGCTCGTTGATCAACAGATAGTCATGGTTTCCTGGCTATGGACATGGGGATGTCATTGATAATGGGATCATATCATTAGGAGAATGATGCGATGGACAAGACCCAATCCTAAACATAGTACAAGATCGTATAGTTCGTTTGCTAGAGTTTTTCCAATGTCAAGTATCTTTTCCTTAGACCATGAGATCGTGTAACTCCCGGATACCGTAGGAGTGCTCTGGGTGTACCAAACGTCACAACGTAACTGGGTGACTATAAAGGTATACTACGGGTATCTCCGAAAGTGTCTGTTGGGTTGACACAGATCAAGATTGGGATTTATCACTCCGTATGACGGAGAGGTATCTCTGGGCCCACTCGGTAATGCATCATCATAATGAGCTCAAAGTGACCAAGTGTCTGGTCACGGGATCATGCATTACGGTACGAGTAAAGTGACTTGCCGGTAACGAGATTGAACGAGGTATTGGGATACCGACGATCGAATCTCGGGCAAGTAACGTACCGATTGACAAAGGGAATTGTATACGGGGTTGCTTGAATCCTCGACATCGTGGTTCATCCGATGAGATCATCGAGGAGCATGTGGGAGCCAACATGGGTATCCGATGAGATCATCGACAAATACAACTTTTGATAACTCTGAAGCAACTATTTGGTTCACAAATGAACTTCTGGTAACAGCAAAGCAACTAACTTGTTAACAAATATACAACTTCTGATAACTGCAAAGCAACTAACTGGTTAACAAATACAACTTCTAGCTATAATAATAACCATACAGTTTGGGGTCTATATGCATTCATCTTCATTTCTAGGTAAAACCCTAAAAGGAGAACAAAAATACTGTTTAAAAACAAATCAGGCAGCAGGCAGCTAGGTGGACGAATGCGCATCATAAAATATAGAGCCAATTAAACTACTAGTGCTAAAACTTGGCGCGAAAAGTCACTTTAGTGCCAAAACTTACAATATACATTGAACCGGTGCCATAACTTGGCTTTGACGTGTATATATGGTGCAACTCACGTTTGTATACAAACACTGTGCTAACTAGGCGCGTCAGCGTGGCTGGGACCCACTGTCAACAGTTGGACGATGTGGAGGAGGACGTGTGGCCCGTTATTTTGCGAAAAACTCCTCATAATTTTTTTCTCACAAAAAAAACCCCATGGTGTGGACACCCGAGCGACCCATATTTTTCTCATGTTGTTCTAAGTGGATATATCCTTTAAGGCTTAAGCGGGTTGAAGTCCTTAGAGCCCAGTTTGCAATGTTATATTTTTTAAACCATATGTAAATTAAGATCATGTGTTATAAATAAAATAAATTGCGGAGTAAAAATGAAAACATTTATATACAACATAGATATTTCATTAAAAGCATGACATTTCAAACTTACATTAGCATTTATTTAAATGTATAGAAAAAATAAAATTACTTGATATTTCTATTTAATATGCAAATTATTTCATGAATAATTTTGTAATTTATATTTTGTTATGTGGATACTTTTTAAAATAATATGTGAATATTTTTATAATGTAACATTAGCTTTATATTATTTGAAACAACACGAAGGTGGCCTCCGCGGCAACGGGTGGTTGATCATCTCCCTACACTGTCGCCGGCGGCATCGCAGCACCAATGACCTTCGCAACAGCTGGTAGTGATGCTCATTGGTTACCCCTTGCTCGCTTGCAACATCGTCGGCCCCCCTGCTGCGTGGGGCACGTCCTCGACCTTGCAATAGCAGGGGATGCTACTCACTAGACGCCCCTCATAACTTGTTGGCTCGAAACAACACCGTCATGCTCGCAACAGTGGTCGTCCTCTCCTCGCAGCATTGGTGGCGTCATTTGCATCAGTGTTGATCCCATGAGGTCTAACAGTGGGCTCACGGGTAGGGTTGGGCATATTATCCGATGACCGAACTCCTGAACCGAAAAACCCGGGACCGAAGCCGAATAGACCAAAACCGATAATTATGGTCATAAGTTCGGTCCTTAACTCTGGAAAACCGAATTAACTTCGGCAATTTCGGGTTTAGACATCAGATACCCGAACTGACCGGAAATACCTGAACATGGGCCAACGTGTGGAAAATCCGAGCCCATTATCTAACTAGGCCGTAGTCCAAACTCTTCTTTCTACAGCCGCACGTATACAACCTCATCTCCACGAGCCCACGACCCTGCCTCTATCGCTCCCCCGTCATATTTCCCCACTCCACCCCTTCGGCCATAGCCCTAGCCACCACAACTCCTAGTACCTAACGGCGTTGGTCCGGCAGCCAGGAACCTGCTCCGTCTCCCTCCCCTCCTTTCCAACGATCTCCGCTAGATCTAACCGACCTTGCTCCCTACGGGGCCACCCCAGCAGGCAACCAGGGAATAGCAACAGAGCTCCTTGTAGCCAGCGACCATACCCCGCAACGGCTCTCTCTCCCCCTCCCTCCCTCTTTCTTGGCTGTAGATCGGCCCTACTCAGTCTTAACCGGTGACCGAACCGGTTTTTCAATGGACTGAATTCTCGGTTATTGTTATTACTAAACACCGATCGGTCAGCATATTAAGAAAACCGAAATATTTTAAAACCCGAGAAACCGAACCGATCGGCCCGGTTAAACCGAACGCCCAGGCGTACTCACGGGTTGGCCTTCAAACAAGGCATTTTTTTAGCACTTGCCCTTGTGAATGACCTTAGATTGCTCACTGATTATTTTTAGTTCATATTGACCACAGCAGGTCGCTTAGAGTATCTCTAGTAGACCTCGTATAATACCGACCCGCAAAACGCGTTTCTAGTTCACAGAAAAACGGCTTTGCGGGCCGGCGCGGGCGGCGGTAGAGTCAGACCCTGCATAACGGACCCGTACAAAAGTGTATTCGCAGAAGATGCTCTTTTACATGTCGGCTACACGGGGTCTGCTCGGGCGCAGCTGCGTTGACCCGCAAACCGAAAACCCTCGATAAGCGAATTTAACAGCGATTCCGACAAATGAGTTCAAATTCAAACAATAAAACATAGTTCACGCGCAAATAAAAGCATAGTTTTGTAGGACAAACGCAAAAGGCTTGATGCAAAAGGGCTTCATGCAAAAGCGACGACCACATCCATTATCATCTTGGTCGCTTTTCATCCGTCGTCATGATCTTCACTCTGCACCACCTCCAGCGAGGTCATCGCTGTCCAGGGGCGGAGTCAGGATTTAGGCATAGGGGGGGGGGGGCGAGACGTCAATGAAGTCAAAAAAAATTGTGCCTCACAACTTTCCAATAGTGTTATATCTAAGCCATGTCAACACACTAGACACACATTTTCTCTCTCGCAGCTGGCGTGTGCGCAAGAACCATCCATGCTTTGATGCTTACCAATGCTCGACGAGGCCTCGACTGCTTCAAGCTTTTGAGTGATCGCAGGTGCCTAGGGCCTAGCAAGACGATGCATCACAAATCACACAGTCAAAATAATTATAATCTGATGCATCAAATCGACATGGTACAAGATGAGAATAGAGAGATTAGTAGGCAATATGATATGTTGACCTTGGCTAGTTCATCGGCAGCCTAAAGAATCAAGAGATAAGAGAAGGATATTCCTACAAGGCTCCACAAAGATCAGCGATTCTGGGCCGTTGGATCGGGTCCCTTGATGCGTTTTCGTCCGTTGGATCGACATTTGGATAAATCTGGGCCGTTGGATCTGAAAAAAACACCGCTGTAATGAATAGTAATGGCAACAGAATGTAAATACCATGCCCTCACTAGGGCATTTTGGTCATTTCGCGTGGTGAGGGTATAAAAGGGCCGGCTCGCGTGGTGAACCCTAGCCTCCTCCTCTCCCCGCACTCGCTCGCCCGCCCTCCCCTGCCCCGCCCCGCCGCCTCGCCCACCCCGCCCCGCCGCCCCGCTCGCCGTGGCCGTGGCCGATGACCACGACCCCGCCGTCCCGCCTCGCCCGTCCCGCTCGCAGTGGCCGATGCCCCGCGGCCTCGCCAGCCCCGCCCCGTCCGTCCCGCTGCCCGTCTCGCCAGCCCCGCTACATTTACGGCCGGCATCACCGCGCGCCGCCCGGCCAAGGTATTCTCCCGCGTGCGCGACCTCCTCGCCAAGCCCATCCTCTACGCGCGGGCCATCGCCGACTCGCTCTTCCTCCACTGTGACCTCGTCCACGACGCCCGTGGCACCGCTGCCGTCCGCGCCGACGACGGCCAGGTCCAACACCGTCGACGAGACCGTCGCCATGGTGCTCCACTATGCCTCGGGGATCGCCGATGCGCACGTTGGCCTTCCGTGCGTGACGCTGTCGTCGTCGTGCCGCCCTATTTCGGCCAGGCCGAGCGCCGGGCCCTCACGCAGGCGGCCCAGCTCGCCGGGTTCAACGTCCTGGCGCTCGTCAACGAACACGCCGGGGCCGCGCTGCAGTTCGTCCTACAGCGCCAAGGAGTTCGGGAAGATGGTGTGTGTCAACGAGTTCCAGGTAAAATTCTCACCTCTCCAGCTCCTTTAGCTGTTCAGTTCTGCTTAAACTCATATATCTGTTTGTAAGATCTCTGAAGAAAAAGTTGTTACTACTGCTTTCACATGCTAGATGACTGTAGATCTGAAAAAACATGAAATTTTACCCGCTATCTTGAATAGGCATCTAGTGCTAATGCTTTTAGCTAATTCCTCCGCACGTTAAGGATGTCAGATGGAACTCCAAACTGGGAGGCCTTGAAATGGAAATGCGTTTGGTAAACTATTCCGCAGATCAATTTAATAAGCAGACATCTGTCAGTCTCCTAAAGCAATGGCTAAGTTGAAGAAGCAAGTCAAGCGCACCAAAGAAATTCTGAGCGCATATACCCCTGCTCCAATCTCAGTTGAATCTCTCTATAATGATACCGATTTCAGGTGTGTCCTTTGGTACATGCATAATCTTTGGATGACCTTTTTATATGAAACTTAAAAGATCCATCTTATGTCCTGGATCGATTCTGAACACATGGACCTCTTGCTTGTAACCAAACATAATCTGGAGTAGCATGGATGACAGGCCCTATTATTTCATATTTGCCAAATGGTCTGACCTTTGATAGATCAAGTTGATTTCTTTGTCTCCTTTAAAGTGCGTAGATGCAGTATCAATTGAATAAAATGTGTTTTGGTACTGCTTTTGCATATCTCTTGTGGATAGTTTCTGCTACATTGAAGTTCTGCATCCATTTTCATTGCATATTTATGATTATGTGGAACTTGCAAGATTATACCGGCTTCTTAACATGTCATTGTTGGTATTTTCCGTAGACCCATTGGCCATTGATGTCCTTAGTCCTTACTGCTTTGTTCTGTGATTATTGATCTTTTACCCCAGCTCATGCTTTCAGCTTTCCTTCAGTTTTTCTCAGCATAGAGCGCACCTTTAATCCTAAATCATGGTTAGGAAAAAAAATCAAGGTTTTGACATGCTGACCGACATGTTGTTTGTTACAGAAGCAGCATAACACGTGAAAATTTTGAAGAGCTTTGTGCATATTTATGGGAGCAGGCTCTGTCTCCAATCAAAGATGTGCTCACGCATTCAGGCATGAAAATTGGTGACGTATATGCTGTAGAGCTAATTCGAGGAGCTACCAGGGTACCGAAACTGCAGGTGATTATTACTCCCTCATTCAAGACTTATACTTGACTTGCCATTGAGGGGCTGTAATGAAATGCAGGACTGTTGCATTGTTGAATTTCTGAAACTTTCTGTGTATGCTCATATAAACTAAACTGATTTTAGAACTTGGGTGCATGCGATTGCCTGCTTCTTGTTACACCTTTTCTCTCGTAAGAAGGTTTCATCGTGAACAGAATTCAGTATTTGGCATGGAGTTTATAAACTGTTGTTAGTCATACAGAGGACTTCATTTACTTATGGAATAGAGTTACATGCCTTATCTATCTGTACCATTTATTATTATCTTGAATCTCATTGTTTTTTTTATTTTTCACATTTTGACTCACGAGGCACATTTGTATTCCTCTGTTCCAGGCTAAGCTGCAGGAATTCCTGGGATGGAGTGAGCTAGATAAGCACCTTGATGCTGATGAAGCAATTGTTCTTGGCGCCTCACGACATGCTGCTAATCTAAGTGATGGGATTAAGTTGAACCGCAAGTTGGGGATGATTGACAGTTCTACTTATGGTTTCGTGTTTGAAATAGATGGCCCAGATTTTGTCAAAGATGAAAGTACTGATCAAGTACTGGTTCCAAGGATGAAAAAGATGCCAATAAAGGTTAAGAAGGATATTAGTCAATCTCTTACTTGTCGACAAACTTTGCCCGTTGTTTGAAAATATATATCTGAGCAAGCTTTTTATTTGTCTGTTGTCTACAGTTGTTCAGGTCCATCAAATATACTAAGGACTTTGATGTGTCTCTCAGCTATGACAAAGCTTCTGAATTGCCCCCAGGTGTTTTATTGCAAATGTTTGCAGAGTACGCCATATCAGGCCTGACAGAAACCAGTGAAAAGTAAGCACAGTTTTGATGTTATTTTGGTGCGTGTAGTCTCAAGTGTCAACTCTCAACCCTGCTCATAGTCAACTTAACAGCCTGAAAGGACCTTATGTGAACCAATATTTATTCTGAATAAATTTTCTGTGAAGTTGTAATACGTATATGGTCATGTCAATATAAATTGTCTAGAAATTGATCCAACGTCCGGAAGTGGCTGAGCTTGCCCCTCGCCATCGCCGCATCCCCTCCACTAACCTCTCTAGGCATGGACAGAAAATATCTTAGCTCCATTTGCTGAAAATATCTTAGCTCCATTTGCTGAAAACAGAGGCAGAGTAGCAGTTATAGCACCCCTAGAGAGATTACACTGATTCCCGTCATGGTGCTGCTTGCGTACATTCTTTGTTAGAGATTGCTTGATCTGATTGCGGCCGGAACATGGTTTGGTTAGGGCTGTGTGATTTAGCCTCTTCTTGGTGGCAACTAATTACGCAGAAATACTTTAGTTTAGCCTCTTCATCCCAATATTTAAGATTACAGGGTCGAAGTGCCTTCTCCCTATGGTAATCACCATGGTTTTATTATTTGGCTTCTTCTGCATATCCTTTAGTTTAGTTTTCAGTATCATCACAATCAGGAGGTATTGAGCCTGACAGCTAATAGGATGTTTGCTGTGAGTTGGTACTATATGCATCTGTTGGATGTCCTGCTGCACATCTAGGCATTTTATTGTTCTATTGCTTTTGCTCTGTGTAGGGATGGGTTAGGGTTTGCTGTTGGATCCAACATTTTTCTGTTGATGGTTGTCGTCTGCTCATGCTCTTGACTGTCGGACTGCTGGGATCTGTCGTTGTTGTGGTTGTCTCGATAGTTATGATTTTTGTCAACGGTCCTATTGCAGGTGCTTTTCTTTTCTCATTCCTTTATTTATGCCTTTCCATGTACATTTTCTAATTTAATATTTATCTTTTAGGCATGGGTTGTGGCTTACCAAGTCTAATGTTTGTGTTGGGTTTTCCTTTTTTTGTGTGGAGCTGGTCAGTTCATATGAAGCAAAAGAAAGGCATGCAGTACCTTAAATTGACAATGTGATTAATTAGGCAGCATGAGTTATTACATATTGTTGTGTAATGTATGAAATACCAGATTCACTTATTCAGCATATATCTGTCTCGCTCCTCTTTCCGCAGTAAACCTTTTGGTTAAGTTTGCAGTCATCACTTCATCTTCCGCCTTGCAATTTTGTCTCTGTTTGATCAAAGTGCATGAGTCGCTAGACGCCATAAGCATCTTATATTTGGCAGTGTTGTGCATGACTAGACTTTGTTGCAAAAATATTCCTGAAATTGATATTAGCTCCATCTATTTGTTGTTTACATGTAATTGCAATGTGCTCTTTCGAACTTCGCTGTTCAGGATTTTATCATTGGTTATGTTTTTGTGTGGCTTGGCAGAGGCGTCGTTCTTGGTGGTCGAGCCGCTGATGGAGAAGATTCATAGAGAGATTTGTTGGGTGGACGCTGACATCCTTGCCGCCGTCCGGCAGCAGGTTCAGTCTTGCGATCTCATGTTCCATTTGGTTTGCAATAGCTACGCTCTTTGCATTAGTACTGGTTAAATATGGCCAAACTAATGTGTGAAAAAAGGTGCTTGAACCTTCTATATTAAAAACTTTTATATTTATTCAGCGGTAACATACAAGCGGTGGCTGGCCCTTTTCTATGTTGCTAGCTTTAGAAAATTGTGGAAGCTACCCGTCCTCCTGTTTTCAACTGAAATATAATTCAAATATATTTGCTTCTGTTTCCAATGGCTCTAAACATGCCCCTCAGTTTCTATGAGCAAATGAAGAAGATAACATTTGTTTGTTCTTTGGAATGAAGAAATTTACATAGGTTATTACAGTAAATGCTTAATTTTTTCTCCCCAGGACCAGGGCAGTACTTACAAAAAGAGGCAAGCTGAAGAGGAAAGTTGGAAGAAGGAGAGCAACTGTGCGTTGTTCTGACTGCCTCTTCCTCATGTCGCTAAGGTAAGCTATACGCATGCACCACACTCACGTGATTGTTTCAAGGGATTCTAGAATTTTTTTTCTCAAAGTGATACTATTTGCATGTTGAGGTTATCCCTCCACAATCCATTTCTTTGTACTTCCTCCAGAAAGATAATATGATCTCCATAGAGGATTACTCAGTAGATTTTTTTTATGTTCTCTTATTCAAATATTTAAGGCTCCAAGCTTCAAAAAATCAAACTCAGGTTCACTATACCATTTTTCATATGCTTATGCTTGAATTGGAGGTGAAGTCTCAGTGTATCAAACCACATAGTGAAACCATATACACATATGACTATACAAGGAAGTATAATGAGGTGTGAATGAATAGCATCGGTTATGTGTGTTAGGAATATGCTCTCTTATTTTTGCAAGAAGAAACTTGCTCTAAGCTCTGTGTGATCAATTTTATGTGTTTCTGCTATACAGTGTCACAGGCAAGAGGACCAAGTGCAGGCTGGTGAGCATCAGGAGTCCAGTCGATTGGCTTCGGCCTTTGAGGTGCTGCTGGCTAGCGGTGCCACTTCCGAGCGTCTCCTCACCCCTCACTCCTGTGGCCCCTTCAACTGGTAAGTTCCCCCCTCTCTCTCTCTCAAGACTTTGCTGATTAAATATTTAATAACAAATACATACCATACATTGAGTTAGATTTGGTTGCCTGAAAAAGGAAAAATACGTCTCTTTGTGTAATTGTGGTAATCAATTTTAATCTTTCTTGCTTTTACCTTAGTCTTGCTCAATATGGTGTTACACTTTGAAAGTTCTAATCTGGTTAACATTAAGCTTTCGAAGTTTTAGTTATACCTGTGTTGATAGTCATTAGAAGACAACTAAACAACAAAAGGTTAAAGTTCAGTTTCAGTTATGTATCAAATTATTTATTTCAGTGAGATGTCTGAGATTTAAATTAGAAGAAATTTTATTAGCTTCGCCATGTGGCTACAAAATACCTCGCTATTGTTTGATCTTGACAGTCTCTGAACCTGTTATATTCTGTAACTTTGGAGAACATGCTAGACATTCACTGTTGCCTGAGATATTAATCTGTTCTGTTTGAGATATATGGGTCATTGGATAAGTAGGATCCTCTATACTGAAGTGAACATGTTACAAGTATTTACTAGCTCTCCTCTGCTTTTTTGTGCAGGTGGCACTTTTGCTTGTGTCTTGTTATCTTTTTGAAATGGTGAAGCTGACAGTGATAGCCTGTATCACTGATGGCCTTCCATTGGCGGAGTGCTTAGATGGTGGTTATGTGAAGGATGTTGTCTTCTACAAGCAGCAAGAAAAATTGTTGTTCAAAAACATATCTAAAGGCCAACATGAATCATCAAGACTGTCAACTGAGACTGGACCATACCGTTCCAGGTCAAGGTATGTATTTACATTTTTTGCTTTCAGCAAGATGAGGATAATGTGACTGTTTGTGTGCGTGCGTGCTATATGATGCATTTTCGCTTTCATAGATGAGGATACTGTGACTATTTGTGTGTGTGCGTGCTATATGATACATTTTTGCTTTCATCAAGATGAGGATACTGTGAATGTTTGTGTGGGTGCTTTAGTGGTTCTAGGTTATTGTAGTAGTATAACTAGGCTTCGTTTACACAAAATCCAAATAGAATTTAGTTTGGAGCTGGTCAAGACATGGTATAGTATTATAACCTATTAATTTGGTTGGACTGGTCAAGTGTTCTATTAATTCTTGCTGCAGTATTCATTCTGTAGTATGTACTAGCTCTTAGACAAAATAATTGTTTAGCCCCTGATTTCTTAGCTACTGGTTGGTCCTGTAAAGCTACATCCTTGCTTTCCGATTAGTGTTATTTGAATCTATAGTAGTGGATATGCGTAGAAGATCCGCTGATTTGTTTTTTTCTTTATTTATCATGTGATGGCCATTGTCGGAGCTTTGCCGCCTTCATCTCGACTCCGTCGGGGTTCCAGGTTCACCCCCTGTGGCACAGTGATTTGCGGCGGCTGCGGGGTCTTCCCCTGCTTTGGTGGTGGCCGGCAGGCGTTTGCCCGGCTAGATCTGGCGCGGTGCAGGACCTGTGGTGCATGGCCTGGTTTATGGGGGCGGGAGACACATGGGTCCTTGGTCCGGCAGCGTCGGCAGGACACTGTGCGCCCGTCTGCTTTCTTGCTAGATACGTGTTTAGGAAAAAACTACAATACTCCTTCAAGGTTTATACATCAATTGCAACGGGTTTTAGGAATGCATCACTATATTGATTTTGGTTTATACATGAACTGCAGAGAGTTTTATAAATGTATCATTATATTCTTTTGGGTTTATATATGAATTGCATGTTTTAGGCATGTGAAAATCAGAGCTCAGGCGGCAGGTGATTTTTTTTTCTTGCTTCTAATGCTAGGATGATGTTCTGTATACTAAAAAGGACTCGTGCACACTTGCTTTGCTCCTTAGTGTTTATGATCAGTTACCAAACATTATAATAGGATATACACATTGCTTCAAAACTGAGTATGTTCCTTGGTGATGGTGTATTTATTATGAAAATAAATAGAACTGCTTACACATGGTGATGTGGTATTCCTACTCGATTACTTACCCTGTTTCTGTGACAAAGGCCCGTGATAGATATGGTTAGACACATATTGAGCATCCAATTTCATAAATATTGAGCATACAGTTTCAACTTCAACTTAAACATGAGATTGTCTTGCTGTCGAGTTGTGTTCAGTTCTTTCCATGTAGAACTTACTAGAAATTCTTGCATACATCCTAAACAAATAAAGAGCTGCATGCATTTAAATTAAGCAGTTCCAAAGAAAGAATTATTTCAAGTTATTTTGTTTGGAGATGAGTTGCCTTTTCTACACCTTTGTGTAAAGGATGGAGCCTCCACAATGCCTATGAGCCATGCTTTTTCCCACCCAGGAAAATGGTCTATTTTCAAGTGGCATCATACGGTGAAGGAGGGGATCTGGATCAAGAGCCGTAATGGTGCTTGTGATGGCATGTCTAGCACTTGCGCGACCCTGGAGTCTGACTTCTTCTTGCAAGTAAGCTCCTTTTGCTCTTCTATGCCCCCCACCTCGCTTGTGAGGATCTATGGTTGGATTTGGGTAACTAGAACCCAAGAGATGTAATCCTATTTGGATATGAACTGCGTATGCTAGCTTGATTTAGTTTATAGGAGTAGATTTTATAGATGAACTGTGTGTGCTAGCTTGATGGTGATACATGCCATATCTCTGGATTGACTCCATGGGGTATCCATTAACGTATGAGGTTTCACAAGGAAATGAGTTTCTTGCATTCTCATGTTGAAAAGAATTAAAGAAACGTAGCAGAATATGGTGCCAAAGTTTTTAGTTCTTATTGGGTTCGTCCACCTATCAAGGTTTGATGAAAATTATCAACTTGCTTTGTAGGATTTGTATCATGTTTGTTTCTACAAGAAATCCAATTGGAATTGGTCTAATGTCCTGCACATATACTTTCTTTTACTGTTTATACATTTCAACCACTTACTTATGTTGTCTCTAAACCATTTCCGACGACTCAGGTTGACCATACTATTGTGAGAATCTCGACCAGGATCATTCTTTATATCATGTTGGATCATCTTGGAATTCGTAGAGCCATTTACCGTTGAAGGATGTACTCACAGAACAAATCAGTGTGATTATGCTTTTCTACACTTCTGTCCAAAGTAATGGGATATGTATTCTGTACTGTACAGCTACCCTCTAATGCACTACTCAGCCTTCAGTATCTGTATGTACAAATGACCTAATTATTATGAATGACATATGGAGTGTGCTGCTTTCTATATAAATGGCTTGCTCTAATTCTGATTTATTATACCACATTGCTTTTGATCCATTCCATTTTGCCAAACTTGATGCGTCAAGCTTTGAGCTACTATACTGGCAGCGAAGGTAAAATTCCACAATGTACAAGTTCATATCACCTACTAACCCACATGTACTATACTGCGGCATGCTCATATCACCTACTAATCCACAAGTACAAGTTCTATGTCAAAGATAATCGTTCTCTCTGCTAAAAGCATGGGCTCTGCATTATGTGCCTACTTTCAGTCCTTCCTATCCTATATTAATGAGTTTGGTACCGAACTTAATGATGAGTGGTTATCTTTTGTGGTCTTATGTACATGCTGAACTCAATGTTGCCTTATAATTTCATGTCGATATTGAACTCCATTATGTTTTATCACAAACGAATGTTTCTTCTTCACTTTAGTTTGTTATCATGTTTCATACGCTAAACGCAGATTTCTACTAACTTAGCACTACTTGCTTTACCAAAATGTTGGGACCGGCACCCTTGCGCCAGGGCGCGTCCCGATCTAGTCGAGCAGGGGCGCACGACGGCGGCAACGCAACCCTAACCCAGGCAAGCGCTAATCACGGAAGAAATTCCCAGCGCCCAGGCCCCAAGAGACTTACACTAATCTGGCCTTGCCATGGACCTAAAAGTAACTCTGTGGTGGGCTTTCACATGGGCCTTTTAAAGCGTTCCATCGATCGTTG
>NC_041392.1:676542293-676554209 GCF_002162155.2 Triticum dicoccoides
TCCCCCTTGCTCTGCCACTGTTGCTGTCCCCGAATCCTTCGCCGGCACTTGTTCCAACTCCGGCACCGAAATCATCGGTGGACGCACTGAATACATCGGCGACATTGGTTCCAAATCCCGATGAGAAAACATCGTTGGCACTGTAACACACATCGACCGACGCATGCATCCTCCTCTTCAAGATGTCTCTCCTTGCCATACCATGTCATTCTTTGGTGATGTTGTCCATGTCATTGCGGTTTAATGTCATGATTCTATTCTCTTCGGCAAGAAGCTTGGACATGGCTTTGTTCTCAGCGGCACGTGCTCTTCTCTCTTCAATGGCTGCCTTGCGCAACCCCTCGTCCTTGAGAAATTGCCACTTCTCTTACTTCTATCGTGCCTTCTTCTCGGTCAGCTCTTTCTTTGTCTCTAATGTCTTCGCTAACATCAATTCATTTGATTGCACCATGGCATCTACCTTGTCCCTCAAGCTCGATGCTTCGTGTTCCCTCTTGATATTCTCCTTTGTCTTCTTGTCACCATCAGGCTTGTTCAAGTTTCTTGGGCCATCATCATCTTCATCTTCATCCCTGTTCTTAAGTGAACCTCTTTTTGGTGGGGATTCTTTGTCAATCAACTTCCACTTGTCGCACTCTTTGAGCATATCCCAACAATGCTCTAGTTTTAAAAATTTGCCTTCGGAAGCTTCCATGTCTTTGTATCTTTGTTGGGCAATTTTGTCCTACACAATTAAGACAAAAGTCAAATGATGCAAGCACTTTATATGATACAAATGATGTGCACAACTTGGGACATGAAAACGAGCTCACATAGTTGGATTCCACGGTCCCACTTGGAGGTGCATTGCGAACTGCTTGTTCCAAGCAAGCAGGCCAACGGCTACAAATCGGCTTGATCGCGTCCCAACGACCTTGGAGTGACCAAAAGGTCCGTGGTGTCCTATTGGGATGCTTCGCCATCATGCGAAATTATTGATCTTCGATTCTTTTCCAATACCTCTTGGAGGTTTGAGATGTACCCGTGCAAGCATCAAGAGACACTGCACTCCAATCCTTGATCAAGATTTGATCTTCCAAGATCATGTAGTTCTTCGATCTCACGCTTTTTTGCTTGCGCTTGTTCATACGCCCCCTCATCTACCTCCTCCACTTCATCTTCACCACCATGATCATCCACGCCACCCCCATTTCATTGCAATCAAAATCTGCGAACGGGGCTTGATCAATGTCGACGACATTGGTGTCCTACAAGTTCACGAACTCGGCAGTGGCATTGTTGGAGCAGCTACATTGAGTGACATCAAGTCACGAGCTACCACAATGGCGAAAAGTGCAACAAGAACAAGGGATCGAAGATGCATACCTTCCGCCCATTTCATCGAACACCTCTCCTGCGGTGGAAGCAGCGTCGTTGAACGACATCGTCGGGGAACATCTTGCCGGGGCGGAGGGAGTGGACGAAGGCGCCGGCCTTTTCGTAGGCACCTTCTTGCGCTTCACGCCCGAAACCTTGCTCATCTTCTCCACCAGCGGCCGGGCAGATCACGCAGCGGCGGCGGCGGCCGGCGCGCGTGCCCGGCGGGGCCAGCCAGATTGTCGCCCTGCACGACAACGTTGCCCCGCCGCTTGCGGGCACGCGCGGTCGTGCCTTGGGCGATGGCGGGGGCCAGCCGGATTGCCGCCCTGCACGACAACGTTGCCCTGCCGCTTGCGGGCAGGTGCGGTGGTGCCTTAGGCGACGGCGGGGGCGATATAACCGGCGACGAGATCCGCTGGAGGGGATTACTGATACGTCTCCAACGTATCTATAATTTTTATTGTTCCATGCTATTATATATTATGTTTTGGATGTTTCATAGGCTTATTTATACACTTTTATATTATTTTTGGGACTAACCTATTAACCGGAGGCCCAGCCCAAATTGTTGTTTTCTTGCCTATTTCAGTGTTTCGCAGAAAAAGAATATCAAACGGAGTCCAAACAGAATGAAACCTTCGGGAGCGTGATTTTTGGAACGAAAGCAATCCAGGAGACTTGGAGTAGATGTCAGGGAAGCTTCAATGAAGCCACGAGGCAGGGAGGCGCGCCCTACCCCCCTGGGCGCGCCCCCACCCTTGTGGGCCCCTCATGGCTCCCTTGACCAACTTCTTTCGCCTATATATATCCATATACCCTAAAAACATCGGGGAACAGAATAGATCGGGAGTTCCGCCGCCGCAAGCCTCTGTAGCCACCAAAAACCAATCGGGACCCTCTTCCGGCACCCTCCATGATGCCGTCTTCATCATCCCGGCGCTCTCCATGACGAGGAGGGAGTAGTTCACCCTCGGGGCTGAGGGTATGTACCAGTAGCTATGTGTTTGATCTCTCTCTCTCTCTCTCTCTCTCTCTCTCTCTCTCTCGTGTTCTTGAGATGGTATGATCTTGATGTATCGCGAGCTTTGCTATTATATTTGGATCTTATGATGTTTCTCCCCCTCTACTCTCTTGTAATGGATTGAGTTTTTCCTTTGAAGTGATCTTATCGAATTGAGTCTTTAAGGATTTGAGAACACTTTATGTATGTCTTGCATGTGCTTATCTGTGGTGAGAATGGGATATCACGTGATTCACTTGATGTATGTTTTGGTGATCAACTTGCGGGTTCCATGACCTCGTGAACTTATGCATAGGGGTTGGCACACGTTTTCGTCTTGACTCTCTGGTAGAAACTTTGGGCCACTCTTTGAAGTATTTTGTGTTGGTTGAATAGATGAATCTGAAATTGTGTGATGCATATCGTATGATCATACCCACGGATACTTGGGGTGACATTGGAGTATCTAGGTGACATTAGAGTTTTGTTTGATTTGTGTCTTAAGGTGTTATTCTAATACGAACTCTATGATAGATCGAACGGAAAGAATAGCTTCGTGTTATTTTACTACGGACTCTTGAATAGATCGATCAGAAAGGATAACTTTGAGGTGGTTTCGTACCCTATCATAATCTCTTTGTTTGTTCTCCCCTATTAGTGACTTTGGAGTGACTCTTTGTTGCATGTTGAGGGATAGTTATATGATCCAATTATGTTATTATTGTTGAGAGAACTTGCACCAGTGAAAGTATGAACCCTAGGCCTTGTTTCCTAACATTGCAATACCGTTTACGCTCACTTTTATCGCTTGCTACCTTGCTGTTTTTATAAATTCAGATTACAAAAACCTATATCTACCATCCATATTGCACTTGTATCACCATCTCTTCGCCGAACTAGTGCACCTATACAATTTACCATTGTATTGGGTGTGGTGGGGCACAAGAGACTCTTTGTTATTTGGTTGCAGGGTTGCTTGAGAGAGACCATCTTCATCCTATGCCTCCCACGGATTGATAAACCTTAGGTCATCCATTTGAGGGAAATTTGCTACTGTCCTACAAACCTATGCACTTGGAGGCCCAACAACATCTACAAGAAGAAGGCCGCGTAGTAGACATCAAGCAGTTTCTGGTGCCGTTGCCGGGGAGGTGAGTGCTTGAAGGTATATCTTCAGATCTTGCAATCGAATCTTTTTGTTTCTTGTTTTATCACTAGTTTAGTTTATAAAAGAAAACTACCAAAAAATGGAATTGAGGGTACCTCATATGCTTCATCTTTTTAATATCTTTCATGAGAATAAGGATTCCGATAATTGTGCTCAATTGCTAGAGGAAGAATGCATTAGAATGTTTGGCACTAAATCTTTGAATAATGAGCATGATTGCAATGTTGTTAGTATGAACTCTTTGAATATTCATAGTACTAATGATGATTGCACTAGTCATAATGAAAATGTCTCTTACAAGCATGTCAATTTTTGTGGAGTGCATAGAGTTTGCAAGTACACACCAAATAGGGAAGATAGATTTTGAAAGAGGCATAAGTATTTAGAAACCAAATGGTTGCAAGAAAGTCTAGATTTTTGTGCTGAAATTTAAAATTTCTTCACCATACTTGTGAACTTTGCAATGAACATGATCATTTAAATCTCAAATGCAAATTGTTTCATGATTGAATCGTGTCCAAAAATTGTGATGACTTGATTTCCCTTGCACATCATAATGAACTTAGTTTGCTTTTGGGTTATGAAGAAATGAAACGTATAGCTAAGCATATTCCATAATATAACCTTGAGAAATTCCTCGATATTGATCTAGAAGAAATTTTTATGTATTGTGCGGTGAATTGTATTGAAAATCCTTATATTGCCAATTACATAAAGAAAAGAGAACAAGTAGAGGATGAAGAGAATACTAATGAAAGGGAAGAGACTTCCCAATATCCTCCTATTATTTCTTATGATGAATCAGGTAATGAGGAGGAGCCTTCTATTCAATCAATCTCATCAATAAGGAGCTCAAAAGGGAGAGTTAAACCCACACATGATGTGAAGAAGAAAAAGAAAAGATGGAGAAGCAAAGGTAGAAAGGTATCCCTCCCAAATGATGTTGCTTCTATTATTCATTGTGATGATGATAATTGCTATAATATTGGTGCTATCCATACTATCAATGATGAGAGTGATTATGCTTATGATATGAAAAGGCCCAAGATTGGTGATGCTATGTTTGATGAGAATGACAAGTTTGAGAATATATTTGCTGAAATTAATGTTTGTCCCAAGCTTGGGGATGCTATGTTTAATGAAGATGATGTTTTTAGCCTCCCAAGTTTTGATATGCAAATTTGTTATGATGATAGCATGCCTCCTACTTATGATGACTATATTGATGAAAGTGGGTTTGGAAGAGTGTCAACTTTAGAAAGTAATGATCCCACTATTTTGGAGGATGTTGAATCTTATTGTGACAATTATGACATTTGATTTGGAAAGGTCATGACTTTATTTAGTAACGATTCCACTATCTTGAAAGCGGTTTCAATCGATTATGATGAGAACAAAGTTGCTACCTATGATGATTATTGTGATGATACTTATGCTATAAAGAGTAGTGATGATTATATTTATAAAACTTGTCATGATTATAATTACCCCTTTTCTGAACATTACTCTTTTAGTGTGGAAACAATCTATAGTATTCGAGTTTCTTATGATACTCCCACTATTCCGAATGAGAAGAATTTTGCTTATGTGGAGAGTAATAAAATTTCTATGCTTGTAGATCATGAAAAGAATGCTTTAGGTGCTGATTATATTGTTGAATTCATTCATGATGCTACTAAAAATTATTATGAGGGAGGAACATATGTTTGTAGGAATTGCAATAATATCAAGTTTCCTCTCTATGTGCTTAAAGTTTTAAAGTTATGCTTGTTTTGCCTTCCTATGCTAGTTGATTATTGTTCTCATAAGTTGTTTGCTCATAAAATCCCTATGCATAGGAAGTGGGTTAGACTTAAATGTGCTAGTCATATTCTTCATGATGCTCTCTTTATGTTCTAATTCTTATCTTCTAGGTGAGCATCATTGAAATCATCATGCCTGGCTAGGGGCGTTAAACGCTAGCGCTTGTTGGGAGACAACCCAATATTTACCCCGACTGTTTTTGTGTGTTCACATGATTAAGCTATTGTAGTAATCATGTTTTATAGCTTTTGTTTCAATAAAGTGCCAAGTAGAACCTTTGGGAAGACTTGGGTGGAAGTTAATGTGATCTTGCTGTAAAAAACAGAAACTTTGTGCTCAGGAGTTTAGCTGTCATTTTTTTTACACAAGAGTGCTTTTAAGTTGATTCTTTTTGAAAAAGATTAATAGACAAATTCCTCAGGTCCACCAATTTATTTCAGAATTTTTTGAGTTCCAGAAGTATACGTTTGATACAGATTACTACAGACTGTTCTGTTTTTGACAGATTCTGTTTTCTATGTGTTGTTTGCTTATTTTGATGAATCTATAAGTAGTATTGGAGGGTATGAACCATAGAGAAGTTGGAATACAGTAGATATTACACCAATATGAATTTAGAATGAGTTCACAACAGTACCTAAGTGATGATTTATTTTCTTATACTAACGGAGCTTACAAGTTTTCTGTTGAGTTTTGTGTTGTGAAGTTTTCAAGTTTTGGGTAAAGATTCGATGGACTATGGAATAAGGAGTGTCAAGAGCCTAAGCTTGGGTATGCCCAAGGCACCCCAAGGAAATATTCAAGGATAAACAAGAGCCTAAGCTTGGGGATGCGCCGGATGACATCCCCTCTTTCGTCTTCGTCCATCGGTAACTTTACTTGGAGCTATATTTTTATTCGCCACATGATATGTGTTTTGCTTGAAGCGTCATTTTATTTTCTTTTGTTTTGCTTGTTGTTTGAATAAAATATAAATATCTGAAATTATTAAATTTTAGAGAGTCTTCACATAGTTGCATAATTATTCGACTACTCATTGATCTTCACTTATATCTTTCGGAGTAGTTTGTTGTTTGCTCTAGTGCTTCACTTATATTTTTTAGAGCATGGCGGTGGATTTATTTTGAAGAAATAGATGAACTCTCATGCTTCACTTATATTATTTTGAGAGTCCTAAACAGTATGGTAATTTGCTTTGGTTATGAATTTAGTCCTAATATGATGGGCATCCAAGAGGGATATAATAAAAACTTTCATATAAAGTGAATTGAATACAATGAGAAGTTTGATGCTTGAATATTGTTTTGAGATATGAAGATAGTGATATTAAAGTTGTGCTAGTTGAGTAGTTGTGAATTTGAAAAATACTTGTGTTGAAGTTTGCAAGTCCCGTAGCATGCACGTATGGTAAACATTGTGTGACAAATTTGAAACATGAGGTGCTTTTTGATTGTCATCCTTATGAGTGGCGGTTGGGGACGAGCGATGGTCTTTTCCTATCAATCTATCCCCCTAGGAGCATGCGCATAGTGCTTGGTTTTTGATGACTTGTAGATTTTTGCAATAAGTATGTGAGTTCTTTATGACTAATGTTGAGTCCATGAATTATACGCACTCTCAACCTTCCACCATTACTAGCCTCTTCGGTACCGTGCATTGCCCTTTCTCACCTTGAGAGTTGGTGCAAACTTCGCCGGTGCATCCAAACACCGTGATACGATACGCTCTATCACACATAAACCTCCTTATATCTTCCTCAAAACAGCCATCATACCTACCTATTATGGCATTTCCATAGCCATTCCGAGATAAATTGCCATGCAACCTTCCACCGTTCCGTTTATTATAACACGCTTCATCATTGTCATATTGCCTTGCATGATCATATAGTTGACATCGTATTTGTGGCAAAGCCACCATGCATAATTCTTTCATACATGTCACTCATGAGTCATTGCCCATCCCGGTACACCGCCGGAGGCATTTATATAGAGTCATACTTTGTTCTAGTATCGAGTTGTAATCTTTGAGTTGTAAATAAATCAAAGTGTGATGATCATCATTTATATAGCATTGTCCCAAAAAAGGCAAAAAAAGAGAAAAGGCCAAAAAAAGAAGGGGCAATGCTACTATCCTTTTTCCACACTTGTGCTTCAAAGCATCACCATGATCTTCATGATAGAGAGTCTCTTGTTTTGTCACTTTCATATACTAGTGGGAATTTTTCATTATAGAACTTTGCTTAGATATTCCAACGATGGGCTTCCTCAAATGCCCTAGGTCTTCATGAGCAAGCAAGTTGGATGCACACCCACTTAGTTTTTTTGTTGAGCTTTTATACATTTATAGCTCTAGTGCATCTGTTGCATGACAATCCCTACTCCTTGCATTGACATCAATTGATGGGCATCTCCCTAGCCCGTTGATTAGCCGCGTCAATGTGAGACTTTCTCCTTTTTTGTGTTCTCCACACAACCCCCATTATCATATTCCATTTCACCCATAGTGCTATATCCATGGCTTACGCTCATGTATTGCGTGAAGGTTGAAAAAGTTTGAGATTACTAAAGTATGAAACAATTGCTTGGCTTGTCATCGGGGTTGTGCATGATGAGAGCATTCTTGTGTGACGAAAATGGAGCATGACCAAACTTTATGATCTTGTAGGGATGAACTTTTCTTTGGCCATGCTATTTTGAGGAGACATGATTGCTTAGTTAGTATGCTTGAAGTATTATTATTTTTATTTCAATATTAAACTTTTGTCTTGAATCTTATGGATCTGAATATTCTTGCCACAATAAAGAAGATTATATTGATGAATATGTCAGGTAGCATTCCAAATCAAAAATTCAGTTTTTATCATTTACTTACTCGAGGACAAGCAGGAATTAAGCTTGGAGATGCTTGATACGTCTCCAACGTATCTATAATTTTTGATTGTTCCATGCTATTATATATTCTGTTTTGAATGTTTAATAGGCTTATTTATACACTTTAATATTATTTTTGGGACTAACCTATTAACCGGAGGTCCAACCCAAATTGTTGTTTTCTTACCTATTTCAGAGTTTCACAGAAAAAGAATATCAAATGGAGTCCAAACGGAATGAAACCTTCGGGAGCGTGATTTTTGGAACGGAAGCAATCCAGGAAACTTGGAGTGGACGTCAGGGAAGCTTCGATGAAGCCACGAGGCAGGGAGGCGCGCCCTACCCCCTAGGCGCGCCCCCACCCTCGTGGGCCCCTCGTGGCTCCCCTGACCGACTTCTTTTGCCTATATATATATCCATATACCCTAAAAACATCGGGGAACAGAATAGATCGGGAGTTCCACCACCGCAAGCCTCTGTAGCCACCAAAAACCAATCGGAGCCCGGTTCCAGCACCATGCCGGAGGGAGGAACCCTCACCGGTGGCCATCTTCATCATCCCGGCGCTCTCCATGATGAGGAGGAAGTAGTTCACCCTCGGGACTGAGGGTATGTACCAGTAGCTATGTGTTTGATCTCTCTCTCTCTCGTGTTCTTGAGATGGTACGATCTTGATGTATCGCGAGCTTTGCTATTATAGTTGGATCATATGATGTTTCTCCCCCTCTACTCTCTTTTAATGGATTGAGTTTTTCCTTTGAAGTGATCTTATCGGATTGAGTCTTTAAGGATTTGAGAACACTTTACGTATGTCTTGCATGTGCTTATCTGTGGTGACAATGGGATATCACGTGATTCACTTGGTGTATGTTTTGGTGATCAACTTGCGGGTTCCGTGACCTCGTCAACTTATGCATAGGGGTTCGCACACGTTTCTTTTTTACTCTCCGGTAGAAACTTTGGGGCACTCTTTAAAATACTTTGTGTTGGTTGAATAGATGAATCTGAAATTGTGTGATGCATATCGTATGATCATACCCACGGATACTTGAGGTGACATTGGAGTATCTAGGTGACATTAGGGTTTTGGTTGATTTGTGTCTTAAGGTGTTATTCTAGTACGAACTCTATGATAGATCGAACGGAAAGAATAGTTTCGTGTTATTTTACTACGGACTCTTAAATAGATCGATCAGAAAGGATAACTTTGAGGTGGTTTCGTACCCTACCATATTCTCTTTGTTTGTTCTCCCCTATTAGTGACTTTGGAGTGACTCTTTGTTGCATGTTAAGGGATAGTTATATGATCCAATTATGTTATTATTGTTGAGAGAACTTGCACCAGTGAAAGTATGAACCCTAGGCCTTGTTTCCTAGCATTGCTATACTGTTTACGCTCACTTTTATCGCTTGCTACCTTACTGTTTTTATAAATTCAGATTACAAAAACCTATATCTATCATCCATATTGCACTTGTATCACCATCTCTTCACCGAATTAGTGCACTTATACAATTTATCATTGTATTGGGTGTGTTGCGGACACAAGAGACTCTTTGTTATTTGATTGCAGGGTTGCTTGAGAGAGACCATCTTCATCGTACGCCTCCCACGGATTGATAAACCTTAGGTCATCCACTTGAGGGAAATTTACTACTGTCCTACAAACGTCTGCACTTGGAGGCCCAACAACGTCTACTAGAAGAAGGTTGTATAGTAGACATCAATTGCGCGTGCGCGACCTCCACGATGACGGGGGACGGCTGGGAGGCTTCCATGGCGACGAGGAACGGCCGGGGAAGATGGACTGGAGCGCGCGGTGGCGGGGCAATGGCGGCCGAGGAGGGAGGGGAGCGGGAACGGCCGCGCGGATATTTCCCTTGTGCCAAATCTCGCTGCGGATAGGGTGCGAGCTCAGGTCGGTCTTCCACCCTGTGAATCTAAAGGTTGAGGGCGAACTTTTGCCACGCCCCGCAAATTTTTTTACAGGTCGGGCGCGTTTGCGGGGTCTGCTCGGGCAGAATTTTCCGCGTCGACCCGTATTTTGACGGTTATTTTGATGGTCGTCGCGTTATATGG
Organism: Triticum dicoccoides; assembly: GCF_002162155.2. Taxonomy (NCBI): domain Eukaryota; kingdom Viridiplantae; phylum Streptophyta; class Magnoliopsida; order Poales; family Poaceae; genus Triticum; species Triticum dicoccoides. The sequence continues at coordinate 676,552,576 of NC_041392.1, forward strand.
GGTCTGCTAGAGATGCTCTTAGTGGCTCGCTGAAATATATGTGGCAAAAAGAAAATATTAGGAATCTTTTTTTGCTTTTTTTAGACAAGAATCTTTTTTCTTGCTAGTGTTCCTTTTTGTTATTGCAATCTTATTTTGGACTTCGTATAATCGCAAGTGCCAAGTTTGGCCCAACATAAACATATTCCCCGCATGTTTTTTTCTAGGAGGAGTTGGGCCCGACAAACTGACGACGCGTTTGTTTCGGCTCCGGTAACGTGTTGATTTTATTGTATCGGGAAGCTCCGTTTCCGATTACTTTTATGGAAAGCGCGCTTCGTTTGGTTGATAGAGATGCGTTTCGTTTTCCCAATCAGCTCCGATACGGGTGTTTTCAGTTTCGTCAAGTCCTGTATCGGAAACCGCGGCTACGGAAGATAGTGTGGGCGTACCAAACACGATGTAGGATCTGGCCTAATACCGACCTAGGGGATCGATCGCGAAGTCGCGATACGGAGGTCCACCTTTATATACACCGTTGTCTCAAAAAAAATAAAACCTTTATATACACCGAGCCACCGGCCCCTCCTCACAACAAATCCCCAGCCACATCGGCGACTTGCAAACCAGTAAATCACTCGGCGAGTCGAGAGGCGAGGCGGATCAGACCTGCACGACGCACCACGAAAAGCATGGGCCTCCCGCTCGACCATCGCACCCATGCGGAGGAGGAGCTCGCCGGCGATGAGAGTGCCGCACTGAAGAGGAAGGCGCCGCCGACCGGTCTCGAGGGGTGTGCCGCGAAAAGGAAGGAAGAGGATGGGTGCACCAAGCGAGAGGTCGAGGAAGCGGCGGAGGTGCAGGTGGACTCCAACCTTACTGCGATGGACGACGATCCCTTGGATTGGGAAGGGGTGGAGGACATGAACTTGGATGTGTTGGTGGAAAAGCTGCGAGCAGATTACATTGCTCATGTAAAGCACATGTTTCCTCACCTTCACCCTGGGACTACAGTAGCCCGAACCCCGTGATGATCAGGATGCGAGAAGGGTGAAGAGCTTGGTGCAGTTGATGATGGGACTCCGCCGCCGGTATCTACCTGAGATGAGAGGAGATTCGACTGTGCTATGTTCTATGTTCAGTAGTACATTGACTAATGCTATCCATCTGGGAGGCTAAACAAGGCTATAGTATATTAGTGTGCGAAATTTTATGAAAGTAGATTTGTATTATACAAGAAGTTTGAACTAAATGTTTATAGTTTCCTATATATCTACCATTTGCTTAATTATATCCACCAACGATTGGATTTTGTAGTTCGTCACCACTTGGAAGGCTTACCCACAATCACGAGTTTTTACTGTTTCTTGTGTGATCGTTCATTTTTTTTGGCAGCATTAGAAGCAGTACAAAACCTCGCATGCTTAAAAATTCATATTAGCTAAATGCCAGTCGACTATTTTCAAATTGGGGTCAATCGATTTTGAGAGTTCGACGGATGGAAGGAAGGAGAAGGGGCTCGCCGGAGGGCTGCCCCATTATCTATCTTGGGGATTAGGGTGGGGGCGGTGGTGAGGCCTTGCCTGAGAAAAAAAACGGACGCAAGCAGGGCTAGAGGGATGGCTGGGGCGGCTGCAAGACCGGCGGTGGGGAGC
>NC_041392.1:676554481-676555846 GCF_002162155.2 Triticum dicoccoides
CCGTGGGTGGCGGTCGCAGGCGGTTTTGCCGGCGGCCTGTGTGGCGGCATGGGGAAGAAGTTGGAGGAAGAAGAAGGGCTGCCCACCGTTTGATCTGCATCCGACGGTCAAAAAGATCAACCGGCTCAAATTTAAAAATCAAGCAACTGAGGTGTAGTGATTCCCTTAAAAATATACCAGAAAACGGCATCAGATATTCAAATATCTTAACTCCATTATGTCTGCAGAAATATTCTTAATGATATTGCAGGATGCCGTGGAAGACAATACAGTACACCAATCGGTTAGTTCCTGGTTGGGTCTGTCTAGGCATCATCTAGATGTGACATAGTTATGTCACATCTAAGCTGATATCACCACTTGTTTTTTTAGTAGATGTCATCACCTGTTTGTGGTCTTTTCTTTGTTTGTTTTTTTTTCCAGTCCAGCGTGACATTATTTTTTTAGAATCATGTAGCATCAGTGGTAGCATCCAGCATGACTAAAGGAGAGACCCAGATCGTGCTTGCAAGGGCCACGCCTAGCGCGCCTCCGTGCTCGCTAATATGATCGCTACCTCCGGTAGCCTAGCCGTACGCAGTAGTACACTTTGTGTTTTTCTTCTTTTGTTTTTTCCTTTTTATGATTTTTATTTTTCTCTTTCAGGTTTAGTTGTTCTTCGAATTTTCTTCCATTTTTTATTTTTTATACTTTTTGTATTATAAAGATTATTCTAATATATGTTCAACTTTTTTTAAATTCAAATTAAACATTTTTTAATATATGGAGAACATCTTTCTTTCAAATACACATTGAACACATTTTTTATAGGGTGAACATTTTTTCAAATACACACTGAAAAAAAATTAATATATTATGAATTATTTTAATATATATTAAACTGTTTTTTATGTATGGTGAACTTTTTTTTAATATAAACAGTAAACCTTTTACCAATACACACTGAACAATTTTAAAATGCACGCTGAACATTTCTATATATAGGATCGCGCTATTCGTCACCCTGGATGACGAATAGTTATTCTTCATCCTTCTCTATTTTACCATCAATGCACAGTAATTTTACGTACCGTAAGTTTTGTCTTATTTCCGACACAAAAAAGGACCGTAAGAAAATATATAATCACCGTAAAAAATATTTTATGTTATGTAAAATTACAAACGTAAAAACATAGTCTAAAATACACATAAACAGCAATTTTTTTGTCTTATGACCTATATTTTTATTTTCTTATGTCAAATTTTACGTAGTGAATCAATAGAAATATAACTATTTGAATTCGAAATGTAATTTAATTATGAAATGATCGTAATATTACCTCGGGTAAAGAATCATTTATTCTGCACCCTGGGTGATGAATAATA
>NC_041392.1:676556194-676557231 GCF_002162155.2 Triticum dicoccoides
GAAGGCTAAAAAAATAACTAGTAAAAACCAGAAAAAAATTCATGTATTCAAAAAATGTACATGGTTATAATAATGTTCGTGATTTCAAAAATTATTTACAAATTCAAACAATGTTCACAAAAATCAAAATAAATGTTTATCTATTCAAGCTCTTCGACGAACAAAACGCACAAGACCGTCGTTGATTCATAAGCAAAAGATGAGTTGTGAGTTGAGGATGAACTTACAACTAGGGCAACTACAATTACAAGCCCAGTTGCAAGTCGATTAAGGAATTGCAGTTGGAACAACTACAAACTACAAAAAGCTCAGTTGCTAGTCAAGGGTAGACTTGCAACTGAGGCTATTACAAAATACAAAAAAGCTCAGTTACGAGTCGAGGTTGGAGTTACAACTATGGAAACTACAACTACAAAAAATGCGCCTTAGTTGCGAGTCAAGGTTGGACTTGCATTTGTGACAAAGACAACTAAAAGCAAAGCCCCTGGTTGCCAGTCGACCATGGACTTTAAATTAGGACAACTACAACTACAAAACAACAATTGTGGGCCGAGGTTGGGTTTGCAACCGAGACAAAATTATTGGACCCCCAATTTCAAAGTGGGGGTGTACTCACAACTTGGATAAGAACACAAGCCCCCTTAGTTGCGAGTCGATGGTAGGCTTGCAACTGGGGCCCTGAGAAACACACCCTTAGTTGCGAGTCGATGGTTGAGTTGCAACTAGGGACCACGACAGGAACACACACGCCCTTAGTTGCGAGTTGATGGATGACTAGCATCTGGGGACCACGATAAAAGAACACACACGCCCTTAGTTGCAAGTTGATGGTTGACATGCAACCAGGGACCACAACAACCAAAACATGCCCTTAGTTGCGAGTCGATGGTTGATATGCAACCGGGGCCCGTACAACAAACACACACGCCCTTAGTTGCGAGTCGATGGCTGGCTTGCAACTCGGGCCCGTACAACAAACAAACATGCCCTTAGTTGCGAGTCGATGGATGACTTGCAACTGGGGACCACAACAAAGA
>NC_041392.1:676557878-676559885 GCF_002162155.2 Triticum dicoccoides
GACCACGACAAAGAGTACACACACCCTTAGTTGTGAGTTGATGGTTGACATGCAACTGGGAGCCCCGACAAACACACCCTTAGTTGCGACTCGATGGTTGAGTTGCAACTGGGGACCACGACAAGAAAACACATGCCCTTAGTTGCGAGTTGATCGTTGACATGCAACTGGGGACCACGACAAAACAAAACACGCCCTCAATTGCGAGTTGATTGGTGTCTTGCAACTGGGGCCCTGACAAAACAAACACACCCTTAGTTGCGAGTAGATGGTCGACAAACAAACACGCCCCGACAAACACTCTCCCCTCCCCCTAGTTGCGCTTCGATGGTTGGCATGCAACCGGGATCGGCCCTGAGAAACACTCTCCCCTCCCCCCTAGTTGTGAGTCGATGGCTAACTTGCAACTGGGGCCCGTACAACAAACACACACGCCCTTAGTTGTGAGTCGATGGTTGATATGCAAATGGGAGCTCCGACAAGAACACACACCCTTAGTTGCGAGTCGATGGATGACTTGCAACTGGGGGCCCTGACAAGCACGCGCTTAGTTGCGAATCGATGGTTGACATGGAACTGGGGACCATGATAAGAACACACACGCCCTTAGTTGCGAGTCTATGGTAGGCTTGCAATTAGGCGCCCTGACAAACATGCCCTTAGTTGCGAGTTGATGGTTGAGTTGCAACTAGGGACCACGATAAGAACACACACACCCTTAGTTGCGAGTTGATGGTTGACATGCAACCAGGGACCACGACAAACAAAACACGCCCTTAGTTGCGAGTTGATGGTTCGCTTGCAACTAGGGGTCCCGACAAAACAAACACATCCTTAGTTGCGAGTCGATGGTCGACAAACAAACACGCCCCGACAAACACTCTCCCCTCCCCCTAGTTGTATGTTGATGGTTGGCATGCAACTGGGGGCTCGACAAACACAAAAACCCCCTCCTCCCTAGTTGCAAGTTGATGGTTTACTTGCAACTGGTTCCTTTACAAACATGCTTTGCTCCCCTAGTTGCGAGTCGATGGTTGAAATGCAATTGGGGGACCCGACAAACACACTTCCCTCCCCCTAGTTGCGAGTCGATGGTTCACTTGCAACCGGGGTCGGCCCCCGACAAAACACTCTTGCCACCCCTAGTTGCGAGTTGATGGTTGACTTGCAACCGGGGACGGCCCCGACAAACACTATCGGCTCCCCTAGTTGTGAGTTGATGATTGACTTGCAGTTGATCTAAATTCTACACATTTATACCCTTTATCTAGACAAAAAACTTGCAATTGCTCCCTTTATATAAAACAGGCTCTCGTTTGGGAATCGGGATGGACTCTACAAATTCTTTACCAGGCCATAAAACATGCACAACGAAAACAAACAAAAACAAACGCACCCCCCACGACTATATATATGGGGCCATGTGAAAAGAAACGTGAGAACAGATGACACAAAAACAATCATGACAAAGATGACGCGCAACAAAGGAGAACAAGCTGACACGAGCGTGCATGAACAAGTTTCTACGAACATTAAAGTAAACAAATTAGACGGTTACAGACTTATATGAGACATCACTAACTCATATCCCGATGAGATTTAGCAAATCCAAAAAAAAAAATCTAATCATGATGTCCTCTAGCTACATAGTTGAACCAAAAATAACCACAAACAGGAAATAAAAAGACGCGTGGCCGTCCACAAAAAATCTACAACGCACAAAATAAACCCCAATACACAAAATATTAAAGCGGCTCACTAAGGAAAGTCCTATCGGGCCTCAACGCTTCACGAGGGACAACAAAAGATGCATGGGCAAATGGGCTGACAAGTAGATACCAAACGCACGGGTCTCGCTCGAAAAAACGACAAGATCAATTTTTTGGCGACATTTAAAGTGAACAGATGGCAGAATGAAAAAAGGTTCTTGAATTTAGGAAAGATAAGTAAAAGAAAAAAAGGGAAAGTCAAACGAAAAAAAAGAAATGGAATATATGGAAAATAGAA
>NC_041392.1:676560227-676574893 GCF_002162155.2 Triticum dicoccoides
AAGAATAAACAATTTAAACGGCTAATCACGCAGCGAAAATTGCGCAACAAAAGATGCATACACGAACGGGCAGACAAGTGGACACGGGATGCATGACGCGGCACGGAACGCACATGACAAAACAACCCACAATCAAGATTTGCACAACATTTAAGACAAACAGATCGAACGATCAGAAACTTATATAAGACATTGCCAGATGTCATATCGATGAGAATTAGCAAATCCCATTAAATAAAGTCCATGAATTAAAACAAATTAGTAAAGAAGGAAAAAAATCGAATCGAGAAAAGTATATTTTTCCTCGCGGGAACAAACTCCAATTCACAAGCAAAAAAAAAAACTCCGATTCTGAAGTGCACTGGCTTGAAATGAATGTGGGTTGTTAACAGGCACAAAAAAACATTCATGTGGGGAATCGTAGCCCATGTCCCACATGACCCACACCAGCGAGCGCTCGACACAGAGTCAACAGGCACAACGCGAACGAGATGCAAAGGCACACCAGCACGCGCGCGAGACATACATAACAATGTAAAAAAACAGATTTGCACGAATCTTGCAGCCTCTAATCCTACGGTGGACAACTTAGATGTGACATAACTAAAAAACATCTAGATGTGAATTAGTCAATCTGTTCCTGGTTTGGATGTTGCATGGCACTCCCCTTTTCCTAATATTGTTTGTTTCCAAAATTTAGAGCTTTCCTACAGCTATGGATGGATTTAACGGATGATATCTACCGGCTGACGTGTCATGAAAAATCAGGGAAGACGAGAGATTAGTTGAGAGATACTCTCTGTTTCCTTTTAGTCTGCGAATAAAATTTGATCAAAGCTTTGTAAAGTTTGACTAATTTTATATTAAAAAAATTAACATTCACACTATGAAATCAACATTATTAGATGCATCATGAAATATATTTTCATACTGTATTGTAGATGTTTTATGTTTTTTGATATAAATTTGGTCAAACTTTGTATAGTTTAACTTCAAATAAATTTTATATGCATAGTAAAAAGAAACCGAGGAAGTACAAGATATCAGTCCGTAATGACTCTGTATATCCTTCAAGGTCTAGTGGTTCTGCACAGTTTACATGAGATGCGGTTCAAAAGAACTCCCAGAATACATAACACCAGCACTGTGTCAATATTGACAAGCACTAAATTACAACCAAACTGTTGCGGACAGTGTCGTCGTAAAAGGCGAGCGGACGCGTCGAGACTGGTTGCGGATGTCCAGGAATGCCACTGTGGCAGTCGGAGAGGTACAACGACAATGGTGAAGGTGGAGGGTGCGAATACAAAGTAAGGGAAAGAAGGGGCAGAGTGGAAGGAAATGAGATCTGGAGGGGAGGATTCAGTGGGCCTCGGGTGTCGGAGTCTTACGTGACTACTGTCCAAACTCCTCTCGCCCCCCCCCCTCCCCACCACACACACATTTTGTATCAGAGTGTAAAGCATTATCAGAGTCTTTTTCACATCAGATTTTCCACAGCTATTTTTCCACAGCAGATTTTTTACAGCTGCTTTTAGAAATCAACAGCCGAACCAAACAGTGCCTAAGTGTCATGTTTGGCCCAACATATATGTATTTGCCACATCCTTTTCTCTACTAAGAGTTGAGCCCGACAAACTAGGAACTGGTTAGCCCAATGCGTATCCATTCCGGAGAGGAACATGAAGACGGGAGAGCAACTAGTTAACGAGCGCTCTTTCGGGAGCCTCGGAACGATCAACACCGTTTGCGCTCTTAGCCATTCGCCACGTGTCGCACTCTGAACGCTCCCCTTAGATTTTTTTTATTTTTTCGCACGTGTTTTCGGCTTTTTAAACTGTTTTTTTCCGGTTTTTTTCGATGTTTTGGTTTTTCCCCGATCTTCCTTAGCTTCTCGATAAAAAAATCGAAAAAAAAAATTTGAACAAAAAAACGCGTTTTTTTTTCCGGAGAATTACGGTTTTGCTTCCGCGAGAGGCATGGTTGTGTGCTTTCGGAAGAGTCACGGCCGCATGCGGAGGAGGAGGGTGCGCTGAAGAGGAACGCGCTGCCGACCGGTCTCGAGGTGGACTCCGACATGACTGCGCCGGCCGATGATCCCTTGGACGGGGAGGAGGAGGAGGACTTCACTGTGTTCTACGAGAAGCTCCGAGCACGATATGCAGCGCAGTTGAAGGATCTGTTTGGTCCTAACAGTCAAGGTGGGAGGTGGAGCGGGCTGCATGATCCCTATCCTACTGATGATCAGGACGGCGAGGAGGAGGGAGAGGAAGAGCTCGGCGCTGGGGATGATGGCACTCGGCCGCCGGTATCTACCTGAGATTGGAGATTTTTCTTTTTTTGTCTTTTCTTCTTTTTAGGAAGAGAGATGATGAGATTTGACTGTCAGCGGTGTGCTAATTCATCCAGTTGTCAGCACAAACAAACCGGCCTCGCTTCGATCGTTCACCTGTTTTCTAGCCACACTAGATTCGGTTGTTATTATATAACTTCAGTTCTGGCCTTATCATGGATTTGTTGAGCACACAAGATATTACTCCCTCTGTCCCGTAATATAAAACCTTTGAACAACCAGAAAAAAAAGAGCTCGCCCCTCTCGCGTCGCTCCCGCGGCGGCCGAGGGGGGAAACCTAGCACCGCCGGACCCGCGCCCCTCCCCCTCCTCTCCTCCTCGCCGCCGCCGGGGCGCGCTGCCGGGCAAAGCCCGGTCGGCGGCGGCGGCGGCGGGACCCTCTCTCCCCTCTGCTGGTGGGCTTGTCGTGGGCGGTCTCCTCGGCGGGTGGCGGCGCGCTGGTGGCGGGGCGCGTTGGCGTGGTCTCGGGCAGCGACGGCGGGCTCCTGTGTGCGGCCATGGGCCGCTGTGGCCCCTGGGGATCACGGGGATGGCTGCTCGCGGGCGTGCCCGTGGTGCCCGCGGCCCTTGATCTAGCGCGGCCAGATCTGGTCGTCGGCGTCTCGGTGGCGCGTGGCTGCCCTTGGCGGCGGTGGCTGGCTTGGGCTGGTGGTGCTCCGGCAGGTCCTCGCGGTGGGGGTAGCTCTGGTGGTGGCGCTGGTTGTCAGTGTGCTCGCGGCACGACGATTGGACTCGACGGAGGGGTGCAGGGGTGGAGGTGGCTCTGGTTGGTGTTGGCGGCGGGGCCGGCTGGTCTCTTGCTGGATCCGACCGGATCTAGCGTTGGGGGTCGGCCGGCGGCTCGTGGCATCGGTGGTGCGTGCCCGGTGGCTCCGATGCTTGGAGCTCGCCGGGCGACGCGGGTAGGGCAGCGGCCGGGTGTGGCCGCTGCTCCGGCCGTGGGCGGCGGCGTGGGGAGGTCCGGGGGTGGTGTCCTCCCGGTGGCGTGCCAGCTTCACGGTGGCTCGATGATTCTTCCCGTGGCAGCGGCCGGCTTCTCCGGCGTCGGCTCGTCTGCGTTTAGACCGTCTCGACCTTCGGCCCATCCCCTCAGTGCCCGAGCGCGACTCCCATCAAAGGGCTAGTCCTCTCCCAGCTGCGGTCCACCGCTCGTCTCGTGCACGGTGCAGCAGGACCGAGCTCGTCTCACACACGGTGCAGCAAGACCGAGCTCGTCTCGCGCACGGTGCAGCAGGATTGACCTTGTCCCCCTCTCTGTGCTGCAGGACCGAGCTCGTCTCGCGCATGGTGCAGCAGGACCGAGCTCGTCTCGCGCACGGTGGAGCAGGATTGACCTCGTCCCCGTCTCTGTGTTGCAGGACCGAGCATGTCTCGCGCTCGGGGCAGCAGGATGGATCGGTGGATGCCAGCTTTGGCCGGCCTATTGTGTCCCGACGCTGGGGGTCGCTCAGCGGTGCGAAAGGTGGGACCTTTCTGCTCGTCTCTTTCGCTGGGGTTGCGGCGGGTCTCGGGTGAGGTCGTGTCAAGGTCGTGGATGCCGGGGCGGCGGCCCTGGTGGTGGCAGCGCGGTGCTCTTGGGCGGAGCCCGTGCCTTGGTGCTGCCCAGTCACCATGGCCGTGTGGGCGGCGTGGTGGCCGGGGTGTGGCGGTCAGTGGCGATGGGTGTTGGCCGAGGTGAAAACCTGTTCTATCTTCGGACGGACCGGTGGCGGCGAAGATCGTTCCCTTCTTGAAGGCGTCGTCGCGGTTCTCACTGCCCGGCATGCGGCTCCAGGGGAAACTCTGATCTTCGGATCGGGCGGTGGCGGCGCTCCGGTGTCGTGTCCTTCCTGAAGGCGCCGCCTTGGAGCTCATGGTCCGTCATATGTAGCTTCATCTCCTTGTCGTGGTAGTGCTAGGGTTGGTGTTGCCGTGCTCAGCGCCTATGTATCCTGCTCTGGATGTGTGCGTGTGTTGCGGTGGCGTGTGTTTATACTGCATGCTTGATGATCGGTGCTTTATATATAAAGCGGGGCGAAAGCTTTTTCGGTATATAAGACTTTTTTTAACACTAGTGGGTATTAACTAGTCAAACACAACGTATGCACAATCCTCCACGCCATGTCAATAACCATGTCCACAAGTGTAGATCACTAAAACGATCTCGAAGGGAAGTTCATCTTCTATGGACGTGACTGGCTGGCGCACGGGCGCCCAATCGCAGGACCGAGCGCTCTTTCAGAAAAGGAAGGAGCAACCCTGCAAGTGACCAAGACAACCCAAAAAGAAAACCCACCCACCTGTGCACGATCACGTTCACATTATCTATCCCACCTGCATTTATTAGGGGATCAAAAACTTTAAAAAATTGTAACTTTTGATTAGAATGTCAAAATTCAAATCCGTTTTCACTGCTGGGTTTCTCAAGACGAGTTCTTCAAAACTAGATCTCATATGGTTATGTTTCAACGAACTTTTTTTTGAGCAACTTTGTGTGCTATAGAGGCAACTTTGATGCTATAGAAAAGCAACTCATTTTTTCTCCTAGTGTGACTACCTATCAATGGCGGAACCTTCTAACTTGCTTACCATGACTACCAATTGACTAGCTTCACCTCTAAATCGCCTACCATAAAGACTACTCCAACGTGGATCACCAAATCGCCCTAAAAATTTCGGAATCGGCCTCTCTAGACACTTTTAACCATCCAATGACGTAATCTAATTTGTTTCAACAAGTTCATACGTCTAAAATCCTCCAAAATGAACGATGACGGGGCGTTCTCAGGGCCCCTCGGCCTCCATTGCTCCCTCCGACATCAAGTCAGATCCCATCTTCTTAGATGACAAGAGGAGCAGAATCCGCACCTCCTAAGCAAGGCCCCCGAGATGGACAAAGAGCTCGCACTACAAATGGAGATGCTAACCTAACAACCAACCTCCCACCGATGTCTGACAAAGCCCTCTCCGCCGCTCCCGAAGAAACGGGACGTCCAAAACTAGATGCCTCATAAAGGAGGAGACGTGAGACGTCGTCCCCACTGCGCCAATCATTTCTGTTGTAACAAGGAGGTGGCAACAACAACTTCGAGTATTGAAAAACACAACCACATATAGAAAAGACTAAGTTCACCTAGAAGCGCCTGTTGGGGGTAGAAAAGAAAACAACTATGTGACTTATATGCACCGGAGTTGTACTTAAAAAGGCCAGCAACTTTTGGGGTGTTTTTACGCAACTCCAATGCATTCACCAGACAACTTTTGGGTCTTGGTAAATATTTCTGTTCGTGAGGATTGGGCAACTGGATACATGGTTTTAGGCAAACTATTTGTTGATAGTGGGCAACTGGATACTTTCTTTTAGGCAACTGTATGGTTGATCGTGGGCAGCTGGATACTTTTTTAGGCAACTTTGGGTGCGAAGGAGGCAACTATCGTGCTATAGGGGAGCAACTTCTTCTCTTTGGCCTAGTAGGACTTCCTATTAGGTTTGTTTGCGTAAAAAATAAGAAAAATCACACAAAACATAAGGCCCCTTTAGTGCTACATACAAAACAACTTCACTACACTATGTGTACTTGTGCATCTTACTAACATTATCCCAACTTGCCTATAATGGTTGCTCATTTTCCTATTGTTTGATAGTCAGTTGCCTACAATTGATGTGCAGTTGCATATACATATTGTAAATTTCCTACCATTGATGCCTAGTTGCCTACTATTGGTAATTAGTTGACTATCATTGCTGCTTAGTTGCCAAACTTTGCAAAAATAGTTGCCTACAATATTGTGAAGTAGTTTATCATTGTTTTTCTAAGTTGCCTGCAAACACTCTAAAGTTGCCAAAATTGACCACCAAGTTGCCTATCATAGTTAGCAATAGCAGACACAAGAGTATCAATGGTAGACGACTTCATATTATTATAGGCAGTTTAGAAACAACAACATACAAGCATGAACAATACGCAACTTAGAAGTATCGGTGAGGAAGTTAGGAGAATATGCAACTTAGAAGTACCTATGATGAAGTTAGGAGAATGTTAGAGAAAATTAATTAGGAGAAAGTGCAGTGAACTTGCCTATTTTTAGCACCAAAGTTGTCTCTCGTAGAAAGAAAGTTGCTTATAAAGATGATATGATATTGCTACTTTTGTTCAAAGTTGTTCTCTATTACTAGCTTATTGTTGATAATTAGTTACTTTAAATTGGAGTGGAGTTGCTTCTGTTTAGCACTAATGTTGTCTCATCTAGCGTTTAAGTTGCTTTCTGAAAGAAAGAAAAATCATCAAAACATATCCATGTGGGTTTAGTTTTGAAGAGCTCGTCACGACCAGGCTAGCTAACACCGTGTGCTCAGTAGCATTGGCGGGCAGACTCCCCTAGAAAAGGAAAGCACACAGATCTCATACCACCCATCCCCACTGTAACGCCCCGAGACCGATGTGCCAGGTGTCCTTCAGTTTTTCATTGTTGTTTCCTTGTCATTGCTTGCGTGTCATGCATTGCATATCATGTCATCATGCGCATTTCATTTGCATACATGTTCGTCTCATGCATTCGAGCATTTTTCCCGTTGTCCGTTTTGCAATCCGGCGCTCCTATGTTATCAGGTGTCCCTTTCTACCTCTTTTCGTGTGCGGATGTTAAACGTTTTTGGATTGGACCGATACTTGTCTTGCGGCCTTGGTTTACTACCGGTAGACCGCCTGTCAAGTTTCGTGCCATTTGGACTTCGTTTGATACTCTAACGGTTAACCGAGGGACCGAAAAGGCCTCGTGTGTGTTGCAGCCCAACACCCCTTCAAAGTGGCCCAAAACCCACCAAAACCCCCTTCATCATCTCGGTCGTTCGATCACAATCGCGTGGCCGAAAACCGCACCTCATTTGGACTCTCCTAGCTCCCTCTACCTATAAATATGTGCCCCTCTCCAAATTTCGCGGTCTAACCCTAGCCCCCTCCCTCTCCTCACGCACCGGACACAAATCCCGCCGACGGACATGTCCGCTCCGCCGTCCGCCGCCAAGTGGCATCCACTGTTTTGCCACCGCCCGCGCCCACTTCACCGCACCGCCGCGGCCCGCCCGGCCCATGGTCGGCCCTCCTGGCCCGCGACTGGGCCGAGAGCCCCGCGCGCCTGCCCCGTCGCGGCCCGCCTGGCCCACGGTCGGCCCTGCCGGCCCGTGACCGGGCCGAGAGCCCCGCGCGCCTGCCCCGCCGCCTGAGTGCGCCTGCGCCGCCCGAGCCTGTAGCTCCTCCCGCCAGTCGTCGCCGGCGCCGCCACATCTCGCCGGCGCTGCGTCGCCCGTCCCCTCCGTGCGAACCCGCCGCCCTGCCTCCGTTCCTTGCCGGCGGCCTCGCAGTCGTCGCACGCGCCCCGATCCGGTCGCCGGACACCGGATTCGGCCACCCCATCCTCCCGCTGGCCGCTGCTTCTTCTTCCCCGACGAATCCGGCCGGCTACAGTGTCTCCGTCGATCCTCGTAATCCGCGCCGATCTGGATCTGGATCCACCCGGGTTGACTTTTTCCCTTCGAACCCTAAGTTTTATGCCATCTTCATCATGTCGTAACTCTGTATCCGTAGCTCCGATTCGTGCGTGTAACATATCAAAATGTTCGTCTGGACGAGTACATCATTTCATCTCAGTGCATCATTTTCATTTGAGATCATCTTGATGCCCGAAATGCTGTTGGAAGAGGGCTATGTGATGAATATGTCAGATCTGTTTCAGTAAATAGCCTTTTGTCATTTTTGCCATGATTAATATGTGCATGCTATGATCCTAATCTCTACATATGTTTTGTTATATGCCATGTCATCTTTACAGGGGTGTATGTCATGTATTTTTATGATCTATGTGGTGACTAGCACAAGCATGCAAAGTAGTTTACTCGTTGATGCTGATTCTAGGGACTTAGAATTTCACTAAGTCCTTGTTCTGTATTTATTTTATGCCATATGTTCATGTTGTTTCCTAGTGATCCGTGCCTCTTTTGAGAATGATCAGTAAGAATGTTTTGTTAACATTGTGGTGCTCTATCCATCCATGTCTTTATTTGCATTTATGGAGCACCCTAGCTTGAGTCTATCGAGCTCTACTTTTGCTATAAAATGTTCCTGGCAGATTGTTAACATGTTTAGCGATTTTGCCGAGGTTGTTGCTATTGATCCGTGCATGCTATGATGTTGTTCTTGCCATGTCTAGCTTTTATGCCATGTCTTCATCATGGGTGTATGCTTATTTTGTCATTCCATGCTCTGTAATGAGTGCATCGAGCTCGTAAACATGCCTACTCGTTAATCTGTTTATATTTTTGCTATGTTCACATGCTTGCAATTGTACTTTCTGATCCCTTTTGGCTCAAGATCACTAAAGGACTTTTGTTAAGTGCTTTGAGTAGCTTCATGCCATGCCTTGCTTTGCCATGTTAAGTTCCTGTGGCATGTAGTTTTCATGCTCTAATGGGTGCTTCCCGATGATAAATTCTAGACTTGTATTAATTTCGCTAAGTCTGAAACCTGTTATCTTTTGCACTTTTGTCATGCTTGTTTGAACCTGTTAATAGATGAATTAGCCGTAGCTCAGTGTTCATCTTTTGTCAAGATTCATGAGTGGATCTCTGCCATGTATTTTTTTTGCCATGTTTGAGTGCTGTAGCATATTTTATATGATGCATTTAGTTGGTCACTTGCTGATTATCGCAGACCGGTGTCATATTTGTTTTGTTTGCCATTTCCAAACCGTGCATCCGATTCCGGTGATCTTTATATCGATTTCAACCGAAATCATCTCCTCTTTCCAGTGGCACTCTTGATTTTCCAAGTTGAGGCCAGGTTCAATCATTCCTTTCCAAATCATGCATATGCACCGCATACTGCATCCCGCATATCATACCATGTTCATGTGTTATTTGTTTACTATGTTGTGTGCTTCTTTTCGGTGTTGCTTCTTCGAGTTGGTTCCGATAATGTTGCGTTTGTGAGGACCCATTCGACTACGTCCGTTTGTCTTCTTCATGGACTCGTTCTTCTTCCTTGCGGAATTTCAGGCAAGATGACCATACCCTCGAAATCACTTTTATCTTTGCTTGCTAGTTGCTCGCTCTTTTGCTATGCCTATGCTATGATACCTACCACTTGCTATCAAGCCTCCCATATTATTGAGCTTTGTTGGGATATCACAATATCTCTTATTTAATTAACGCATCTATATACTTGGTAAAGGGTGGAAGGCTCGGCCTTATGCCTCGTATTTTGTTCCACTCTTACCGCCCTAGTTTCCGTCATATCGGTGTTATGTTCCCGGATTTTGCGTTCCTTACGCGGTTGGGTTATAATGGGAACCCCTTAACAGTTCGCCTTGAATAAAACTCCTCCAGCATGGCCCAACATTGGTTTAACCATTCGCCACCTTGCCTTTTCTTTCCCTTTGGGTTCTGCAGAATCAAGGGTCATCTTTATTTTAAACCCCCGGGCTAGTGCTCCTCTGAGTGTTGGTCCAAACTGAGCGATGTCCGGAGCTACCAGGGGCAACTCTGGGCTGGCCCACCCGACGTCTGGCTCATCCGGTGTGCCCTGAGAACGAGATATGTGCAGCTCCTATCGGGATTTGTCGGCACATCTGGGTGGCTTTGCTGGTCTTGTTTTACCATTGTCGAAATGTCTTGTAACCGGGATTCCGAGTCTGATCGGGTCTTCCCGCTAGAAGGAATATCCTTCGTTGACCGTGAGAGCTTGTGATGGGCTAAGTTGGGACACCCCTGTAGGGATTGAACTTTCGAAAGCCATGCCCGCGGTTATGGGCAGATGGGAATTTGTTAATGTCCGGTTGTAGAAAACCTGAAACTTATCTTAATTAAAATGCATCAACCGCGTGTGTAGCCATGATGGTCTCTTCCCGGCAGAGTCCGGGAAGTGAACATGGTGTTGAAGTTATGCTTGACGTAGGTTGTTCTAGGATCACTTCTTGATCATAGTTTTATCGACCGTGCTTTGCCTTCTCTTCTCGCTCTTATTTGCGTATGTTAGCCATCAAATATGCTAGTCGCTTGCTGCAGCTCCACCTCATACCTTTTACCCTACCTATAAGCTTAAATAGTCTTGATCGCGAGGGTGTGAGATTGCTGAGTCCCTGTGACTCACAGATACTTCCAAAACCAGCTTGCGGGTGCCGTTGAACCGTGCAGATGACGCAACCAAGCTCAAGGAGGAGCTCGATGAAGATCTTGTCCTTTGTGTTGTTTCGTTCTAGTTGATCAGTAGTGGAGCCCAGTTGGGGTCGATCGGGGATCTGTTTAGCATTTGGGGTAGTCTTCTTTTATTTTGGTTTCGTAGTCGGACCTTGATTGTATTTGGATGATGTAATACTTTATTCATGTAATTGCGTGAAGTGGCGATTGTAAGCCAACTATGTATCTCTTTCCTTTATGTATTACATGGGTTATGTGAATGTTACCTCACTTGCGACATTGCTTTCAATGCGGTTATGCCTCGAAGTCGTGCTTCGACACGTGGGAGATATAGCCGCATCAAGGGCATTACACACACATAGTTCAAAATTTGAAATCATGATAGATGACTTAGATCCCACAAAAACTTTTTGATATTGTAGGCAACTTAGGTCCCTTGATGGACAACATTCATAGTATTTTAAGAAACTGAGGATCACTCGTAGACAACTTCGTAGTGAAAGGGCAACCTGGTTCCTGAGGTAGACAACTTAGAAGCCATGCTAGACAAGTTTCTACTCTACGATAAGAAACTTTCATAGTATGATAGGCAACTAAATAATCCACAACATATTTTCCAATGTATGCAACTTAGAAATCATGGTGACCATATATTACATGGTTGCACACAACTAACTAGGTGGCTACTAGGCGAAATTAGTTATACACACGGTGCAATTCATCTAGCATCACAATTGCTCATGTTTAGCACTAAAATTGCTTCATCTAGCATCAAAGTTGCTTTTGAAAAAGATCATCAAAACATATTCATATGAGATCTAGTTTTGAAAAGCTCGTCACGAGAAACCCAACGATGAAAACGGTTCTGCGGTCTGACACTTGGTTCAAAAGTTGTAGCTTTTTGAAAAATTGAAACAGAATAAATAGATGACATCGACACATGCATGCGCATAGATATTCATTACACTACCCATTGAATAACGCGTTTGTTCCGAACAGCGACCTACTTTTTTGTCGTCTAGCGCATGCACTCGCTGTGTTCAAATAGCGCAGCTACACGTTTAAGTATTTAGGCTTTAACAAAGGCCATAATCTCAGCCTTGTTCCAAAAACAATCCATATCAAAAGAAGTCTAAAAATCATATAGGGGATTAAATAAGATAACATGATTGTCCACACTCTAAACCTAATACTCCTACATAACGACAATCAGGACCGTGGCATATTCCCAGAATATGCCTATGTGAGATGATCGAGTTGCCCTCGAAGGTCTTAGTGCATCTAAGGGTGGGGCCAAAGTCTGAATAAAGAGATAGCTCATTTTCTTCTTTGCAACATCTATTGCCTCCCTGTTGCGTGCAAGGTCTCCTCATGTTGCACTACTAGAAAAAGGGTTATAGATGAGATGGACATTAATGACGCGCCGTGTATGTGGTACGCCACTAACAGTGGCGCACCAGGTACAGGTGCATCATTAGTAATATATTAGTAGTTTTTTTAAAAAATAAAAAAAATTGTTACTAATGGCGCATCATGGGATAGTGCATCATTACTAGTTGACATAGTAATGGCGTACCACAACCACCGTGCGCCATTAGTAGTTTTGAAACAAAATAAAAAAAATTGTTAGTAATGGCGCACCAGTGGACAGTGCGCCATTACTAGTGCACACCACACACCAGGTACGCCATTAGTAATATATTTAGCACCAGGGTTACTAATGGCACACCTGATGTGTGGTGCGTCATTAGTAACCCTAGTGCTAAATGCATCCCCTGGACCGCCTTTTCAATTAAAAAAATAAAAGAAAATGATGGAAATGTCAAAAAAAAATAAGTTTCCCATGTGACATGTGGTCTAGTTGTTGGGAAAATTTACAAATATGAATTTCGACTTTATTTGCAAAATCTCTCTGGAATTTAGTAAAATGGGCATAACTTTTGTATACGAATTCGGATTAAAAAGTTTTTTATATGAAAAATCGTCTACTTAAAAAGTTACATCCGAATTGACCGGGGCTTTTAAGATCTAGAAGGGGGGGAAATGAAAAAAATAGAAACCCCGTTCAACATCTTCAAAATCCCAAAAACCTAACAGAACGAAAGATACGAGGCTTTTAAGATCTAGAGGGGGGAAAATGAAAAAAAAATCAAACTTACTAGTGGTGCACCATTTGCTAGGTGCGCCACTAGTAACAGAAAAAAATTTGGTTTAAAAAAATGGAATTTTTTTTAAATATGATACGTAATATGACCGAGGAGTTTGAAATATTTTTTAAAATTTTTATCATACTCATGAACATGAACAAAGTCCTAGACATCAAGAAGGATTAATAGGATTGATATGATAGATATATCAACAAGTGCATGTGAAGTGAGCTGGTGCTGGGGTTGGATAGAACTGCGCAGTTAAGCGTGCTCGGATGCGCCACTAGCAGGTCTTTTCCTAGTAGTGTCGGGTCATCGGTGCGTGCGTGTGCGCTTCTCTGTCTCAAGTTTCTCGCGGCATCATGCGACTATCTTCATATCCGGGTGGGGCTGCCACAAGTTTCTTGTCTATAGGTTTGATGCTACGATAGTTCGTGCCGTCTGTGGGAATCTAGAGAACACGTGTGTGACTAGAGAGCTGGCTATCACTGACCGACATGGCGCGGATGCTGAAGGATAGGAAGGAAAATTTACACCCATCTCATGCACTCTCTTGGAGGACTACACGGGAAAACAAGGAGATGGCGCCAAAGAAGCAGAAGGTCATCAAGAGGAAGGCGACAACCAAGCTCACATCACCTACAAGGGCGCGGCATGATGTTCAGCTCATGCTCAGACTCACACGACACCTGACACTCTGTTGATGCATAAGTCATTGACTCAGAAAGACCTACACATGTCATCATCAACGCGGAAAGAAGTTCAAAACGCCACGGACGCAAGTGCGATGGCAGAAGAACTGCAAGCCCACTAGGAAAAATCCCAAGTGTGCTCCGTTCACCTAACCAGACCCCTTTGCCTAAAAAAAACTAACCAGACCCCTTACACACCTTGCAAAGGATATTCTTGTCATGTGGTTGCATGTTTCAGCGATTGTTGCGGGCGCATCTATTGCCGCCACCTTCACCATCTTGGTGTCCAGGGGGATTATGGCGGGCAACGTTGCTGGCGGGGGAGTGTTACTCTAGCTTTGTGCTATGCTGCTTCAGGTGCTGCTCGAAGATCAACTGGTGGGTGAAGAAGTCATTGAGGGGAATGACGCTAGTGTTGCTGAAGAGTTTTTGACTATTTGTGTGCATTGGGCCAATGCATAAATTGAGCTTTTGCCAATGCCGATCATCTCCTAAACTCTATTCTAGGAACAATAGTTTCGTTTTATCTCATATATCATTATGTAAGTATGCTTAGCTTATGTATACTTGGCTTATTTCTCCATGGAAATATTTAATTAAACATTGTTTATCTTCTTCATCTATTTTGATCTTTGTAAAGCGCATCACTTAAATTGGTGATTTTCCTGTTCATGTAGATAACCAATTTCAGCAAATGCCTTTTCTTCGTTACCCTTAGCAGCAGTTTGTAGTATATATTATATACAGAAAGCTCGTTATGTTTGTCTATGTCTTATGTCCATTCTTTGATGTCTGAACCTTTATAATGGTCATGTTACTGACTTAACTTATCTCTTTTTTAGGAACCTTTAGAGAAGTTGAGCCAAACATTAAGGTTTGGAATATTTCTAATTACTCCCTCCGTCCCATAATGTGTCAAAAACACTCTTATATTATGGGACGGAGGGAGTACAAAACATTCCATCCAAAGTAAAGTTGATACCTTCAGGGATTCAGTTCTCTAAACCCGAGCAAATTGATTTATAATCAAAGATGGTGCCTGATGGTCCAATGTTGGTTCTGTTGCCAACTTGCTTTCAAATGGAGAGACAGTATCTTCACATCGTTAGAAAGTAGTAAAACACTCAAACCTTGTCAGTCGTAAGCTTCCAGCCTATGGAACCAGCTTGATTGATAAACTAATTTCAGAAGCTTGGGTACTTCTAATTAGTTTGAAGCACTCATACCGCCAAATATTTGTTAGCAGATTTATTAAAACCGAAGAAGAGAATTACTGCAGAAAGTTACTCATGTTGTTCAACAGC